>NC_134899.1:31716620-31719120 GCF_041734735.1 Babylonia areolata | reverse complement strand
TGCATCTGCGGGCGGCGTTGAACGCCACAAGTTGATTGGTCCGTATTCCTTTCGTGAATGACATCCCTGGTGGACTATTCTTGATCACACGATCCACCGGATCACATCACAATGCAAGCTTTATCGATCAAAGCATCAAGAACTCATCTCCCGGCTCTTGTTCTACTACTACTACTGCTGCTGCTATTACTACTACCGCTGCTGCTGCTACTACTACTAATGCTTCTTCATCAGCAGCAAGTACTACTACTACTACTACTACTACTGCTGCTGCTGCTGCTGCTGCTGCTGCTACTGCTACTGCTGCTGCTGCACCTACTACTACTACTACTACTGCACTGTGCTCGGCTGTAACGCCTGCTTCATTACTACCAGCACCACCACAGCTGCTGTTGCTGACGTTTTGTGTGTGTGTGTGTGTGTGTGTGTGTGTGTGTGTGTGTGTGTGTGTGTGTGTGTGTGTGTGTGTGTGTGTGTGTGTGTGTGTGTGTGTGATAGAATAAGTGTGAAGAGTCTTAATGCTTTGCAATGAATGTTTCTGTTAAAAACAACAACAACACCAACAACAAAAAAACATTAAAACCACTAGACACGTATCACACTCCGGTCGTTGCTCTTTCTTTTTTGTTGCAGTCACAACGCTGAACTGCTGGGCAGGCTGGGAAGAAGGGGACTACATTTTCCTGGTGGCGGCCGACCGCAATGAGCCACGCTATTGTTTGGTGAGTCTCTCTCTCTCCCACCCCCCACTGCCCCCCCCCCCCCCCCCAAACCCACTTCACTTCCCACAACACGTTTCTCCTCAATGTCCACAGCTCCATAATGAACTAATTAACCCAGCCACTAAGTCTGCAGACTCCCCTTGCTTCTGTCTTAACACCTCCTGTTTTCAGGGTGGGGAAAAAGCCTCTGATGAAGGCTTTGCATTCATCTGTTTCGCACCATCACACCTCTGAGATTTTTTGACGCTTAGAAAAAAAAAAAAGAAAAAAAAAAGAAAAAGAAAACAAATCATCGTCAGTGTCGTCGAGCACGTCTTTATCACTTTTTCACCATTATCATCATCGCTACCAGAAGCTCCAGCATCATCAGCAATGTTATTTTCGTGATTATCGTCGTCGTCGTCGCCATCATGATTACCATCATCAACACGATTGTCATCACCATCATGATCGTCATTATCAACATCGAGCTCCCCACCACCATCACCATCATCATCATTGTCATCGGAATCGTAGTGAAAATCATGTTTTGTGTGCCGCTATTCCCTACGAAATATTCACAGACCATGTTTTGTAAATACTGAGAGAAAAAAAAAAATTCTCGTGTGGCATAACATACAATAATGACATCTACATGACATAGCATATACAACAATGACATCTATATGACACAGCATATAGAATAATGACATACATGACGTAGCATATACAACGATGACATCAACATGACATATCATATACAACAATGACATCTACATGACACAGCATATACAATAATTACATCTATATGACATAACATATACAACAATGACATCTACATAAGACCCATGTGTCGATTCGATTTCAGTGTACAAGTTGCTATCAAAGTGAGACAAGATCTCACTAATTTGCTAATACTCCAAAGTGAGACAAGACCTCATCAATTTTCACGACACTCCGAACTGAGACAAAATATAACCAATTCGCTGATACTCAGAACTTAGACAAGAATTCACCAATTTGCTGACACCCCGATGTGAGATAATTATGATCTCACGAACTAGCTTATACATTACTTCCTTTTTTTTTGTTTTTTTTTGAATTAAGTGGCAGTTGCTTTACTTCCCTTTGGGTTCTTTCAAAATGTGTTTTATTGAAAGAGTTTATGGATTAGACAAATATGGTTCAAAACAAACACACATCCAATGAGTTGGGTCTCAACCTTTTCACTGCCAGTCAATTTAGAGTGAAAAATTCCCTTGTGCAATAAACACAGAAAATATGGTGTCTAATAACAGCTGGGGATTCCCCTGTGATGTGTAGAAGATATGGCCTATCCTACCACTGAAAATAAAGTGCAGTAGGTTCATCGATAACAGACCCATGATCTGGTCACCCTTCAGCAACATGGGTCCTCTACCTAACTGCTGCATAAATGCGAGTTTGGCAGTGAAAGGGTTAATGAAGGATGCGGATTGTCGCAAAATACATGCTGCAAAAATTTCAGAAGCTGCTTGATTTGGTCGTACTTCAAAGTGTCAAACATGCTACCAAATTTCACTTTGATAACTGCATTGGTTCTTTATTAAATAGGGTTCGGGATGCTGTTTACTTTTTTTTTTTTTAGACATACAAAGAACACGGACAGTATTTGAGGTGACAAAACTTGCTACCACTCATCTCCTTATTTGTGGTTGTTACAATTGTAGATGATTAAAAGCCTGTGTATTCTGAATATCAGTTGAAACAAATGTTGAGGAACACATCTTTACTCAATGTCTGAAATTGTATTAACATCA
>NC_134899.1:31706620-31714120 GCF_041734735.1 Babylonia areolata | reverse complement strand
GATGGAATGGTGGGTGGACGGATGCATATATAGATGTTTGGGTAAGTGGATGGATGTATGTGTGGCTGGAAGGATGGATGGATGGATGGATGGATTATCAAATGACTGGAAGGAGGGAAAAATAAAGCGGTTATTTCACAGTGCAGCCTGTTTCGAATTGCCTAACGTCCTCATTTGTGGTGCATTTGTGATGTTGTAAATTAACTGTGTGAAGGTGATTTCAGACATAGTAATTTGTGAAAATGCGATGTTTGAAATATGAACTTGGATCAGGACATGGAAGCGTAATCGTAATATGGGACAGGTACCTTCCCATATCGGCATAATATTATTCTACACTATTTTGCCAAGACGGAGGGCTGTAATAAATCTACAATTCCTTTCCTGCCTCTCTTGGCCAGATGTTGCTTTTGTTTATAACGTGTCCTTTGGCCATAAGGGAGAAAGATAGTGTGTGAGCGATATTTTATATATCTGTTATCTTGGGGAAATACAATATTACAGACCTGACCCCTAAATGTTGGGTTACAGCTTATATGATTTGTGAAATAAAAAAACAACAACTAAAAAACAAGCAAACAAACAACAAACAAACAAACAAACAAACAAAAACAAAAACAAAAAAACAAAAACAACAACAACAACATGATACAATAATGTAGTATAAAAATAAAATACGATGAAAAGGATTACTTTTTTCAAATACTTAATCACGTGAACTGAAATAAACGTACAGTGTTTCCAATCACATAATAGATTATTTTCCGAAGTGATTCCAGTGCATATTGTATTGTATTGTATTGTATTGTATTGTATCGGATTGCATCGCGTTGTGTTGTATTGTATTGTGTTGTGTTGCAGTGTATTGTATTTTATCGTATCGTTTTGTATTGTATTGTATTGTTATGTACTGTATTGTATCACATTGCATTACAGAGCATGACATTGCATTGCATTGCATTGCTTAGTATTCTGTTGTTCAGCTTTGCTTTGCATCACTTTTGTAACAACATATTAAAAATGTCTGATATTCCAGCTGCTCTCTCCAGAGGAGTTGCGCCACTCTGTAGTTCCTTACAGTTTCTTGTCAATTTATTGTCTTTCTGCAAGCGTAGCTAGCTGCTTAACCCTTTCACCGCCAGTCAATTCAGAGTGCAAATTCCTTTGTGCTATAAACACAGTAAATTTGGTGTCTGAGTACATCTGGGGATTCCTCTTGTGATGGGTAGAAAATATGACTCATCCTACCACCGAACATACAGAGCAGTAGGTTCATGGATAAGAGACCCATGATCTGATCACCCTTCAGTGACATGGGTCCTCTACCTAGCTGCTGCATAAATGAAATGTTTGGCAGTGAACGGGTAATAGTTCAGACGCGTGTTGCCAGGTACAAACCCAGCCCCACCCTACCCCACCTTTTTTTTTTTTTTTTTTTTTTACATGCGCTTAGTGTATGTTCACAGCCCACGGGAACTCGGTTTATCGTCTCATGGGAATGACTGGCGCGCTTAAGCCTTGAGGAATGGTGGGGGTGAAATTCCCAGTCTGCAAACGGGAATCGTACCCGTGAAAACTCGCTTCCTAATCTGGCGCATTACCGCTTGGCCACCGCTCCACCTATAGACTGCCCGCCGCCGTTCTGGTTCCAAGTTCTGAGAAATCGAATCGTACCGATCACTTTTTTTGTGTGTGTGCCTACAATGATAACTGGGATTGCATCATTGTGCAGTTTTTATCTCAGTGAGAAAGGAGGGGAAATGGGGGAAAAATCGACTGCTTTGTCTGTTTTGTTGTTGTTGTTGTTGTTGTTGCTGTTTGTTTGGGTTTGTTTCTTTTGTCTTTTGCACTTTGCTCATCTCAGCATATCTCCATAAACGTAATAATCCCCTCAAGATATATATATAAATATACATATATATATATATATATATATATATATATATATATATATATATATATATATATACGATACACACAACTATAAATGTAGATATATATATATATATATATATATATATAGAGAGAGAGAGAGAGAGAGAGAGAGAGACGATACACACATCCTAAAACCCTCTTGGCCGGAAGAGTGTGGATGTACTTGGGCAAGACACTCTCCACTATAATCAAATTCTAGCCAAAATAGTCGGAACAGCAGTTTCCTCCTCTGCTGTTCTGATGGTCATAGTCGGACACGACTGACTATCATATATATATATATATATATGTGTGTGTGTATATATATATGTGTGTGTGTGTGTGTGTGTGTGTGTGTGTGTGTGTGTGTGAGAGAGAGAGAGAGAGAGAGAGAGAGAGAGAGAGAGAGAGAGAGAGAGAGAGAGAGAGAGAGAGAGTCAACATGTTAGTTCGCGTAAACTAGATTGATTTTGTGAATGCTTCTGAAAATTCAGTATTAGAATTGTTTTTTCCTACGTTTCTATGTTTTATATAAACATATCGAGTTTTGGGAGGAGCATGCTTTCTCCATCCTAGAAAGGTGTGATTTCGACAAAACCCGACCAATCAGAAGTCTTAATAATGGTAGATTTTTTTCTCTTTTTTCTTCTTCTTTTTTTTTTTTTTGGTGTGCAAAGGGCTGGAAACTATCAGCCACCACATAATTAGAGTACCTGTTCATCCGTGGTCCAGTCAGCCTATCCCAACAAAGGTGACCATTTTCACAGCCTGTCAAGTCTGGTCCGACCGGTAAAGCACAGTTAAGAAGACCCGAGAATCCCCTCTTCTTATTCTTCACCCCCACCCCCAACTCCACCCCTCCCCGCCCTCCCCACCAACACCCCCACCACCCCCCTCCCGGCCACTCAAAACGCTAAAATAGCTCTCTTCCGGAAGTGACGTAGTCGGGCAGTGAGGGTCAGGGGGAAGGGGCCGGAGCCAATGGAGAGGGATCAACAAGCTGCACGACTTCATTACCCCCACCACACACCCCCACCCCCACAACTTGCCCCCTCAACCCGTCCGCCTTGACCCTCCACCCCCGTCCCTCCTCCACCCTCCCCTGCCAAACCTCCCTTCCTCGGCGCGTGAGCTCTGAAAGCGCCGGCCCTATAGGGGTGATTCCGTCAGACGGCACGTGCCGGTGCCGGGAGGCGGCCCGGGTGGCCTGATTCCCTCCGTCTTTGTTGCCGGCCACTGGCTACGTGACTGAGAGCCCGAGTCGTCCAGCCGCCTTGTGTCACAAGAGGAAGAAGCAATCACTCGACCCCCTGATTAATTACGATCCATTTGCTTAATCATGCGTGCTGGCAGCTCCTTTGGCTGCTTGCTGCTTTGCTGTCTGGTGCTGGCTGTTGGCTGTTGGCTGGCTGGTTGGCAGGAAGATTGGGGTTGTGGGGGTGTTGGGGGTGGGGGGAGGGACTGCTGGCGCTGCGGGGTGGCTCGTTTGGTCTGTTGCTGGGGTAGGAGGTGGGGTGGGTGGGGTGATGGGGGATTGAGGAGTGACGGGTGGCGGGATGGAAAGTCACAACTTTCAGTATGGCCATAGTGATTTTTTTGTTGTTGTTGATTTTTTTGATTTTTTTGATTTTTTTTGTCACGGGCTCAAGAAGGTGACAGGGAAAGTGGGGTGTGTGTGTGTGTGTGTGTGTGTGTGTGTGTGTGTGTGTGTGTGTGTGTGTGTGTGTGTGTGTGTGTGTGTGTGTGTGTGTGTGTGTGTGTGTGTGTGTGTGTGTGTGTGTGTGTGTGTGTGTGTGTGTGTGTGTGTGTGTGTGTGTGTGTGTGTGTGTGTTCCACGTAATAACGGAGGGGTTCGCAAACACGGGGGTTTTATCCTGCCTTCCTCATCTCTCTACTCCTTTTTGTTTGTTTTTTTAATTTCTCCCCCCCCCCCTCTCTCTCTCTCTCTCTCTTTTCTTTTTATAAAAAATATTTTCTACTTCTTCTTCTTCTTCTTCAGTGAGACGGAGATTAGGCAAAAAGCATGCTGCTTGTGTTTGCTTTAGCATCTCGTTGGCTGGTGGAGGTGGAAAACAGTGGTCGGATTGAGGATCTGAGGCGTCTGGCAGCGAGAATGGCACGTCCCGGTATGATGTCCGCATGTCACCCTCCCCCCACCCCCCTCTCTTTCTTTGCCGCATCATCGACTTGTGCGTGGCCTTTGGAGAAGGGTGGGCAGGAGGGGTATACGGGTGGGGGGGGGGGGAGGGGGGTCGGGTTGAAGGTCGGAGGTGAGGGTGGTCTTAGTCATCCACACGCCAGACCTCCAGATCTGTGCCCCCCAACCCCACCCCCCATCATACAAGTCTACCTTTGCTGCAGAGCATATGACAACACTCCCACTCCCACCACAACCCCATCCCGAAACTCCCACCTCCAGACCCCCCCCCCCCCCCCTTGCCACCCCACCCCCTCCCTGGGCCTCCCCCCACTGCCCCCATCCCCCCCCCCCCCACACACACACACACACCACCACCACCAACAACCCCCTCTCCCAATATCTCTTCCATTGATCCACAAAGCCTGGCCTTCTGTTCGCCATCCCGGTGCCATTCAACTTCTCTTTCGTTAGCAACACGTTCTGTTTGTCTGTGGGATTGCTCGCTTGTTTGATGGGTGGAGATTTTATTTGGGGAGAAAACGAGTGAAAGGGGATAGCAAAAGGAATGTTATGGATAATGCTATTGTTTTGCTGTTGTTGTTGTTTTTTTCTTTTAACTTTTTTATCATCATCATCATCATCATCATCATTATTCTCATCATCATCATCACCATCATCAGCAGCAGCAGCCGCAGCATTATTGTCATTGTTGTCGATATTGTCAATCACGTATTGCTATTGCTGTTGTTGCTGTCGCTGTCTTTGTATCTCTATCAAAGAAAGAGTTATGTTAATAGATAATTGTGTCATCTTTTTTATCCTTTATTTATTTATCAAATAATCAACAACAAACAAACAAATAATCAAACTTGCTTTTCTTTCACGAAGTCAGTTTGTGATAGCTCAACATTGCTTCCGTTAGGTTTTCAGGTTTAAGAGAAGTGTGCCATAATTCACAGCACCTTTTTAGGCCTACTTCCACTCTTTTATTAAAGATTGAATGATGGAGCTGACACATGCAAGATCGATGAAAACAATCGTTTCTGTGTGTCATCAGTTTGGTTCTTATCTCAGGTTTGGAAGCATGTAATGTTTTTTGTAATGTTTTTTTTTTCTTTGTAGATTGGTTACTAGTAGTAGTAGTAGTAGTAGTAGTAGTAGTATCATGATCATTATTATCGTTATCAGCAGCATTATTGCTATCATCGATACTGTACAATTCAACACAATACGATGCAACATCACTTCATTAACCCGTACAGGGGGGTCATTTGGGGTCTTCTCGGACACATCAAGAATCATATGAAGCACGATGATAAGAACACACACACAAATTTAGAAAAAAATGAAAGTCTGAAAAAGAGAGAGAAAAAAAGAATAATGAATAAAAACTAATATCATTACCATCATCATCATCATCATCATCTTCATCACTGGCATAGTTCTGTATTATTCACACAGGTTTGTGATTCTGTCGGGACAGTGAATATGGTAAACACCCGTTCAGAGTGAGGGTTAAAAAATCAATCAATAAATAAATAAATAAATAAATAATAGATGAATAAATAAATGAATAAATAAATAAATAAAAATAAGCGGGGAAGGGAGTCAAAGACGATGGGAGGTAATCATTGGTGAAGAATCGGTCTGTTCTTCAAATGCTAATTACTCCCCTTGCATTGCAGCTCGCCGTAACTCGAAACGATTATCTCTCTTTCTCTCTCTCTCTCTCTCTTTGAGGTGGGTGGGGTTAGTTTGTTGTTTGGCTGTATTGTGTGGGCTTGCACGAGTTCACTGAATGTGATCTACTTTCATTCGTCTTGTTTTTTGTCTCATTTTGCATTCCATGTATCCTTCATTTTAGCATATTCTAATGTATCTCGGTAGTCTAATGTTTCGAAGTAAAGTTGTTCATTTTTGTTTAATCGTTTCATTTTCTTTTATTCAAAATGTTACACATTAAACCTTGGGTTAATTCTCAAGGCCTGACCATCCCGTTGGGTTTAAGTGTGGGTCAGGTATCTGGTCTATATATATATATATATATATATATAGTTGTTCTGTAGGAGATGCATTGTTGTGTATATAAAATAGTCCGTGCAGTATGACATCTCCCTCAGATTGTAAGTGAAAACCGAAACCGTGTACACTTCACACAAACTTGTGATCAGCGTACAGACAGGAAGCAGTACATTATCTTTCTTTTTTTGTTGAACCTCGAGAATCTTATCAAAATCTCACAACGCGCAAGTTGTGTCTATCTGGTTGAAAGTACAAAGAGAAAAAGAAAAGGAAAGGAAAAGAAAAGACGATTCACTTATTAGTTCATGAACCGAGCCCAACACACTCTTTCTCATAGAGGATTTGATTAAAGTAAAGGTCAGTGAGGTGGTTGTTGTTTTTTGTTGTTGTTGGTTTTTTTTGTTGTTGTTTTTTAATGTCTTCTTCGTGATTAGGCAGATGGGACACACACCTCATTCTCACGCTAACCGCGTATTGCAGTAATTCGTGGTTGTTTTTTTTTTTTCTTCTTTTAGTTTTGGGGGAGAGGGTGGGGGGCAGGGGAGAGGGGGGCAGGAGGGTGCAGAAGAGGAAGGAAAGCCATTTGCTTTGGGGGTTTTTCGTTGTTGTATTTTGAACACACTATCGTTTTGCAACAATGCACGTAATGAAACCGGCATGTTCGTGGACTGGTGGTGGGTGGGGAGGGAATGTGTGAGGGGGGAGTGGGGGGTGGAGTGTGGACGGAGACATGCCATGACACAAACAAGCTCTGCATCAGACTTTGACGAAGACATTATTATGCACTGCGACAGGGCGGTCGTTTGGGGGGCATTCCATGTGTGTGTGTGTGTGTGTGTGTGTGTGTGTGTGTGTGTGTGTGTGTGTGTTTGTGTGTGTGTGTCTGTGTGTGCGTGTGTGTGTGTGTGTGTGTGTGTGTGTGTGTGCGTGCGTGTGTGTGTGTGTGTGTGTGTGTGTGTGTGTGTGTGTGTGAGTGTGCGCGC
The DNA here is from genome assembly GCF_041734735.1 of Babylonia areolata. Classification (NCBI taxonomy): domain Eukaryota; kingdom Metazoa; phylum Mollusca; class Gastropoda; order Neogastropoda; family Buccinidae; genus Babylonia; species Babylonia areolata. The sequence goes on along the minus strand of NC_134899.1, from coordinate 31,707,061 downwards.
GCGCGCGCGCGGGCTCGCACGCGCGCGCACTCACTAGCAGGCCGAGGACGACACCCCACCCATGCGTGTATCGTACGTGCACACGCAGGTGCTCTCTGTCTTTCGGTCTTTGTACACACACACACACACACACACACACACACACACACACACACACACACACACACACACACACACATACACAGATATATATGTATATATATATATATATTTCACTCTCTCGCTCACTTGCTCGGTCGCTCACTCTGTGGTTTTTTTAGTGTGTTTCACTCTCAATCCCTCTGTCACTCTCTATATTCTGTATGTCAATCTCCCTCTCTCTCTCTCTCTCTCTCTCTGTCCCCCTGTCTCTCTTTCTCTGTCCTCCTCTCTCTCTCTCTGTCCCTGTCATTCTGCCTGCCTATCTCTGTCTCTCTATCTCTCACTCACTTCCTCGCTCGC
>NC_134899.1:31676620-31696620 GCF_041734735.1 Babylonia areolata | reverse complement strand
AAGAAAGATTTCGGAAACAAAAGAACTACGTTTGACTATCGTACGACATGCTATCTTTACAGCACACACGTTGAGCTGGTCGATTCGCAATTAGGCATACCTACGCTATTCATAAATGGACGGCAAGAGCGAGTACAACTGTTGGGTCAGTATTGGTACAACTGATACTGTCTTGGTCAACGTTATATTGATGAATGGCCTGGTAAAATTAGTAATTTTGTTGAGTCAGTATCGGTATAACTGATACTGTCTTGATCAATGTTATATTGATAAATGGACGGCAAGATTGAATACAACTGTTGAGTCAGTATTGGTACAACTGATACGGTCTTGTTTGAAGCCATATTGACAAATGGACGAGAAGAATTAGTTCTACTGTGTGATCAGTATTGGTACAATTTATACTGTCTTGGTCATAGTTATATTGATAAACGGACAGTGATACTTTGAACTACAGTTGAGTTAGTATTGGTACAACTGATACTATCTTTGTCAAAATCGAGTTGATAAATGGACGGCACTCTGATTGCAACCGCTGGGTCAGTATTGGCGCAACTGATACTGTCTTGGTCAATGTCATATTTATAAATGGACGGTAAGAATGAGTACAAATGTTGAATCAGTATTGGTACAACTGATAGCTTTTTTTTTGGTGCTCAAAGTCATATTGATAAATGGACGGTGAGAATTGGTACTGTTGTGTCAATATTGGTACAACTGATACGTTCTTGTTCAAGGTTGTATTGATAAATGGACTGGCAGAATTTGTACTTCTGTTGAATCAGTATTGGTACAACTGATACTGTCTTGGTCAAAGTTATAATTTATTGTAAAATGGACGGTGAGAATTGATACTGCTGTTGAGTCAGTATTGGTAAACTGATACTGTCTTGTTCAAAGTCATATTGATAAATGGACGGTGGGAATCTGTGCTACTGCAGAGTCGGTATTGGTACAACTGATACGGTCTTGTTCAAAGTCAAGTTGATGAATGGACGGTAAGAATGAGTACAACTGTTGAGTCAGTATTGGCACAACTAATTCTGTCTTGGTCAAAATCATATTTTTAATGATCGGACAGCAAGAATGGTACATGCTTCCATCCATCCATCCACCTACCCGCCCATGCATGCATACATGAATGGACGGGTAGGTGGATGGATGGATGGAAGTGTGTACCATTCTTGCTGTCCGTTCATGCATGCATGCATCTATCAATCCATCCATCCATTCATCCATCCATACATACATACATACATACATACATACATAATCATTCCATTTGAAATGAATTAATAATAATAATAATAATAATACCAACAACAACAACAACAACAACAACAACAATAATAATAATAATAATAATAATAATAATAATAATAAAATTAATAGGATACTATGGAATTTCTACACAAACATGGAGCAGTATTATTAGTTTATGTATGGATGGATGGATGGATGGATTTATCTACTTATATATTTGTTTATTTCTTCTTCTTCTTCTTCTTGATATCTTTGTTGTTGTTGTTTTTGGGTTGTTGTTTTTTTTATTGTGTTGGTTGTTATTGTTGTTGTTAGTTATCACCATCATCTTGTCATCATCGTCATTATCATCATTATCATGATGTATTATATTCTCACAGATCATCTCCAGCAACATTTACGGGACCAGGTTGCCGCAGCGAGTGATGTACAGAATGCCCACCCCGCAGTGCGCTGTTCACAAGCACAGGGGGTTCGAATCCCTCGAGCTGCAGGCCAAAGCCGTCTTGCGTTTGGATGACAGTGAGTGGGGGGGTGAGGGGTAGGGGTGGAGTGGGGAGCTGGATTCAGTGGTGTGTCTCTTCCTCTTTTATCGTTCTATTGGTTGCGTGAGTACGTATGCGTGTGTTTATGTGTAGGGTGGGTGGGTGGGGTGTGGAAATGAGTGAGAGAGAGAGCGAGAGAGAGAGAGAGAGAGAGAGAGTGTGTGTGTGTGTGTGTGTGTGTGTGTGTGTGTGTGTGTGTGTGTGTGTGTGTTTGTGCGCGCACTCACGCACTCCAGCTTCTGGAAGGAAGATTTATCACCATTTGATTCTTGTGTGATCTTTCCCTCCTCCTCCCTAGGGCTGTGTGTACACAAAGCATATGTTTTGCTCATCTCATCACCTTGGTAAAAAATAAGATTTCGTTTCGTTTCGTTTCGTTTCGTTCCCTCCTCTTCTTCCTCCTCCTCTCATTCTTCTGCTCTTCTTCCTCCTCCTCCTCTTCCTTCTCCTCTTCTCCTCTTCCTCTCATTCTTCTGCTCTTCTTCTTCCTCCTCCTCTTCTCCTCCTCCTCTCATTCTTCTGCTCTTCTTCTTCTTCCTCCTCCTCCTCCTCTCATTCTTCTGCTCTTCCCTCTCGTTCGTCCTCCTCCTCTCCCACCTCATTCTTCACCCTTTCCCTCTTCCCTCTCCCCTTCATTCTAATCATTATCATCCTCCTCTTAATTCTCCTCCTCCTCGTTCTCTTCTTAGTTCTTCTCCCCTTTCCTTTCTCCTCCTTCTCCTTCTCTTCCTCTTCCTCCTCCTCCCCCTCATTCTTCATCCTTTCCTCTTCCCCCTCCTCTTAATTCTACTCATCATCATCATTCTCTTTCTCCTTCTTCTCAGTCTCCTCCCCCCCCCTCCTCTTCCCCCTCCTCTTCATTCTACTCATCATCATCCTTATCTTCCTCCTCCTCTTCCTACTCCTCATTCTCTTCCCCCTCCTTCCTTCCTTCCTCCCCTCCTTCCTTCTTTCTCATCCTTTCTTCTTCTTTTTTCCTCCTGTTCCGCAGAGTCCAAGAACAAGGCCTGCTACCCCGACCTCCGCCTCTCCACCCTCTCCCCCTCCACCTGGTCCACCCTCTTCCTTCCCGGCAACAACCACCACCTCCACCAGAGAGACAACGACAGCACCAGGGATCTCCGCGCCAGCTCGCAGAGGCCTCAGGCTGACGGGTCCTCCCCCACAATCCCCGGCGGCCTCAGTCAAGGATCGTCGCCCAGTTGTCGCCCCTCTGTCGCTCTCCTGTGCGCGCTGTGTGTGTTGGCGTGGCTGCAGACGTCGCTTTTGTCTCGTTGTTCTCGTTCTCGTTCTCCGTCTGCTTTCTCTTCTCCGTTGTTTTCATTACTGACGATGGTTTGGGTGTGGAGAGTGAGGTAATGGTCGGATGGATGCATAAAATAGGGATGAGGGGGTGGGTTAGGGGTTTGGGGCTGGGGTGGGGTGGTGGTGGAGCGGGAGGCAGGTGGGGGTGGGAAGGGTGGGGGGTGGGAGAGGGAGGGAGGAGGGTTGGCTGTGGGGGTGGAAGGTTTGGGATGTTGTGGGATGACTGACCGTTGGACAGGTGGGGAAGCGGGAGGGTCAATCGTCGACCATGATTGTGGAATTGTTTCCTCTTTTGTATCATTTTTGATGTTAAAGTTATATTATTTTTTTGATTTTGATTAATTCCTTTTTTTTTCTTTTTTCTTTTTTTAAGCACTTTCGTTCTTTTCGTGTTTTTTTTGTGTTTTTTTTTTTGTTTTTTTTGTTTTAGTTGTACGCAGTCTCATGGAGGCACAAAACCGCTTAGGCATTGGCCTTCTGATCCGGTGCTCTCCAGTGATCAGAGTTGGAAGCATCCGTTTCGGCAATGGTGTCGTGTCCTTGATTTCGAACGGAAGTTTAGTCCGAATTTTGCACACACACACACACACACACACACAATCAAGGTGTGAATGGGCATCTAATTTCGGATGGGGTAGGTTAAAAACGGCAAATGGAGAAGATTAGGCCTCGTCTTCCTGTTGCCGAGCTCTAGACACAGTGGTTATGAAAGTCACTGCCCGATGAGTGTGTAGAGGCTGTGGGACCTATAACCTGTACTGTTGGAAGTTTCACGCTATGATCCATTAGGAACCATATCCAGATATCAGAGCTCACGACATGCAGCCTATATTTATAGCGTATGTGTGTGCTCGCGAACATGCTGAAGCATACTTTTTTTTTCTTTTTTTCTTTTTTTGTATCCCTTCTATTTTTCTCCATGGTCTTCTTCTTCTACTACTACTACTGCTTCTGCTATTGCTACTATCAGTACTGCAGCTACCACTGTTGCTACCAATACTACAACAATACTGTCGCAGCTGCTATTACTACAACTACTGCTACTGCTACTACTACTACTACTACTACCACAAGCAATATAATAATTCTTCTTCTTCATCACCTTCATCTTCATCTTCTTCAACTGTGTCCTTACGCTCAAATTTCCTCTCGCTTTTGTGTCTACGAGCGACCGATTTCATAAGGCCATTTTGGCAGCCACACTGCGTCTTCGGGGTGAGATGCACATTGGGTTCATTCTACTGTCTTACTAAAAAAAAAAAAAAAAAAAAAAAAAAAAAAGGAAGCTGATGCTGTCATGCATTACGATATATCCAACGCGCATTTCTGATCGTATGTATGTGTGTATGTGTGTATGCATGCATGTACACACGCTCTGTCTCTCTCTTTTTTGAGAAGTGGGTGTGTGTTTGTGTGGGGTGGATGGGGGTAAGGTATGTGTTTGGCGTGAGCAGGTTAATTGAAAACGGGATGGACAATTTTTTTTTTTTCGCTCCAGAACACTCCATTTCTTGGAGTCAGTTCCGCGGCATTCGTGACACAGTGTCATTCATTATATTTTCATTCTGGCAATCAAGTGGATTTGGTCTCTTCGCTTCACACTGAAAACACGTCTTGGGTATTTACCATTGTTACAGTTGTTGTTATGGTGATAACGACAACGATTATAGATACAGAGATAATATATCGACCAGGCGTATTATTGTCATGTCATTTGTCATTTAAGTGCTGTCCTGGAAAACAAAAAAAAAGGGTTTAAATGAACGCTGATATGAGCAATGCCAAACAGGTTTATGTGAAGTCTGAAAGTCCACACAAATCATACACAGCCTGACGATGTCCTTCAAACTCTGTTCGTAGTCTGTGTGGATACTGTACTGTACCCACCCATCGCTCAGCCTCCTCAGCCTCTTGTTGTTGCTCTGATTATTCCCATCACTCTCGCTCTCTGTCTCTGTCTCTCTCCTCCTGTATCTTTGTCTGTCTCTCTCTCTCTTTCTTCCTCTGTTTCTGTCTTTGCCTCTCTCTCTCTCTCTCTCTCTCTCTCTCTCTCTCTCTCGCCTTCTCTCTCTCTCTCTTTCCGTCTTTATCATCTCTCTCTATCTCCCCTCTCTCTTTCCTTCTCTCTCTCTCTCCTTCTCTCTCTCTCTCTGTCTTTCCCATTGTCCCCTCTGTATGTCTCTTTCAATCAATCAGTCTATCTATCTATCTATCTATCTGTCTGTCTGTCTGTCTGTCTGTCTGTCTATCTACCCATCTATCTCTTATTATCTATATCTTTCTCCACCACCACCACCTTCTTCTCCATTTTAGTCTCTTCCTTTCTCTCTATGTATCTCGCTGTCTATGTCTCTTACTTTTGGTTGCATCATTGTTCCAGCCTCATTCCTATTTCCTATATATATATTCCCTTGGTTCTTTTTCAACATTATACATGTACGAGTTTAGTTTTACACAGCCACAAAGAAGATGTTGATTTGAATTGTGTTTTGTTTTGTTTTATCTTTGTTTAATTGATGTCATAACTGTATGCTTTTAGTAACAAGCTCCGCCATACAGCTGGTTTTACTTTGTTTTGTTTTGTGTTTCTTTTTCATTTTATCTACATTCACATATACATGCCTGGAGTCTAACACTGCCTGTAAAATCATGTAAGGTATATATATATATATATATATATATATATATATATATATATATATATATATATATATATATATATATATATATATATATATATATGTGTGTGTGTGTGTGTGTGTGTGTGTGTGTGTGTTTTATAGTCAGTTGGAAATGGTTACATGCTACTTTATTCTTTATTGGACTTTCTAATACCATGTCATGTCATGATTATTATCATTTTATCTCTGAATTCGTATTCCAGTTCTTACATTTATTGCTTGTTCTCTTTTGTTTATTGTATGTCATAATGAGGACGTGGTTTCTTCTTGTTGTTGATGGTTTTTCTGTTGTTTTTTTGTTTGTTTTTTTGTTTTTGTTTTTTGTTGTTTTTTTTTGTTTTTTGATTGGGTTTTTTTTGGGGGGGATTCTTTTGGTGTATTTGCTGGCTCAGTAGATGCTATGTTTCTCAAAGAGCGATTTGTTTGAACGTTCGTTTGCAGTCACAAAGGTAGGGTATTGGAAATACATGCGCTCGCATGTACACATGCATGCATGCATGCAAGCGCGCGTGCGCACACACACACACACACACACACACACACACACACACACACACACACACACGCACACACGCACGCACACACACAGAGATATATATATATATATATATATATATATATATATATATATATATATATATATACACACGCACACATCACAAACATATCCCCCCCTCACACACACACACACACACACACACACACACACACACACACACACACACACTCGCATTTACACACTCACATATACGCGCACGCGCACGCGACGCATATGCCGAAGAAATATTTTTGTTCGACGGTTCCTAAATGTCACACACTTTCTTAACTTGAGTTGCTGCTTTCTTCCGGCCGTGAAGGATGCAAAGGAAGTAACGAAAAAGATTTGAGGCTGCCTCCAGATAGTTCTCGGATAAGTATACTTTACTGGCGTGTCCAGGACATTTCATATGACTCATCCCTTATTACTTACGTATACAGTCATATACTTTTTTTTTTTTTTAATATATGCAGCATACTCGGACATGTATTATAAAACCAAAACTGTTCCCAATATCGAGCATACAATATGCAAATACGTTTGACGTAATTAAGCATACCATGAGCATGTCGTAATACCTTTAATTCGCAGGTCGTTACTGTCAAAGTGCAGGTAAATACTGTTTACGTGGGTGCTTGCATTCTTGGCGTTTCATGATAAAAAATAAAAAAAAACCCAAAAAAACAAAAACAATTGTGACCCAGAGTACTGACCTATTGCATTATTTGTAGATGCTTGACACATGTAACGTGCCATTTCACATTCCCTGTTAAGTTTTACAGCTGATTGTTATACTACGTGTATATTTAATATAATTTGATAACAGGTATGTCTGGGAATATGTTACGCACAGTTCCTCTCTGTGTGTGAAGTAATGTTTGACATGTCTAGGAGACAAACGCTTGTCACGAGTGATCCATTCCGTTGTGTTCTTCTCACCACAATCGTTGAGTAGTACTGCCTTTCATTCATTCGTTAACACATAAAGAAGTACAGAAAACATACGATCACAAATGATTTTGAGATTCGTACTCAAGCACAACCTGTCCCGATCAGCGTCTTTTTGAGTGAGCGGATTCATTTTGAAGAAGATTTGTTTTCCTCATGTGGAAGAGATTGTACGGACTGATGATATAGATGAAAATTAGCAAGTCTAATATATGAATTTTTTTGGTTTTAAATCAGTGTTGACAAAGGCATAATACAATTTCAAGCTGCCCGTTTTCAGGCGAATAAAAAGAGATAACGATGAACAAAGCGAGATGCAACGTACGACTTCTTTTGGTTTTTAAATTTCTGGATCTGTTTTCTTTGTTCGTGTATCTAATAATTCGTGACCGTGAATTACGTATTCACGAGTTACGTGTTTTCGTACACTGCTGTGAGATTAATTTCAGTGAAACTTCTGCAGCATTTTTTTTTTTTTTTTTTTTTTAACAGGCAGATCACTCGTTATCTGGGATGGCAGACTATCTTGCTTTATATTGCTTTGAGACCAACGACCAACTATATCTGATCACTCGATTGGTGCCTCCATATTTTATTTTATTTATCTTATTTATTTTATTTTATTTTATTTTTTTAGGGTCCAAGTTTTTTTTGTTTTTTTTTTTTGGTTTGTTTTCGAACAGACACAAGGGTTGCGTTTGATGTATGTCGTTCAGTTTTTTTGCTTGTGTGTGTGTGTGTGTGTGTGTGTGTGTGTGTGTGTGTGTGTGTGTGGTGTGCTTTGTTTTTTTGTTTGTTTGTTTGGGTTTTTGTTTTTTGTTTTTAATAGCAAAAGTGGACATATCTATCCACAGCTGCATCATGTATGGGTTAACTAAGCTGGTGCGTTGTGTATTGCTGTCACTGTTTGAAATCGCCGAAAGCAAGCTACGGTCTAACCAGGGCTTGAAACGATTGTTACTGTTATGGAGGTGATGATGATGGTGACGATGGTGGTGATGATGACGACGATGATGATGATGATGATTGGTTGCTGGTGGTTGTGCCACGAGGTCACACGCCGTAGTAGACCCTGCCATGCTGCTGAGTCACGTTGATGGTTTTCCGTAATGCCTGTTCTGTTTCACCACCTGGAAAATTCCCCGTACTGATTTCCTCCTCACTCACCCCTTACTGACGAAAACAATCGCTTTAGTCGCGGAGCCAGACCGAGTAAGCGAATCGTCCAGAGGTTTTTACTGACAGCCACTAAGTCTCTTCAGCCCTCGAGGAAATCCCAAGTTGAGGGAGTTATGATTACGATGCTGATGATGACGAAGTCCTTTCAACGACAGTCCTGACCACAGTCCCCATGATTCTGTCTGCAGCGTACACTGGAAGTGGATAAATTAATGATCAGAACTGAGAGGAAAGTTTGGGATGATACTTTTTTTTCTTCTTCTTTTCGACTTATTTTTTCCTACTCTCTCTTTCCCGTGCTTTTGTGTTTGAATGCATGTCCGTCCCAGTTTTCATCCCGAGACACTAATCTCATCGTCGCGACACACACACACACACACACACACACACACACACACACACACACACACACACACACACACACACATATATATATATATATATATATATATATATAGAGAGAGAGAGAGAGAGAGAGAGAGAGAGAGAGAGAGAGAGAGAGAGAGAGAGAGTGTGTGTGTGTGTGTGTGTGTGTGTTTTATATCATCATCACCATCATTATCGTTATTACAATCTGGTGGTCGCAGTAGTTGTAGCAGCAGCAGTAGTAGCAGCAGTGTCATTGTCACCTCCATTACTACTACTACTACTACTACTACTACCACTTGTACTCCTACCTCTTTTACTTCTACTACTACTACTACTACTACTACTACTACTACTACTACTACTACCATTTATTATAAGGACTATATCGCGCCGCGCTCCTATTGAATAATGTGTTATGCCGTTGATGAAAAATGATTCCGATTTTGTTGCAATTTTTAAAACCTGCTCTCCTTTATTTATATAGTTGCTGTAGATGTATTACAATATATTATCATTTGACTGCCTGAAACTAAAGAAAGGAAGGCTAGAGACTTGACTTCGTATTTGTGGTAACAATGAAAGCACGTAAAGAGGACCCGACGGTTTAAGAGTAATGGAATGAATTCGGTGCTCCATATTTTAACCATAGAACGTCGTTCCCCTTTACTAGGCTGTGTATCTTTCTGATGTCCTGAAATTGTATCCACCACCACCATCATCATCATCATCAACAACACTCTCATTATTGTTATTATTATTATCATTGTTGCTGTTGCTGTTGTTGCCATCATTATTACTATTGTCACCTTTTCTTCAGATGTTCATATAACTATAACCTGTAAAGAGAATCGCATATAATTATTCTCTGTTTTTATTGGGTTTCTTGTTGTTTTTGTTTTTTTCTTCTTTTTTTTCTTTTTTTTTTCATCCTGAAATATCCCGCAAAACTAGAAACATAGACGTTTATTATTGGGAAAGGGAGACAAAATATTTGATTTCACGATTGTTTTCATATTTGTCATATAACAAGACAACGGAAGCCAGTTAATAGATAGACAGATAAATGAATACACAAATAAACACACACACACACACACACACACACACACACACACACACACACACACACACACACACACACACACACACACACACACACACACACACAGAGTCTGTCTGAAATGTTGTATCACCTAGCACGCTTCACTGTATATTGTCTGGCAAGATGTATCAATGTCTTGTCACACTGCCCTACTTCCTATGCCAAATCAGCCTTCAGAATGGACCCTACGCGGCCACCAGGGCTATGCGCAACATGATTCAATGTTTTTCTTTGTTTTTATTTTTTTTTTTTTTTCATTGCGGATGGTTGATTATCCATGCCCTGATGATCTGCAAATAACTCTAACTCACATATCACAGTGATGTTTTACATTATGAAGCACATGTGGTTTTGTTGTTTTTTTTCTCTTTTGTGAAGAAAATACCTTAAAAAGAAAACTGCGAACAAAACTTGATCTCGTCTGAAAGGGCGGAGAAGGAAAGGATATTGTTTCTTCCTCTTTCAGAAGAAACTAAACGTTTTCAAACATGAACAGATACACAACTAATACTACTACAACTACTATTACGGTTTTAAAATGTTACTTCTTCAATGAAATTGCTATGGAAAATATCATGTTGCTCTGGACCGCTCTCGCTGGAGGATGCTGTGCTCTAGTGGCATAAAGACATTTGAAAAGAAGAGAACGCTGGCCATTGAGGAGAAGCGTGAGCGAAGGAAGCAGGGCTAAACTTCTGGAGACGTTTTCCCTTGCAACACCTATGGGAAGTGCTGCGCATCCAGAATCGGCCTCTTCTCCCATATGAGGACACACACCGACAGATAAGCCTGCCTGCCTACTCATCCGTCGGTCCGACGGGAGACTCCATCATCATCATCTTGTTTTCCAAATGTTTGTTAACTATCAAAACGGTGAAATGCAAACGCCAAATAGTTTTCTGTATGAAGACACCAGTAGGTACCCAATTTCCAAACCTTCAGCCCTAAATTACACTGGATATTGGTTAGTGGTTAATGAGTGTGGACATAAAACCTGCGGGATGTCCTTTGACTGGATGCACTTGAGAAAAGAAACTGGATATCGAGTGTTCGCAGTAAATTGTCCAATGTTTAATTTTGGTTGTCTGGATAACATACAATAGTGACAACTCTCTCCATACACAAAGTAACACAGCTTCAAGTCAACGCTGCTCATGTGCTAGTACACATGTAAATAAAAAGTTTGTTTCAAGTTGTGTACCTTGTGTTCGGAGAGAAAGTTGCCACTCTTTATTGTTTGCTAATCGTTTACTCTCCCAGCCTTATTGTTACTTCATATGTTTGGATGAGCCAACCAAAGCGTCGTGAATATCAATCGCTTTTAAGTAACTTTGCAAAATTCTGAATCATACCTAGTAATGAAATGTATTTAATGCTGACTATGGACATTTCATTTGCTCACTGCGTAATTCACCTGAAAGGAGATAAACAGTGTGTGTTAAGCTGTCCTGCTTTAAATGGTGCATGATCTCAGTAGGAATATATACCATTAACATACCGCAAGTCGTTTTCGGTTTAGTATACGTCTGGCATCAGAACGCGAACATACGATTAGAAACCCATCGATCTTTCTTTTTTTTTAATAAAAAAATATATATATTTGTGTGTTTTTTCGAAGGACCTATGGTAGACTGCTTTCTGATGCTGAGTAGGCAACATCGTTAATAATTGTTCGGGAAACCATCATGAGTAAGGGTCGTTGCCCATTTGCATGATTAGATTGTTCGTATCCCTTTTTCTCTCTAAGTTAGCTCAGCAGTATTCTTTTCTTCTCTGTTTACGCATACCTAGATTCAAACACTCTACTGTTGGACGCCGTTCTTTCTCTGTCTCTGGACCTTGCATTTGGAATGAACTTCCTCTTTCGCTTGGTCAGGTCTCCGCACTCAGGTCTTTCAAGTCTGACCTTAAACCCCACCTCTTCACAAGATAGCCTCCCTCCCTGCCTCTTCCCTGTCTTCAGTTTCTTCAGTTATGTATGCGTGTGAATGACTGGTGTGAAAGCGCTCAGATTTGTCTCTGCACAAGATTCAGCGCTATATTATTATTATTATTATTATTATTATTATTATTATTATTATTATTATTATTAAAAATATTATTATTATTATTATTATTATATAGGTAATTGATTTTTTCGCCATTTCGTTGTTGGGAGATAAGCAGAAGCCGAGGATTGTGGTTCTTTGTGGTTTTCTTTTGTTTTTTGTTGTTATAATTGTTGTTTTGTCTTGTTTTGTTTTGTTTTGTTTTCTGGGGAGGGGGTTTGGTAGTGGATACGGTTTCAAGGACTCGAAATTATGGTGTTGCACGCATGCATGCTATCTAAGCGTTACCATAGCTCTCAGTTTTCAGCACACGTCGTTGAAACATATTGAAGTGTGGTCCTGCTTTCAGCATCTGTGACCAAGAGATGATCTATTCCAGCAATACGAAACGGTTTTTCTCTTCTTTTTTTTTCTTTATTTTATTGTTTAATGAAATACTGTTGTCCCTCCCCCAACGTCAGTCTACTGTGTAATTAGATCATCGATGAATCATGTTTTATACCTCTTCGGGGTTTTTTTGTTTTTGTTTTTATTGTGGGTATGTGTATTTGAATCTAATTTGTGTTTACAGGACGCAACGTTTTAGTTGTCTTTTTTCGTTGAACAAACTGATGGATTCTGTTATGATGTTGTTTTTAGTTCAGTTTTCTCATGGATGGCACGAAAAAGAAAAAAAAGTAACAGAAAACAGCCTAATGTGCAGCATGTGTTTTATGTTGTGCATGTCTCGTGACATCGATACCGTCGCTTCGGTTGTCAAAACGGTATCAGGCAAGTGACTTTCCTGTGTTCTCTTTATGTATATATGTATGTGTGTGTGTGGGGGGGGGGGGGGAAGAGGGGGGATGGGGGTGTCTATGTGCGAGCGCTTTATATTGTTTCTATACAAATCCGTGTATAGTTTTGGTGCTTTTTTTTTTATAAAGAAAAGATTCAACTTTACGTCACTCTTCTGTCCTTAATTTGTTGGAGGCGTCAATGTTGGGTTTTTTTTTTTCTTTTTTCTTTTTTTGTTGTTGTTGTTTAGGTGTTTTTTGTTTTGTTTTTGTTTTATGATAGTGTTTTATGTTTGCATTTCAATGTCGTTTCTTAAATGGATCGTTGTAACGTGCTTTCAGGTGGAATTATCTTTTAGGGAGGCACAAAGTTTTTGTGTTTTTTTTTTTTTTTTCCTTCCGATAACTGACTTCATACACGTCCCAAATGTCGCATGTGTTTATACACAGATAAAAGGAGTCTCGATTCAGCTTGTCTGTCTGTCTGTCTATCTGTATGTATGTATGTATGTTTGTAAGTATGTCGGTTATGGAATGCAGTCAACGCCTACCTGTTTTCGATGATCACACCAAAAAATTCGACATGATATCAGCTATGTATATATTCTACAATGCTTTGAATACTTTCTGGGGGGCATCATTTATCTGTTGATGAGCTGTATGAGTACCCTCAGCGAAAATTCCCGAAGCAGTGCAGTCAGTGAACAAGTCGCCTTTTCAGACCATACGTTTTTTTTGTTTTTGTTTTGGGGTTGTTGTTGTCGTTGATACACACACACACACACACACACACACACACACACACACACACACACACACACACACACACACACACACACACACACATATATATATATATGTTGTTTTTTCAGTGCTGAAATCCGTTATAGGTCATCATAAAGAAATGCTTGGGAGACAAGGGGGACAATATCTCGGAAATCAAACTTCATCTGTTTCCATTTGTGTTGTTCTTGTTGTTGTTTTATGTGTGTGTTTTTCAATTTTGTCTGTACGTCTTTATTTTTTGTATCTGTGTAATCTATGGAATCGACTGTAGGTATGGTTATTCATTTCTTTATTGATGAGCTTTACTTTCTGTCATGTATATGTCGGTTGTGTTGTAAAAAAAACTATGATTGTGTTAATTTATTTACCAATCAATTTATTTATCTATCTATTTGTTTGTTTGTTTATGTATTCATTCATTTATTTATTCATTGTTTATCTGATTTATTTATCCATTGATGTATCTATATAGGCTATACACATTTTGTGACAAACCCTCGGCTTATATCAGAGATTGACATGTGCTTACAGTTGGGCCAATAGTAAAGTGTTGAATGATCAAAGGTTTCTCCACCGCGATGGGAAATCATTTACAGTTTTGTCTTTTGTGGTGGACTTCAAGTCTCAAACTAAGATTGCACTGGCTCTTAGTGCTACAGCCTTTGGGGCGAGTTTGCCTTCGGGAATCATCCCAGCGCCGACTGTTCCAAAATCCTCTTGGCCGTGAGAGTGTAACTTGGGCAATACACTCTCCGATATAACCAGATCCTTGTCCAGATAGCTGGGACAGGAGCTGCCTCCTCTGCTGTCCTGGTGTTCTTAGTCGGATATGACAGAAGTGAATGTATTTTATCTCAAAATATCTCTTGGTTTGTGCATAACGTTTGGTCCATGAGGCTCGCTGAGGCCCCTTTCACTGACTTTCTCTATCTAAGTACTGTTTCATAAATTTGGAAACAGTATCTCTATTATTAGATGTAATGTTGCAGAAAAAATAAACAAGAGAATGTATACTATAATGATTTTTTTTTTCTAGGTTTTGCTATTCTCTCTTGTTCAACAAATGCTTTGTAAACATTGCACAGACTGCAGAGAATAATTAAATATCTTATCAGTGTTTGTTTTGTGTTTGCTTCGGTTAAAAAAAAAAAATCGACATGTGCTAGTTAGTATACCTGTCGATTTGAAACACAAAAAATTATTTCTCTCGAGAAGAGTGTGCTGCTTTTGGAGGTTCATCGATTCAGACACCAAATCATGGATACTGCTTCCGAGAAAGAGATGTGTACCCTTAGTATTTTGAACCTATACGATAAAATGATTATTACATTGCCAGTTAAAATTTAAAGATATCGCAAAAGTCTCGGAATCCAAATTGTTCTATCGAGTTATAAGTTTATTATTTTAAAAGCATTGGCCCTGTTAGAGCGGACAGCGACTTCGTTCAGTGTTTTCATCACATCAGGTTCTGGCATGACATAAGACGCTGATTTTACACACATTTTGTATGAAGTCAGCTTTGCCACTTTCCAGAAACAGCTGCGGTGTCTGCAAGACACACAGACACCGACGCTGACTTTCGTTGTTGTGTGTTTTGTTTTGTTGTTGCTGTTGCTGTTAGTGTGTGTGTGTGTGTGTGTGTGTGTGTGTGTGTGTGTGTGTGTGTGTGTGTGTGTGTGTTTTGTTTTGTTTTGTTTTGTTTTTGTTTTTGTTTTTTTGTTTGTTTGTTGTTGTTTTTTGGTTGCCTCAGTCACATGTTAGTTGAGGGAGAACTTTATTTTCTTTCTTTCTTTCTTTCATTTTTTTTTCTCCGAGCACTGACATGTTGATCAATTTAGGCCTCGGGCCTATATCAAACAAAGGTTGTGTTTGTCAGAGACGATGGCCGCATGAATATTTGCATGCACACATACGTTTTGTATAACAAGTGTGGGAGACTGACTTTCTGTCTCCCCATAACGATTCCGTCAGTTTTCTCACAATTTTTTTTTTTTTTTTTTCTCAGACCATTCAAAGATTAAAAACGAGACCTACCTGTATGTCACTTGAAGCTTGATAGGAGTTCTCCCCTGTGAGAGAGGCAGTCAGATCAGCACCAGTGTGCGTTGTTTCCTGACCGGGTGTTCCTTCCCAACTTACCTGGTGACCATGGTGACCGGTCATTTTGGTGTACTTCACATCTCGCGTCATTCTGTTGGTGTCAGGGGTTTTATCTTCTTTTCTTTTTTTTTCCTATATTGTCCTTATTCTTGTGCTTGATTTGATAATCATAATGTCGACCAGCCTTTTCAATTTGGTGTGGCACACATGAATATTCAGGGCAATTGGGGACAGGGTGGGGCGGGTAGCGAGTGGGGTGGGAATAGGTGTTGGGTGGGGGGGGTGGGGGGGGGGGGCTTCTCCTTGCCAACATTAACATTGCCACAAACAGCATATCCAGGTGAGGTGAGCAGCAGTGAATATCATTACCATGCACTGGTGCCGAGCGCGTTCAAAGAACTTCCGAAGTTGAACATTACCGTATTACCCGCATATTTTGTGGGGGGGTGGGGTGGGGGTGGGGGTGGGGTTGTTTTTGTTTTTTTCTCACAACTTCATCCCGCTCTACCATCTGCTCACCCCCTCCTCCCCTACTTCACTCTGCGTTCGAGAATAAACACTGACTCCACCGGATTTTTTTGGATTTTTTTAATTTTTTTTTTATTGTTCCTTTTTATTTTATTTTAATTTATTTTATTATTTTTTACAAACAATGCTGCTGTGTTTAGTTGACTTTACAAAAAGCCACTTAGCTATTATATACAGATGTAAGCTTCGCTTAGTGTTTGGCTGTCAATCAAGCCCGGAAAAAGGAATTTTTATCTACGTGTTCACTTTGTTCAGACACAAGACATCGGGAAGAGAGGGGGGCTGTGTGTTAAACGTCAGTGAATGAAGTCCCGTAAGCGTTTTGATTGGTCAGTGAAAAATCTTGGAGGAAACTTTTTTTTAGGATGTGTGTGTGGAGGTGGGTGTGGGTGGTTAGTTGAGAGAGAGAGAGAGAGAGAGAGAGAGAGATGGTGTGGGGAGGGTGGGGGTCGATTTGAGTCCACAAGTTCAAATTCACCCAAGAGACAAATGTCTGATGACAATCGGTTCTGCGTGTCGCTGGAGAAGAAACATCGACAGACATACAGAAAGATCGAGAGAGAAAGAACAAAAGATAGGCTAACAGACAGGTAGTGGGAAAGAAAAAAAAAGGAAAGTGTCAGGGAGAATGATTGAATGAATGAATGAATTGAAAATAAAATATAGATAGAGTGAAATAAAGAGAGAGAGAAAGAAAAAGAACTCAACAACAACAACAAAACAGCTCATTTCACAACATTTTTAATACGTTCACACTGTAACGAATATGTTCACAATGCAAGGGCTTAATTAAATAACAACACGTGCATGCACCACCTGACTTGTTCAGAACTGATAGCATTTCGATATACAGGCGACCATTGGGTAACGGACGGAAATCCTAACTGTCCTTATCCTTCCTTCCCTCCATCTATATTCTACAAGTAAAGGCAGTAGACATAGAAAGAAAGATTCTTGTAAATCAACTGAAGTGGTTTCGAATGGAAATCTCTGCATATCTGCGCGGCTTACTTGAATACGTTTTAAAACTGATTTTGTGCACGTGTTTTGAATAATTGTGTCTGTCTCGCTTCAGCCACTGTCCCGTTTGCTACACGTTCAGATGCAAGCGTGCAAGAGTTAGTCATCAAGCCAAACTTTAAATGTACGTACGTATGTACCCAGTTTCCCTCCATTTGTATTTTTAATTGCGTGAGTTGACGATATATTTTTGAGGGAAATAGTTAACTGTTGAGAATGTTTTTGTTGTTTTTTTTTCTCTTTGGCTGTCCTAACAAATTGTTGCTTTTGAAGAACAAGAATCGTTTATTGGGTTTTATTTATTATTGTTGTTTAAACTTAGGAAAAAAAAATTCTACAGACGGTCCTAAAGTTGTTGCTTTAAAAAACATCAGATATCGGATTACTTTACGCTTATTCCAATGAAAAGACAATGACATGTGGTTTTGGTAAGTTTGTGTTGGGGATGGAGGGGGGGTGGGGGGTGGGGGCTAGTGTATGTGTGTGTGTGTGTGTGTGTGCGCGCGCGCCAAAAAGAGAGATAGAGAGGAGTAGTATTTGTGATAGCAGTAGCCGTAGTAGTTGCAGTAATTGTTGTTTCTACAGTAGTAAGTACTGTGATATTAGTGTGAATGTATTTCCTATGTTTTTTGTACAGACGTCGGCCTTTGTTTCAAGAAAACGTTTTTCCTTGTCGCTCTCTCTCTCTCTCTCTCTCTCTCTCTCTCTCTAGATAGATAGATAGATAGAGAGAGAGAGAGAGAGAGAGAGAGAGAGAGAGAGAGAGAGAGAGAGAGAGAGAGTGTGTGTAAGTGCGTGCCTGAAATCTGATTGAATGACACTGGAAACGAATGATGAGCGCCCAGTGGTAGCCGTCAGTCGGCTCTACCCAGGTAGGCAGTCTGTTGTGCAAATGACTCCATGTTTGTAAAGCGCTTAGAGCTTGGTCTCCGACCGAGGAGAGGCGTTATATAAGTATTTATACCAATCTATCAATCAATCAATTAAGGTAAAATAAACTTGTGTGAACATTTCTTCTTCTGCATTTAAGTATGTATGCAGCATTGCAGGTCTGAATGAAGTCATTGAATATTCTAACGAGAACACTTTTGCTTGCAGATTTTTTTTTTTTTTTTTTCAATATGAAAATGCAGGCTTTGGACACATGTATTTATCAGGCAACAAGCTTTTACAAATAGGAGAAAACATTATGGACACCCGTAATGCAGTGGAATTCACCAGCAACTGTAAACGTATCACTTTTTTTTTTTTTTTTTTTTTTTTTTTACAATTACAGCCTTCTCAAGGAACTCTGTTTTCTCACCCTGTTCGGTAAATCATTATCCATCGGTAAACAGTGATTGTTTATAATTAAAAGAATAATGAGGCTTGGAAAGTAAATGATTAACAAACAATAAAGAGTGGCAATCACTTCTTTTCTTTCCTTTTTTCAAGGTAGACAATATAATTCATGAAGTGAAAAAAAGAAAAAAAAAAAATATATATATATATATATATATATATATATATATTAACGGCGGTATACAGGAAAGTGAATACAATGAGTTGAAAAAAGAAGAAAGAAAGAAAAAGAATGAAAACAGAAAGTGTAGCTATAAAGGCTAACACCGACATTTACGCTCATATAAAAAGAAGTAACTCTTTCTAACGAAATTGTGTTTGCGGTGAGCAAATTACCAATGTATTTTCTCTTCTAAATACATTTTACACTGCACACAAAACGTACACATCTTCAGTTATTGCAATGATTCCACCAATATCCTATCGAAATCATCATTTGAAGCAGTGATCTCATTGCAACAAAAATAACTTTTATTCAAAACAAACACACACACACACACACACACACACACACACACACACACACACACACACACACACACACACACACACACACACACACACACACACATACACACACAAATGTATGTGATTGGGAATCACAATCAGATTCCGTTTTAGTTACAATTTGGTGTAAACAACTAATCCATTCTTGCACCATTCTGTGTACAAATTACATAATATGTCATACACAGTTTTGAACACACACACACACACACACACACACACACACACACACACACACACACACACACACACACACACACACTCACATACACAAACAGAGAATCGTTTATCCAAAAGGTGTATGCACTTGTGCAGATGACAGTAAGGCGTGTGTATTATCCAGTTATGGACACCTATGGACGCGTAACTCTGTCTCGACAGTGACAAATTGTGCTCTTGCTATCTCACGGGACAGAAGCGTGCAGCTATTTCTCTCTCTCTCTCTCTCTCTCTCTCTCTCTCTCTCTCTCTCTCTCTCTCTCTCTCTCTCTCTCTCTCTCTGTGTGTGTGTGTGTGTGTGTGTGCGAAAAAGGTAGCTTGTGAATCACCCATATCATTCTCATGTCCCAGAGGTGGAGTAGCCGTCTCGCTGCTTGTGCAAATACGTGAACTACAGTTTCCCATTCTATTTGTTATTGTTGTTTTTTGTTGTTGTTTTTTTCGACACTATCATACCTGTGTTATATTGTTTGTGTCTGTCTCTGTCTTTCTATCTGTCTGCTTCTGTAGCTCTGTCTGTCTATGAATCTGTCTCTATTTCCCTGTCTGTCTCTCTGTGTGTCCGTCCCTGTCTCTCTCCCTGTATCTCTGTCTCTCTTATACACGCACGCACGCACGCACGCAAACAAACACACACACAAACACACACATACATACACACATACACACATGTATACAGACACACACTCTCTCTCTCTCTGTCTCTCTCTCTATCTCTCTGTCTCTCTCTCTCTCTCTCTCTCTC
>NC_134899.1:31664120-31669120 GCF_041734735.1 Babylonia areolata | reverse complement strand
CACACACACACACACACACACACCACACGCACACACACTTATTCACTTTCTCTAGTTCCCCTTTGATATTAATTTTGTTAACGAGTGAAGACTGATCAATTTGTTTATGCGATTTTTATTTATTTATTTTGTATTAATTAATGAACATGCTCTTATTTGCAATGCTTTTGTTGTTGTTGTTGTTGTTGTTGTTGTTTTACCTCTTCTTTCTGAGTTTTTTGGAACAACATGACACTTTATGAATTGTGTATCATAATATAGTATCTTTCGTGTCACGTAAAATATGCAGCTGACCAATGCAGTTATCATTTTTTTTTTAAACGAACTATTATGTATGGATATATTGGGTCAACCATGCACATCTCGGAAAAAAAGAACCGCGAAAAAAAAAGAAAAAAAAAAGAGTTGGGTGTTGTGTGGAGTGCATTCCTGTTTTGCCCAGTGATGTAACCAAATGCCTACGTTACACAATCTTGTTTCATGCTCAGCTTATGACTGTTCAGTATACGAGAAATATTTACATTACACTTTTTACTTTCTTTTTTTTTTTTTTTTAGATGGAGTCCGTTTTGATTTTTATCTTATGTCTTTTTTTTATGATTTTTTGGCTTTTCGTGGCTATTATCAAGTAATATATATATATATATATATATATATATATATATATATATATGATGGGTTGTGTTTGGAAACTGGTGTTTTGTTATTATTGGTATTATGATTTTTGTTCGTTTGTTTGTTTTTAATCTATGGAAAGCGCAAATTTTGCACCAAACAATAATTATACATAGATATTTTGCTCTTTTTTTCAACAGCAATTCATGTCTGTACTTCACATCGTTTAACCATCAGATGGGGATGGTAGGGGCAGGGTAGGGTGCGGGGGTGGTAAGGTAGGGGTGATACAACAAAACCGCACGCGCAGCATAAGGCTTCTGCTTGCAATTATTATAATTAATATTATCATTGGGTTGTTTGCGCTAGTGTCCGAGCGTTTCTCTTTTCTGGGTGAATATTGCGAAGATTTTGAATTTGCACATTTTTTTTTTCTTTTTTTTTTCTTGCTTTGCATTGTACAACATTTATTTCTCCCCATGGCGATTTTTTTTTTCTCTCCTGCGTTACATTGGGATGATGTTTGCTGGGCTATGACTTTGTTTTATTCATTGACACGGATCGTATCAGTGGCGGTTTTCTTTTCTTTTCTTTCTTTCTTTCTTTTTTTTTTTTCTTCCTATACTGACCCAAGGCGTAATGATAACCGGTCCTTTTGGTTTGTTTGTTTTCTTTCTTTTCATCCTCATCCGCTTCTTACCATTATATTCCTTTTCTGTTGTTGATGTTGATGTTGTTATTGCTGCTATTTTCTTTTTCAGTCCATTTTCTACATTGGTTCTTCTACCCGTACAGTATGCAGCACTGCTTTCTTATTCTTATTATTTTATTATGTTATTTCTTTTTCTTAAAAAAAAAAGAGAGAGAGAGAGAGAGAGAGAGAGAGAGAGAGAGAGAGAGAGATTAAATGAGTTATAGTTGTATGTGTGTATTACCCTTTTGTTACAACAGATGTCTTCGTGTTAAATTCTGGAACGTGTTGATACAGTGCAACACCACACACACACACACACACACACACACACTATGATATATATACACACACTATGATATATATATATATATATATATATATATATATATATATATAATAGTGTGTGTGTGTGTGTGTGTGTGTGTGTGTGTGTGGTGTGTGTGTGTGTGTGTGTGTGTGTGTGTGTGTGTGTGTGTGTGTGTGTGTGTGTGTGTGTGACTGCATACCTGCAATTGTATTTTATTTTACTATCAAATGGAATTTTTCGACATCATTTTGCCAGGGACAACCTTTGTTGTTGTTGTTTTTGTTTTTTTTGTTTGTTTTTTTTTTTGGGGGGGTGTTTTTTGTTGGTTTTTTTTTTTTGTTTTGTTTTTTGTCATGAGTTCTTTCACATTCGCTAAGTTCAAAGAAGCAAGCTGCAGATGGAATCTCGGTTAATCTTTTCATCCATATGACTAGCACCCAGACCACCACTCAAAGTCTTGTAGAGGGGGTGTAAAAAAAAACTAAAAAACAAAACAAAACCAAAAAAACCAAAAAAAACCAACAACAACAAATAAAAACCCGCTCTGCACCTGCGATTCGAACCTGCGGACGCTTGCCTCCAAATCGGACTCTTTACCCCTAGGCCACCGCTCTCCTGTAATGTGTGCTGGCATCTATGTCAACCAGTAAAAACTGTCAGAGAACAGCATTCACTGCGCAGCGTTGTTTGTTTCGTGTTTTGGGTTTAAAACATGGTAACATGACTGGCTGTGTGGATTGACGTGATAGAGATGTTCTATTTTCTGACATGATTGGTTGTGTGGATTGAAGTGATATAAATGTTATATTTTTCAGACAGGTTTAGCTACAAGCGATGTTACGTCGGGAAATGTGTTACACTTTTCTAATGCGTTTAGTTTATTAGTTACAAGCAGCAATACGTTTTCCATTAATTGGCAACTAAAGTAATTGATTTGTACGAACACGCAGAACTCACCAAAGCAGCAACAAGTAACACCCCCACCCATTTATTTTATTTTTTTATTTTTTATTTTTTTTATTCAGTCAGCCGCGTAAAGCAGTGACTATTCTTTAAGGCACATGACAGAATCGGTCAGTTATTGAACTTGTCCCATGCAGTGTTCACCAGTGTTCAGGGTGGTGCTGTGTCTTTGGAGAAAGGCATTCTATTCTGATTGTCACCACTCCCAACCCAGGTGTGAATGGGTATCTAACAGTGGGTGGTGAAGGTCTTCTTCTTCTTCTTCTGCGTTCACTCGTATGCACACGAGTGGGCTTTTACGTGTATAACCGTTTTTACCCCGCCATGTAGGCAACCATACTCCGTTTTCGGGGGTGTGCATGCTGGGTATGTTCTTGTTTCCATAACCCACCGAACGCTGACATGGATTACAGGATCTTTAACGTGCGTATTTGATCTTCTGCTTGCATATACACACGAAGGGGGGTCAGACACTAGCAGGTCTGCACATATGTTGACCTGGGAGATCGTAAAAATCACCACCCTTTACCCACCAGGCGCCGTCACCATGATTCGAACCCGGGACCCTCAGATTGACAGTCCAACGCTTTAACCACTCTGCTATTGCGCCCGTCGGTGGTGAAGGTCAAAACAGCGGATTTAGAGGATTGAGGCCCGCTGTCTTATGCGGATTCCTGGACACAGTTGATGTGAGTCCACTATACCCCGGGTGGTCGTTAAAGGCTGCAGGGCCTTTTACCGTTACCTGAGTGTTTGCTGGGGAAAGATAGTTCTGACAGACTGCCTGTCTGACGGGAACACTGAAGAGGCCAATATAACAGTACGTGAGTCTTGAGCTATGTATGTAGTCACACGTTCTGTACTTGTGTCATTGTGTGGACACTGAACTGTGCGGGTGCTTGGGGGCGTCCGGTACTGTAACAGTTTTAAAGAGAGAGAGAGAGAGAGAGAGAGAGACGGCAGTGTATGGGAGGTTGTTTGCTTGGTCACAGGCAATATGGGGCTAGCAGTTTCAAATGAACCACGTCATTGGAACAGTCCACATAATCTGTACACAAGTCATAGCGGTTTATGCTTAGATGAGGTACCTGCGAAATTTCCCACGAGGCATAACCTCGGAGCCATTTGTATATCTTCTTTCTTCATATGGCTACATTTGTCTTTACATTTTTTTGGTGGGATGGGGGGGGGGGGGAGGGTCGTGGGGGGGCGAGGGGAAGTGGCGGGGGAATTGTTGATGCATACGCACACGTATATAATAATTATATTGACCAGACGGAAGGTTCTGCCACTGCGCAACTGTGAAATACGCGGACCTCCTCAGTGCAGCAATACGACCCTTCTTAACACACCCCCCCCCCCCCCCCCCCACCCCCCCTAGTTCTGTTCAGTCCCTGGGTATATCTGCTTTCCATTTTTCAGTCTCTTCTGACTGCCGTGGCCAGAACCAGTGTTTGGTTAATCCGAGACCAGATTTTCTGAAACTGAATCATTTGCTGGTGAAATAGTGTCGTTGTTTTTCATGCTCCAATGAATATCGCTCTCCTTCACTCTGATGTCTGACACAGTTTTTTTTAAATAGCTGAGAGATGCTGCAGACACTGTCAGTCAATCAATGCTCCAAGTTGCTTATTTGTTGAAATGACCAAGACGTGCACTGGTTAACCTGTATTATGCATAGCCTTGCAGTTGCTTGCCAAACTATTTGGAAACAAAATCCTGTTAGTGTGTACGTAAGTTATCATTGAATATACAGCAGCTATGAGGAGGAGTAGCACATCTGGATTTGTTCACATGCAGAGGTCTATACCCCTGTCAGTCAGCAGTGCTATGATTTTGGCATAAGATATGAATGCCAGAAACTGCGACTTTGAAATGCACGTTACGTTAATGGTATATTGGAAGAGGGTGTGATTTCATTATTTTCCATTGGTAGGATATAACCTACAACGAGCCAAGAAGAATCGTGCTTAAACTCGCGGTTGCTTTTCCCCGCCATTGCTTTCTCAAGCATCGTGTAATGTATTACCATCACTTTCAGGAGACATCATTTCACAATGCATCGTCAGAAAGCACATTATCATTGCATAAGGAAGCTCAGAGCCAGTAACTTCGTGCATAAAGCGAACCTGTTCTCTTAATTATTGTGATATGGTAAAGACGTCAAGTACCCACCAAAACGTGTGGTGGCGTACCTTTGTTCTCCAATCGCGCGAAACCTACTGTGTCAGTCTAAGACATTGAAAGCGCCACAGGGCGATAGGTCCCGAAGGGAAGCTGAAGCCAGGTTTGGACGGCCTTGGAATGTGGCACGCCACAGGACGATAGGTCCCCAAGGGAAGCTGAAGCCAGGTTTGGACGGCCTTTGGAAGGTGGCACGCCACAGGACGATAGGTCCCCAAGGGAAGCTGAAGCCAGGTT
>NC_134899.1:31629120-31644120 GCF_041734735.1 Babylonia areolata | reverse complement strand
GATTGATTGATTGTTTGA
Organism: Babylonia areolata; assembly: GCF_041734735.1. Taxonomy (NCBI): domain Eukaryota; kingdom Metazoa; phylum Mollusca; class Gastropoda; order Neogastropoda; family Buccinidae; genus Babylonia; species Babylonia areolata. Next base: position 31,644,102 of record NC_134899.1, on the reverse strand, counting down.
TGTGGATACTTATATAGCGCCTATCCTTGGTCAGAGACCAAGCTCTAAGCGCTTTACATACACGGGGACATTTGCACCACAGGCTGCCTACCCGGGTAGAGCCGACTGACGGCTGCCACTGGGCGCTCATCATTCGTTTCCTGTGTCATTCGAACAGATTTCAGACGCACACACATACACACTCAGACAGACATGTAACATTTTACGTGTATGACCGTTTGTTTTTTTTTTGGTTTTTTGTTAACTGATCAGTTACAAAGTTTTGTTGTGGTGGGGTAGGCTACACTGTCCCTGTTTAATGTGGAGAGTGTATAAATATTGTAACTTTGTCATCATTTTTTTTTATATGTTTTTTTTTACATGGAGTGCTCGCTCGGGCTCTTTTGATAATATCCTTATTCAGTTAACCTTAATTCCGGGAACTTTATTCAGTTAACCTTAATTCCGGAACTTTATTCAGTTAACCTTAATTCCGAGAACGTTCCAAAGAAGCATTTTCGTGTGTCAGTGTAATGACTTAAATCATCTCAAAATTAATTTAAGTACAGTGAAGAGTTGAAAACCACAGAAAATGGTTCACAACATTCACTGCTGGTAACATCGCTTCACACATGCACGAAACCCTAGGCCCTTAAAATCCGGTACTGAACTAGCAAGTTACCGATATGTTGAGTCGGTCATTCGATAATTCGATAATTTTATTAGTTTTATTCTTCTTCTCCAGGATAGTCATCGTCATCCCCGCCCCCCCCCCCCCCCCCCTCTCTCTCTCTCTCTCTCTCTCTCTCTCTCTCTCAAATGGCGGGTGATCTACTAGATCGGACTGCCATCCGAGATTCTCCCAAATGAAGTTTGTGTCGATTAGCTGTGACTGTGATATATTTGATTACAGTTAGCATTCCCAAAGGTTCGTATGTAACAGTCAAGCTGGGAAGGTTTCGTAGGTGGTGGTGGAGAAGGAATAATATATACTGTATTACTTTTGTCACAACGAATTTCACTGTGTCAAATTCAGGCTGCTCTCCTCGAGGAGAGCGCGTCGCCACAGCACAGCGCCACCCATATGTGTCTAGTTTATTTTACTAACAAAGTGGAATTATGCATTACTGTTGTGATATGGATGACGCTTTTGTTGCCCTGGGTTCTTTCATTTGCGATAAATGAATACTGCACACGGAACCTCTCATCGTATTATATCTCTCTTCACCAGGAATAATGCAGTTATTTAAGTGACTGGGGTGAATATATGCATGTATGTACGTATGTGTGGTTGCAGATTGTCATACGCGTGTTGCCATGGCTGCAACAGAGTGAAGAGATGGGTGGTGGTGGTGGTGGTGGTGGTGGGCCTCGCTCTGGCGGGCGTGGTGCTTCGGGGTGACGTCATGCTAAGAGGAACCCCACACCCCGTCTTCACCCACCAGGCCTCTGGAGGCGGTCCTCCGCGGTCGGCTGACCATCCTGTGTCTATCATCAACCGCGGTCCGTCTTCCTCGGACCCCGATCCGTTTTCACAACGCCGTGTTTCTTCGGCGACTCCGGGATTCCCCGAACATGTGCACGTGTCATTGGTGGACTCCAGTAGTCGTTCGGCCCCAGTTCTGACTCCCAACGTCACCGCCAGCACCACTCGCGCAGTGACGTCACTGGTGGCTGGGTCTGTGGGGCCGGGACACGGGGCAGCGGGGAAGGAGGCGAGGGATCGTCAGGCTCACCTTCACCACCACCACCACCACCAACAGCAACACCAACACCAACACCACAACAGCTCCTCCCTCTTCGTGCTGAACGAGCCTGACGCGTGCAGTGACGACACCGAGCTGGTGGCGGTGGTGGTGACGGCGCCCAACAACACGGAGGACCGGCAGGCGGTGAGGGAGACGTGGGGGTCCTACAGGGACGACCCCGGCCACCACGTGGCCCTGGTGTTTCTGGTGGGCGCCGTCCCCCAGGACGACCCCGCTCTGCAGGCCCGGCTTGAGGCGGAGAGCGCGTGGCACGGGGACCTCGTGCAGGGAGACTTCCGGGACTCCTACCGGAACCTGACTCTCAAGTCGCTGGCTCTGCTCAGGTGGGTCGCCCTGCACTGCGGCGGGGCGCGCTACGTGCTCAAGGCGGACGATGACGTGTACGTCAACCTCACCAACCTGCTGACGGAGCTGAGGCGGCAAGGGCCGCTGAACGACAGAGACAACTTCGTGCTGGGTCACGTGGCCGTTGGGGCACGCCCATTGCGGGACCGGACGTCTAAGTGGTACACGCCCGTGGAGGATTTCAACGAGACGGTGTACCCTCCGTACGTCTCGGGCACGGCTTACGCCATGACTGCCTCGGCGGCCCGGAAACTGTACAGCGCCTCGGCGGCGGTTCCGTTCTTCTGGTTGGAAGACGTCTACATCACCGGCCTGTGCTCCCGGCACGCCGGGGTGCCCGTGCAGCACAGCTGGGACTTCAGCTACACCAAGCGCGGTGTGGACGGCTGTCACTTCCGTGCTGCCATCAGCGCCCACGGGTACAGTGCTCAGGAGAAGCGGGACATCTTCCGGCAAGTGAACGACGTCAACCTCCGGTGTCGGAGAGTGATACTTGAAGATGTTGACAGCGCTGTTTCTTCTCTCTCCCTTCCTTTCTCTCTTTCTCTGTGTGTATGTATGTGTGTTTGTGTGTTCTTGTGTGTTCGTATTTGTGTGTGCCTGCGTGTGCGTGTACGTTTGTGTGTGTGCCGCGGACAAGTGGATCATCAATGAAGTCATCAGTAGCTTCGTCCAGATGTCCACAGGTATTGTTTGCAAAGACAGAGTCTTGTCGAGAAAGAGTGGAATCATAACTGGTAATGCATCCCTCCCTCTGTGTGTGTGTGTGGGGGGGGGGGGGGGCGTGCGCGCGCGTGTGTGTGTGTGTGTGTGTGTGTGTGTGTGTGTGTGTGTGTGCTCTTTGTACGCATGTATATAAGCAATAATGTATTGCTTGTACCTTCGTATGTACGCACATGCTGTTGAAGACGGGGGGTAAGGGGAGATAAAGTATTCAACGGATGACAAAAGGACTGTCTTCATCTAAGTGAATGATCCTAACTTGATATGAGATGGTTGATCTGTGCAATGAGACAGTCCGTGATTATGTATGCAATGTTAAAGCGTGTGTGTTTGTGCACATGCGTATGTGTACCATTTCTCATTGACGGAAGTTTACATTGCCATGCATGTATTGATATCATGGTGCATGTATTATGGCTAACATGTATTTTCTCACAAGGTATAAATCACTTGCCAGATTGAAAGTAAACGCTATGCTGTTGGACATGGTTGAATGCATTTTCCTTCTTCTCTGTGTGTGTGTGTGTGTGTGTGTGTGTGTGTGTGTGTGTGTGTGTGTGTGTGTGTTGTTGTTGTTGTTGTTGTTGTTGTTGTTTTTTTTGTTTTTTTTCTGACACATCCTGCTTTTCTGGGGGTTCAATGGATATGGCAGACTGCATTTCTAATGGATGTCCGGATACGTTTTGTATGTGGATCATTACTGTGATTGTAATCCTCCACCACGAAATGAGGTAGATGTTACCTGTGTTCGCCCCAGGTCCATCTTTCCTCATATCTATATTCCCAAGGTTTCACCAGGTCTATAACTTGTTTCACCATACACTCTTTAGTAGTGGTCAGTTGTGGTCAGCAGTAGTCAGTATTGGTCAGTGGCCAAAACAGGTGAACAGTACTAATATTGCATAAGAAATTACTGGTGATGCAAAAAAAAAAAAAAAAAAAAAAAAATATATATATATATATATATATATATACAAGCCAAGCTGTACACATTTGGGTTGTGGTTAGTTCTGCACAGTGAATAGTCAAAACAGGTCAAGAAGCCTAAATATTGCAAAACACATGAAAACTTTGGGGTAGTGGTCAGGTGTGGTCGGCAGTGGTCAGTAAAAGTGACAAAATATGAACAGTTAGATAGTGGTCAACAGTGGTAAATGACGTTAAAAAAAAATCTGCCAGTCGTCACAACAATGCACAAACGTGACAAAACAATGCAATCTGAATAAGTTGGAGTTGTGGTTAGTTGTCAGTATGCGTGTGTGTGTGCTCAGATTTAAGACGAACATTGCAGAGTGGTTAAGGCGGTTTTTTGGCAACACGGTGTTCGTGAGGGTCTGGGTTCGAATCCCGTCTCGTCATTTTTCCCATGTGTGACATGGAAATCAAACTGAGCGTCTGGTCATCCAGATAATACCAACTCTCTCCATACGAACGGCGAAAGAGACGACGTTAACAGCGTTTCACCCCAGTTACCATCATCAAAATATTGCAAGCGGAAGGCTCTTATACTGAAGAGGTGAATGTTGACAAAGAATACCACAATTCTGGCGACAGAAGCTACAGGTTGGGTCATTCAGACACCCACAGGACATCCGAGGGGTCTATCTAGAGGAGAAGAGAGGACTGTCCGTACTGAATGAGTTAACCGAGGACCCGTGTGCAGCACGCACTTGGCGCAATGGAAAAGAACTCACCAGCAACATATCTGTTGCAAAATTCAGTAGAGGGAAAACCACTATGTTAGGTACACAATAATATATGTGCTAGCACTCAAGGCCTGACACGGCACGTTGGGTTATGCTGCTGGTCAGGCATCTGCTTTGCAAGATATTGTATGGTGAATATTGATCTGTCCGAACGCAGTCACGTATCCTTGAGAAAGTGAAACTGAAACTGTCAGCATGGACATGTTGTGGTCAATGAGGATCAGCAGTAGTCAGCAGTGTTCAGTTTATGGTCGAGTCCTGTCAAAAAGTAATCATGCTTCATAACCACCACAAACTAATACTGTTCGAACACTGTTAGTTCATGATCAGCAGTGATCGGGCATCGGTCAAATAACCTGCCGAAACATTGCACATGCATGTAAAAACAACAATTAAAAAAAAAAAAACCCACACACACAACCTCTGCACTTTTAGGTAATGGTCAGCAGTGGTCAACAATGGCCACACATCGCTGGTCAGTAGTGAAAACTTTCCAAGAGATGACAATAAGGCACATTCACGTCAAAATACGCACAAAATCTACTGAAATATATACAGACTATTTTTAAGCAGAAATGTTTGTGTGCGTAGGGGAAGGGGAGGGGAGACGCTTTGGTACCGGCCGTCAGATATTATAGCGAGGGACCAAACCAGCATGGGGGTGGGGGTGGGGGGGGACGTCCAAGAATGTCCCCCAGAGGACAGATTAGGAAACTGACCAGTCCAACTGGGGACGAAATAGGACATTGACCAGTCCAGCTGCGGACGGTTTAGGACACTGACCAGTCCAGCTGTGGATGGTTTAGGACAATGACCAGTCCAGCTGTGGATGGTTTAGGACAATGACAGTCCAGCTGGGGACGATTTAGGACACTGACCAGTCCAGCTGTGGATGGTTTAGGACAATGACAGTCCAGCTGGGGATGGTTTAGGACAATGACAGTCCAGCTGGGGACGGTTTAGGACACTGACCAGTCCAGCTGTGGACGGTTTAGGACACTGACCAGTCCAGCTGGGGACGGTTTAGGACACTGATCAGTCCAGCTGTGGACGGTTTAGGACACTGACCAGTCCAGCTGTGGACGGTTTATGACACTGACCAGTCCAGCTGCGGACGGTTTATGACACTGACCAGTCCAGCTGTGGACGGTTTATGACACTGACCAGTCCAGCTGTGGATGGTTTGGGACACTGACCAGTCCAGCTGTGGATGGTTTGGGACACTGACCAGTCCAGCTGTGGACGGTTTAGGACACTGACCAGTCCAGCTGTGGATGGTTTGGGACACTGACCAGTCCAGCTGCGGACGGTTTATGACACTGACCAGTCCAGCTGTGGACGGTTTAGGACACTGACCAGTCCAGCTGAGGACGGTTTAGGACACTGACCAGTCCAGCTGTGGACGGTTTAGGACACTGACCAGTCCAGCTGTGGACGGTTTAGGACACTGACCAGTCCAGCTGTGGATGGTTTGGGACACTGACCAGTCCAGCTGTGGATGGTTTTGTGACACTGACCAGTCCAGCTGTGGACGTTTTGGAACACTGACGCATCCCCCCCGGGAGTGATTGAAGGCAGTGATACTTCACCCAGGGGGAACGATTTGAGACGTTACACCGAATCCTGCAGGTTCGGGCCACAATCGGATAGAACTTCAGATTGAACCAGCTCTCTTTATTTCTATCTTTTTAATCGTTATTTGTCAACAATTTTTCGGAAATATTCATTCGTAAGCCAACAATTTGATAGTCTGTGTTGTCTCTTGAAATGTCTTAGTTTGGATGACTGACTGAAAACATGTTTCTTTATTACAGATAGCTGGTGTTGTTTTTTTTTTTCCATCTCAGCGGTTGCTGCAGGATGATATCACGCGACAAATTATCTAATCTTTCCGTTCAATGCAAATGTTTCATGATACAAACGTTTCATCATCTAACGGAAAGAATGTTTTGAGAATTAAAGACATCAGTTTCACATTTACTATGTCTTTGAATCAGAGCATGGTATATCCCTTTTCTGTTTATGTCTGAAGACAAATAGCTTACTGCGTCTGTACTGAGACGTTCAGATCCTAGTGTTCTCTAGTACATTGTAAGATGACCTCTGGTGTGCAGGTATGTGTTTCTGTTTGTTTGGTTGGTTGTTTTTTGTTTGTTTGTTGTTGTTGTTGTTGTTTTGCTGTGTTAACCAGGTTGTGTTGATATTGTCGTGCTGCCTTGTGTTGTGTTGTGCCGCGCAATGCTGTGCTATGTTGTGTTGCGCTGTGCTTTGTCGTGCTGTGCTGTGCTGTGTTGTGCTATGTTGTGTTGCGCTGTGCTTTGCCGTGCTGTGTTGTGCTATGTTGTGTTGCGCTGTGCTTTGCCGTGCTGTGCTGTGTTGTGTTGTGCTATGTTGTGTTGCGCTGTGCTTTGCCGTGCTGTGCTGTGTTGTGTAGTGCTGTGCTATTTTGTGTAGCGCTGTGCTTTGCCGTGCTTTGCTGTGCTGTGCTGTGCTGTGCTGTGCTGTGTTGTGTTGTGCTGCGTTGTACTGTGCTGTGGTTTGCCGTGCTGTGTTGTGCTGTGTTGTGTTGTTTGTGTTGCGTTGCGTTGCGTTGTGCTGTGCTGTCTTGTGCTGTGCTGTGCTGTGTTGTGTTGTGTTGCGTTGTGCTGTGCTTAGCCGTGCTGTGCTGTGCTGTGTCGTGTTGTGCTGTGCTGTGCTGTGCTGTGCTGTGTTGTGTTGTGTTGCGTTGTGCTGTGCTTAGCCGTGCTGTGCTGTGCTGTGTCGTGTTGTGCTGTGTTGCGTTGTGTTGATTTTGCTTTGTTCCTTTCAACTCGGCGCCAACCTCCCCTTTTCTTTCTTTCTTTCTTTCTTACTTTCTTTTTTTCTTCCTTCCTTTCTTTCTCTCTCTTTATCCTTCGTTCCCTTACTTTGGCTACCTCTTTCTTTCTTTTTTTTTTTTAATCTATCTATCCTTCTTTTATTCATTTTTCTTGTTTTCGCTTCTTTTGTTTGTTTGTTTGTTTGTTTTTGTTTTGTTTTTTCTTCTGTTTTGTCTTGTTTTTTGGGTGTTTTTTTTTTGTGTGTGTTTTTTTTTCTTGCAATTGGGACTCTTGATCTCCCTGAAAGTCCGTCATTAGCATTTGATTTTTTTTTAATTGCAATTTGATGCGTCCTCACCCCGAGAGCAAACGGCGGAGAGGATTTGATGCTGATCTCCTTCCACAAAGCGGAGATGAAGCACGGCTGATGTCCACCTGTGGAGCATATGGCGGAGGGACGCTGGCCACGAAGCACAAACAAATCCCTGGGAACACTCCTGTCGGCCATTTCACACCGGCATGTCAAAGCCAGCGAAGCTTACCTGTCTTAAAAGTGGGGACGTGGAGCTAATTCTTCTTCTTCTTCTTCTTCTTCTTCTTCTTCTTCTTCTTCTTTCACCTCTTTGTCTCTCTCTCACTGCCTCTGTCATTGCCTCTGTTTCTGCACTGTCTCTGTCACTGTCTGTGTCAAACACACACACACACACACACACACACACACACACACACACACACACACTTCTTTTTTTCTCTCCCCATCAGTATCTCACTGTGTCTGTTTTTGACCCCCACTCTCTCTCATTTTATGTCTCACCATATGTTTCTTCTATTCCACTCTATCTCCCTCTCTCTACCTGTTTATTTGCGTCTGTCTCTCTGTCTGTCTGTCTGTCTGTCTGTCTCTCTCTCTCTCTCTCTCTCTCCCACTCTCTTATGAATGCTTTGGCTATGAGACTGATTGCAGTAGTACCCAAGGAGTTGTCGACTCATTTTTGCTTGTACACCCTTGATTCTGTTGATCGTTATAAATATCGTGTTTGTATTTTGGACTCCCTTCAGAAGGGGCTGTGGCCTGAACTGAATAAACTTTCGTTTCGTTTCTCTCTCACTCTCTTTCCCCCTCTCTCTGTCTTTGTGTCAGCAGTTTTGTGTGCGGTGTGCTGTGTCCTGTATTTCTGTTGTTCTTTTTTCGACGCATAATAAGCATTATGTCTGTTTTTCTTCCTTCTTCATCATTTTGCTTTATATTTAATACAGCTATGAACCAAATGGGAAAGTTTATGAACCATTGAAGCGCCCCAGAAAGACTGTGGTGTTTACGTCACATTATTTTCGTGTAAGTAACACACTCATATGACAAACGATTTCAGCAAAGTTTGGAATGTCAAAAACATCGCCAACAGTGGAGTTGGTCGGCAAACATTGGAAACATTTGGACGGACAGGCGAGTTGGTGAATTAGGCTTCTGTTCGTAGATTACGATGATGGTATGGATATTGTAGCGCCTATCCTCGGTCAGAGACCAATCGCTTAGTGCTTTACGGATACGGAGTCATTTGAACAACAGGTTGCCTAATTGGGTAGAACCGACTGACAGTTGCCATTGGACCTCCCATCATTCGTTTCCCGTGTCATTCAATCAGCTTTCAGGCGTGCCAGCATACACACTTTTTCGTGTACGAGCTTTCTGACTCACTTGTGTAAACAAAGTGAGTCTATGTTTTAACCCGGTGTTCGGTTGTGTGTGTGTGTGTCCGTGTGTCTTTGTGTCCGTGGTAAACTTTAACATTGACATTTTCTCTGCAAATACTTTGTCAGTTGACAGCAAATTTGGCATAAAAATAGAAAAAAATCAGTTCTTTCCAGTCATCTTGTTTAAAACAATATTGCACCTCTGGGATGGGCACAAAAAATATAAAAAAAAGAAGCCTAATTATATGCAAACTGCATTTACTGTTATATTTATAATTTTTTGTATTCTCTAAACTTGGCACTTTGACTCTTATTCTGACACAACAACAAGAGGAGTCATTGTTATCATTTTTTTGTTCAAACAGGAACTTCTTTTGCTAAGCATGGAATTTTTATTTATTTTGCAAACGTTTTGGTGCAGATAGTAAAAAAAGGGAAATTACTCTGTAATTAATGCTAGGGGACTTAATTTATCACAAGTGATTCTTGAAGGCCTTGCCTCTCTTGTTATTTATTTACGCCGCCATGTCGATGTCTAGAGAAATCTGAAACATTCCGAACGAGATCAAACGAGATTTTATTTCATGCAAGCAGTGAGGAGAAAGAAGGGGAACACTCACCAAAGAGACAGGAGCAGAGTGTTGGGGTGGGATTGAGACCGTCAGACAGAGGGAAAGTAAGAAAGAGAAAGTCAGACAGACAGATGGACAGACTTACAGGCAGACTCATAGATAGAGTGCGGGACGGAGGATGTAATGATAATTAGAGGCAGAGACAAGGAAAGCACCAAAGACAGACACAGATGAAGAAGGCAAAGACAATGACTTACAGAGAATGAGATTGACAAACAGGCAGGAGAAATGTGGCTGGATAACTAAGACGTTTATCTGCCAGTGCGACGGGCGCCTTAGCCGAATGGTTAAAGCGTTGGACTTTCAATCTGAGGTTCTCGGGTTCGAATCACGGTGACGGCGCCTGGTGGGTAAAGGGTGGAGATTTTTACGATCTCCCAGGTCAACATATGTGCAGACCTGCCAGTGCCTGAACCCCCTTCGTGTGTATGCGCAAGCAGAAGATCAAATACGCACGTTAAAGATCCTGTAATCCATGTCAGCGTTCGGTGGGTTATGGAAACAAGAACATACCCAGCATGCACACCCCCGAAAACGGAGTATGGCTGCCTACATGGCGGGGTAAAAACGGCCATACACGTTAAAGCCCACTCGCGTATATACGAGTGAACGTGGGAGTTGAAGCCCACGAACGCAGAAGAAGAAGAAGAAGAATCTGCCAGTGCAGTGTCGGCGAGGGTCAGGGTTTGAGTCACGGTCTGCCCTTTTCTCCAAAGAGACAGACTCTGAGAGACAAGAGTTCGGGTGATTTAGACACCGAAACAACGAGAATGACTGACACACACACCAGAGGGAGAGACAGCACGCAGACGGGGAAAGAGAGAGACAGAGACATAGACAGAAAATCAGAAAGGGAGAGAGAGAGGAGAGGGAAGGAAATAAGGGAGAGGGGGGAATAAAGAAAAAGAAAGATGTGCAGGCTGCCCTCAAACAAAAAGAAATGTCTCCGCTTTTTTTTTTCTTCTTCTTCTTTTTTTGTTTTTTGTTTTTTTTGTTTTGTTTTTTTTACTTGTTGCCTTTGTTCTCTAACGAGTGTCCAAGTGTCAGTGCCCCGTCATGTATCTCTTTGCTGTATCCACAATGCGAGACCTTTTGAGCGTATGATCTCACCCAAGGATGTTCCGACACTGCTGTGAGTCTTAAAAAAAAAAAAAAAAAAAAAAAAAAAAAAACCTTTGAAAGACCTGCATTCTCTTTTGTCATCATTTTTTTTTCTTTTCTTTTTTTTAATATTATTTTTTGCTTGTTGTTGCCCCGTCATCTGTACTGTTTCAGTGGCAATACACATGCCGCTCGGAGTCCCCCATACACAGCCATACCTGGGTTCGTCTGTCGCAGTCCCAGCGTCGGCAGTCCAAAGAGAACCATCGATTTTAGGTCGCAAGGGGGCCACACACCAGAGGAGACGCTGCACTGCTACTGAGTCACTTCGGTGGTGTTCGGTAGTGCCTGTTCTGGGTCAACATACTTAGGACACCACCTACTAAGTCAACAATAATGGATTCGTCGCAGAACCAGACTGAGAGAGCGTCTCCCCCAGAGTGGAGACCGCCACCACGTCCCTCCAACGGCAGTCCCCAGTGAATCTGCCTGCCGACAACGAATACCTCGATACGACTCACCCCAAACACGGAGGGGTATCAAAACTGAGGTCTCCATGAGAGCAAGGCATGAAAGGCCACATGATTTGGGACTTTTTATATTAGTGATGAAGAAGGAGGGGGAGAATGACGATGGTGGTGGTGACGAAGCTGCTATGGAGGTCCATTTAGGTTTGGCACTACGTTGCAAGGCTGTACTCTACGCTTCGTGTAATAATGGTATCCCGGCATTAACCAGGTCCGAGAGATACAGACACTCGCAGTGACGGTCAGTAATCAAAGCAACACACCCAAAGATGCATCCGTGAAGTGGATGATACTCAACTGTGTGGTCCCAGTCTTGTTCCCATTTAAGTCCATAGGACACTCAACTCTGGGTAGGATCTGGCCGCGGGCCGAAAATGCCACCTCTGCTGAGATTCGAACCCGTGTCTTTCCAACCGTCAGTCCGCAACGCTAACCACTTTGCCAGAGGCTGGTGTTCTTCTTCTTTTACTTCTCCTTCTCCTTCTCATTTTCCTCCCCTCTCCTCCACCCTCTTCCTACTCTTCATCCTCTTCCATTTTTCCCCCTCCCACTGCCATTAACGAAAGTCTCCCGAGGGTAACAGGTCTGACATGATGAGATATGAAACTGGCAAGGAATGTCAAAGTGGTCGCCACGCCTGTCAGTCACATGCCACTTTTCAGCGCACGCGCTCCCAATCCCGCGAGATCATTACGACATATAATTGCATGGAAACGAGCATTGGCTCGTATTTGTTGCGACCTTCTTCTTCTTCTTCTTCTTTCTTTCTTTCTTTCTTTCTTTCTTTCTATATTTCCTTCTTTCTTTTTTCTTCTTATTCTTCCTCCTCCTTTTTCTTCTTCTTCTTCCTCGTCCTCCTGCTGCTGCTGCTGTTCCTCTTCCTCCTCCTCCTCCTCCTCCTCCTCCTCCTCCTCCTCCTCCTCTCTTCTTCTTCTTCTTCTTCTTCTTCTTCTTCTTCTTCTTCTTCTTCTTCTAATCTATATTTCTTTCTTTTTCTATATTTCCGATGTGGACTGAAATGTGTTCAAGTAGTTAGGCGTGTCTATGTTTATACAGACCAACAAATACAGAACTTGATAGGATCTACATTGGAATGTGTGTGTGTGTGTGTGTGTGTGTGTGTGTGTGTGTGTGTGTGTGTGTGTGTGTGTGTGTGTGTGTGTGTGTGTGTGTGTGTGTGTGTGTGTGTGTGTGTGCGTGCGTGTGAGCTCGCGCGCGTGCAACTTCTTTTAACTCATGGCCACTGGAACCCATGATATGTATGAAAAATCAAAAAGGGATGGTAACGCGTTTCTGAGTAAAAGATCCTACTTGCGCGTGTCTAACACACACACACACACACACACACACACACACACACACACACACACGCACGCACACACACACACACACACACACACACACACACACGCACACACACACACACACACACACACACACACACATATATATATATATATATATATATATATATATATATATATATATATATATATATATAAAGATAGAGATGCAAGAAAATTCCAACAGATGGATGAATTGTTGGTACGGTATCAGTATCAGAATCAGTAGCTCAAGGAGGCGTGACTGCGTTCGGTCAAATCCATATACGCTACACCACATCTGCCAAGTAGATGCCTGACCAGCAGTGTAACCCAACGCAACAAAATAAAATAAAATAAAATAACAAAAATAAAAAAAAGAATTAATAAATAAATAAAATGAATAAACAAATAATAATAGATAAGTACATAAAAATACAACTACTAATAATACTATTTATAAGGCGCAAAATCTTGATAAAGTCAATTCTATGCGCGTGCGCACAAAAAAGAAGAAAAAGACAACAATGATGATAAATAAGCAAAATAAATGTAAAATATACAGACACACATTCACATACACATACACACACACACACACACACACACACACACACACACACACACACACACACACACACACACACACACACACACACACATATGAATGCAAAGTCTGGCAGCGACAGAACACTGTTCATGTGTTAACAAAATTATTATATTTCCTTGCCAGACAGTCATCATTTGCAGTCAAAACTCTACCCAGAAAGCGTTTATACTGAGCCCATCTCGACTGATAGCTTTTCTGTTTTACTTTGTTCTGATGTGTTTACTTTGATGTTCTAAGAAATAAAGATGTTGACGAATTCGTCATCACGGTATAATGTCAAATATATCTTCTCAAATCTAGGCCTATGGTGTTAATAGCCATTATGTAACGTCCTTGATACTTTTTTGTTTATATATCTTGTTGTCATGGTGTTTTTATCACGTTTGTTTGTTGTTGTTGTTTTCATCATACTTTAAAGCCCATTGGGCAGAAGCTTTATCAAAATGATGTCAAAATGTTGTGGCGGCATTTTGTAGAAAGTACTGCTGGAACGCAATGCTGTCCGTTTCATATTTACCCCACCCCCCACCCCCCACCCCCCGCCCCCTTACCCCATTCCCTCCACCCCCACCCCCACCCACTCTCCTCCTCTCTTCTCACACTTCTCCCCACCAAAGATTGATTTCCACCAAATCCACACTTTGTGTGGTTCTGAGTAAACCCCATTACAGCCCAGCCAGACAGGGAGCTCTTTTGGTGCCGTCATTTTGTTGTTTGGCCCCCATCTCGCTGGTATCTCGCCCTGTCCAAATTGCCTCTGACTTCAATCTGCCATGATGTGAGAATGGCGTCTCCCTTTTTTTCCATACCCCCTTTCTCTCCTGTACTCAGACCACAACCCTTTTTCTCGCCAGCCCGGAAAACGACCTCTGAATTTCCTGCAGAAACAAGGATGGCGGCAGATTTATGGGGAGAACCCCACCTCAGAATCTAGTGTCAAGATTGCCAGGGAAAACGAGGAAAAGGAAATAGATAACACGGAGACGCGCGCTAAAACTGGTCTTGGCTTTTCATGTGTACGACTTCATGATGGTTTTACAGGCCATTGCTGGAAATGGGACAAGAAGGACACATTTTGATGGAGTCTTTCATCATCTCAGTTCCATCAGCTTCAGGCCACAATCTGGTAGACCTTCTGACCAACTCTCCTTTGATGTATACTTCTTTTTTTCTTTTTTTCTTTTTTTTTCCTTTTTTTTGTCATTGACAATGTAATAAATGCTAGTACCATCACCTTTCTGCAATTTGTCTCCGATGAAATTGATGCCATTGCGTACATTGATTGTTGTTTGATGACTCGAAATTTATTTGTCTGGATGAGTAGCTGACTGTGTGTTTACTATGTGTGGAGGAATTATTGCCCATCCCCTTTTTACCAACACCCTCTGAACTCTCTTCGCTTCATTTTTTCTCAACCTCCCTCCTCTGTCCCACAATCTTTCTCCCTTTCTCTGTCTGTCTCTGTCTCTGTCTTTGCCTTTCTCTATCCATGTCTGTCTGTTCTGTATATCTGTTTGTATATCTGTGTGTCTGACTGTCTCAATCCGTCTAGCTACCTCTGTTTCTGTCTCTGTCTCCCCCCCCCCCACCTCCCTCTCTTTCTGTCTGTCTCTGTGTCTCATTGTTTGTCTGTCTGTCTGTCTAGATGTCTGTCTGTTTGTCTCTCTGTCTCTCTCACTCTGTCCCCCCCCCCCCCCCCCCCCCCCCCCCCACCCCATCGCTATTTCTGCAGCCTGTTGAGATTCAACATACATGGGGCAACACGTTCTATGCCCCCT
>NC_134899.1:31604120-31611620 GCF_041734735.1 Babylonia areolata | reverse complement strand
TCTCTGTGTCTCTGTCTCTGTCTGTCTCTGTCTCTCTCTTTCTCTCTCCCTGGCTCTCTCTCTCTCTCCCTGTCTCTCTCACTGTCTCTCACTGTCTCTGTCTCTCTCCCTGTGTGTGTGTGTGTCTCTCTCTGTGTCTCTCTCTCTCCCTCTCTCTCTAGAGGTCTCTGTGTCTCTCTGTCTCTGTTTCTCTCTCTCCATCTCTCTCTCTCTCTCTCTCTCTCTCTCTCTCTCTCTCTCTCTCACTCTCTCCCCCTCAGACTGTTCCCCTACTCCACCCTCCTACAGAAACGAAACAACAATAACAACGGCGAAGAAAAGATTAGTACGGACAATGTACACCGTAATTCAGCGCTCACATCTTCTCTTACCGTATCCATTCAGCCGGATCACACACTGGACGAAAACACCCAGAGAAGCTGGACCACCCTCACCACCATCCCTCTCTCATTCCTTTGACATCCTTCGTCCCGGCGTAAAAACAACAACAGGAACACACCAAAAAAAAAAACAAACCCAAAAAACCCCAAACAAAAACAATCTGATCACAGCACTTTGCTAAAATCCCCTTTCCAGCTGGGCACGCGATCAGTAAGCTTATAGCACTGCTTGGAACAAACAAGCAAATAAAAACAAAAACAAACAAAAGTTTTGTCTGTCTGCACTATTTTCTTTGCTTTCTGTTCAATTCTTTAAAAACAGGGTATCTTATTCTGAAGGTTAGCTGTGTTTATTTTTGTTTTTCGATTGTTGCTTCCGTTATACTTTTGTTTATCTGGGGGGGTTCTGTTACATGATTTTTGTTTTCTTGTTGCATTTGTTTTGTTTTCTTTCCTTTTAAGTTGTGGTGATTGTTTCCTTTTTTTTGCCCATGTGACAAAGGAAGCTACGCTGATTCAAGCATGCGTTTCTGATCTCAGTTCTGTCTAAACTCATTAAAAACCCTATACAAAACGTCATAATCCATTCCACAGTTGAAAAGAAAATCGTTGAAGTCAATCAGTTCTAATCAGACAGAAAAACAAAATGAAAGAAAGAAAGAAAGGAAGCGCCGCATTTTATCGACGCTCTCTCTCCCCAGAGAGAGAGAGAGAAAAGAGAGGGAGAAAAAGAGAGAGGGAGAGAGAAAGGGAAGGACGAGAGAGAGGGGGAGAGGGAGAGAGGGGAAGAGAGGGGGAGAAAGAGAGGCGGGAGAGAGGGAGAGAAAGAGAGGGGGAGAAAGAGAGGGGGAGAGGGAGAGAAAGAGAGAAGGAAAGAGAGGGAGAGAGAGGGGGAGAAAGAGAGGGAGAGATGGAGAGAAAGAGAGAAAGAAAGAGAGGAAGAGAGAAGGGGAGAAAGAGAGGGGGAGAGTGGGAGAGAAGGAGAGAAAGAAAGAGAGGGAGAGAGAGAGGGGAGAGAGAGAGGGGGGGAGAAAGAGAGGGGGAGAGATGGAGAGAAAGAGAGAAAGAAAGAGAGGGAGAGAGATAGGGAGAGAAAGAGAGGAGGAGAAAGAGAGGGGGAGAGGGAGAGAAAGAGAAAGAGAGGGAGAGAGATAGGGAGAGAAAGAGAGGGGGAGAAAGAGAGGGGGGAGAGAGGGGGAGAAAGAGAGAAAGAAAGAGAGGGAGAGAGAGAGGGAAAGAGAGAAGAGAGAGAGAAGAGAGAGAGAGAAAAGAGAGAGAGGGAGAGAGAGAGAGAGGGAGAGAGAGAGAGAGGGGGAGGGAGGGAGAGAGGCAAGGAGAGGGGGAGAGAGAGGGGGAGAGGGAGAGAGAGAGAAAGAGAAATAAAGAAAGAAAAAGAGGGACAGAGAAAAGGAGAAAGAGAGAGGGAGAGAGAGAGATAAAGAGAGAGAGGGAGAGAGAGAGGGAGGAAGGGATGGGAGAGAGAGAGAGAGAGAGAGAGAGAGAGAGAGAGAGAGAGAGAGAGAGAGCAGCCCGAATATCACACGTAGGTATTTGTTGTGACAGAAAGTAATGCAATGCTAATCAATATGATATAATGCAACCTATACAATGCAATGCAATGCAATGCAAAAGAATACAATAAAGACAATGCAATGTAATGCAATACAATACAGTACAGTATAGTACAGTACAGTACAATACAGTGCAGTACAGTGCAATATAATACAATGCAATGCAGTACAGTACAGCGCAATACAGTACAACACAAGACAATGCAATTCAATACAATACAATACAATACA
This sequence comes from Babylonia areolata, assembly GCF_041734735.1. Taxonomy (NCBI): domain Eukaryota; kingdom Metazoa; phylum Mollusca; class Gastropoda; order Neogastropoda; family Buccinidae; genus Babylonia; species Babylonia areolata. The sequence continues at coordinate 31,609,438 of NC_134899.1, read as the reverse complement.
ATACAATACAATACAATATTCTCTTGTTGAACACACGCGCACCTCTCAGATTAGCAATGCTGACCGGTTTGCATGGTAGGTACCATACTGATCTTCTTAAACCCTCGCCAAAAACGATTCCAGAAAATGATTGCCAGCAAAGGACAATGGGGAGCTTAGGGATTTATGACAAAATAAAAAAGAAGAGAGAGAAAAACAACAACAACAACAACAAAAAAACAAAAAACATTTTCATAAGCATTGCCATTCAACCAACCTGCGAACCGCTGATTTCTGTTTCTTCCATTCTTTTTTGTGCTTCGTTTTGTTGTTGTTGTTGTTGTTGTTGATTATTCATTCTAACCGTCCCATTCTTTCTTTCTTTCGTTCATGTTTCACTTCTTTTCGTCTTCTTCATCCAGTTTCTTCATTTGTATTTGTATTTGTATTGCTCTTTATGTCACAACGCATTTATCTGTGTGAAATTCGGGCTGCTCTCTCCAGAGAGAGCACGTCGCTACACTGACAGCGCCGTTTTTTGTGTTTGTTTTTTTCTTTCGTTCTTTTTTTTTTTTTTTTTTTTTTGGGGGGGGGGGGGTATTGTTTTCTGTCTGCAATTTTTTTCTTTTTTTTTTTTCCTATCGAAGTGGATTTTTCTTCAGAATTTTGCCAGGGACAACCCTTTTGTTGCCGTGGGTTCTTGTACTTACGCTAAATACATGCTGCACATGGGACCTCGGTTTACCGTCTCATCCGAATGACCAACGTCCAGACCACAACTCAAGATCTAGTGGAACGGGAGAAAATACTCGCGACTGCCGGTGTGATTCGAACCAGTGCTTTCAGATTCTATCGCTTCCCATGCGGACGCTTTACCTTTGGGCCAACACTCCACTTTCCCCTGTATTCTGCCAAATACGTCTTTTCCTTCTTCTTTTTCTTCTTCTTCGTTCGTGGGCTGCAACTCCCACGTTCACTCGTATGTATTCAAGTGGGCGTTTACGTGTATGACCGTTTTTACTCCGCCATGTAGGCAGTCATATTCCGTTTTCGGGGGTGCCAAATACACCTTCCTGCTTGTCGTCACTCTCTTTTCTTCTGTTAAAAAAATCATTTTAACTGCTCTCTCTCTCTCTCTCTCTCTCTCTCTCTCTCTCTCTCTCTCTATGTGAAGACATGCATTCCACTCTCTCTGTTCTTGTCCAAAGCCTTCACCCATAGAAACAAGTCTATCTTTGGTTAATGACGCATGATTACATACCAATCTGCCCATCTATCTTTTGTCTTTTTCTTCTTCTTTCTGTCCCTCTCTCCCCTCTCTCTCTGTGTCTTACTCTGTCCTTTCTCTCTTTTCTACCCTTTGTTTGCTTTACATATATTGGCGCATATATTTTTATAATGCATGTTAACACGGAAGCCCCCCCCCCCCCCCCCCCCCCCCAATCCCCCTTCCCCCTGTTGTCACGGGCAGAAAGGCCTAAACAATAAACCATTCAGACTTCAGACTTCAGACTTCTCTCTCTCTCTCTCTCTCTCTCTCTCTCTCTCTCTCTCTCGTTTCTTCAGTACTTCTTCTAGTGCCTTCTTGTTTTGTCTTCCCTGGTTTCGTTTTCAAACGAAGAACAATAAAAGCGTTGAGTGCCTTCGTCGAATGGGCTTCGACGAATGTGAGTGATAGTTGTTCTTCATGCTTGATTTGTTTTCAGTGTAAGCATTGTCAAGTCAGTCGGAATCACGTAATCTTGGTGTCGTACTGATGAACGTATAAAAGAGGAAACCAAATTGATCAGAGGAAATAAGGAGGAAACCAAACCAGTCTAATCATCCCAACATAAAAAAAAATGGGATACGCGTGAAATTACGTAGACTGGAATCGACTCGAATCAAATGAAACAAAATTAAATCATTCACACACACACACACACACACACAGCCATCACCACCACACACCTCTCTCTTTGCTCACCTCTCTTCCTCTTATCCCATCTCTTTTCCTTCTCTCACACACACTTTCTCACACCCCCAACCACCGTCACCCGTATTCAAGCGGGAGTTTCACGAACCGTTTTACCCCACACAGCACAAACCTTTCGCGGCCAAACACCTACACTCACACACCTTTCTCGTAACAAACTCATAACTCACACACCACACACTCTCTCTCTCTCGCTCACTCACACTCTCCTCTCTCCCACTCCTCTCCTCTCTCCTACACATAAAACATGCATCCACTCTCACATTCTACCACACACATCACCACATAGAAACAAGTCTACTTGTACGACGCACACACAACCAATCACAATCTACTTGTCTTTTTTTTCTCTTCGTCCCTCTACCCACTCTCTCTATGTCTTCACTCAGCCTTTACTCACATTCTACCCTTGTTCCTACACATACGGCAATCTCTAAGATGTAACCACAAACCACACACACACCACCCCCCACCACACACAACCCACTTCCACCTGTTACACGACCACACAACACACCTAACACACTCCATCAGACTTCAGACTCTCTCTCTCTACTCTACTCTCACACTTTCTTCAATACTACTTCTACCTTCTTTTTTCTTCCCGTTAGTTTCAAACGAAGCAACACAAAACATAGTGACCTTCTCGAATGGGCTTCAGGAGTACACCTTCTCATGCTTGACTTTGTTTTCAGATAAGCACTCGCCAAGTGTAATCGTCACTGGTGTCGCTGATGACCGTTTACATTGATGGTTACTAGTTGTCAGTAAATACTGGGTTAAACAAACATATCAATCCAATAAAAAAAAGTGACACACGCAAAACTACAACAGGAATCACTCAACAATAACACAACACTAAATCATCCCACACACCGCACGCACACACACACACACACACACACACACACACACAACCAACACACAACACACACACACCACTCACTCACACACACACACACAATACAAACAAACACAACACACCACAACAGACACTCAAAAACGCTCACAAAGCCCACACAAACACACTAAAAACACAACACCCAACAAAAAAAATGTAGAAACTGAATAAACAGACATTAGACAGACCTGAGACACAACTGATAGAGCATGTTAATTTCAGAAGGATAAACAGAAGGACCAAAACAAAAAAACACTCCTCCATACAATCTCTCAACACTGCTGCTTGATTCATTCTACTTGTAGGGGTTGTGGCGAGTGATGGTGGTGGTGGTGGTGGTGGTGGAGAAATCAACAAGCACGTATATTCTTCGCAAGCCGGAAATTCACCACTGCAGAACAGGAATTTGATACCATAACCAAACCAAAAAAAACCCAAAAAACCCCCAACCAACCCACTGCAAGTCGTTACAAATGGATGGTTGTTAGATGATAGCAATGCATTGGTAGCGGGATTTGTAAATTTTTTTTTTTCATTATTTGATTGATATCCAATTGTTTCCGTCTGAGACAGGAGTTTGGTTCCCACCAACGCTCCCCCCCCCCCACCTCGTCGTCCCTACTCCCCTGTACGTCGGTGCAAATCAGGTTCTTTCGTATGAACGAGTGCGGTTAACGGGTTTGTACCATTATCCACCCTTCTCTTAGCCATTCTTCCCCCCCTCCCAATTGTCTGTTGTACAATTATTCAGTGGGTTTCTTCAGCTGCATGTGAACCCAGTAATGTCTGCTGGGTGAGGAGCTGCAAGCCAGAGAGCAGAAAGTAACTGAAAATGACGATTTAAGTTTTGCACCATTCATCTCAACCCTCACCCGGCTTGCCATACCCCCCCAATTGTATTGTACAATATTTCGATCATTTTCGTCGTTCCTTAAGAAGAAAAAGAAGACGAAAAAGAGAGGCAGAGAGGAGAGAAAAGAAGAAAAAAAGACAAGCAAAAGATTAGAAAAGATTCAACAAACGAACAACAACAAAAAGCTTACTTATAACGGCTGCCTTGAAAAAGAAGACAAAAATCCAGTTGGCTGTAAGAAGAAGAAGACGAAAGAAGAAGAAGAAGAAGAAAGAAGAAGAAGAAGACAAACAACAAAAACGTAATCTACAACATCAAAAAGGTTACAGAAACGGACAAAAAAGAAGAAGAGGAGAAGGAGAGAAGAGGAGGAGGAGGAGAAGAGAGAAGAAGAAGAAGAAGAAGAAGAAGAAAAAGAAAAGAAACACAAGATTCCTTCACAAACGTGACATCTATAACATGAATAGTGTTTTTTTATCCTAAGTTCTATTATTCTTGGATTATATTGGTTTTTTACCTTTTTATTTTTCTTATTTTCAAGTTGTTGTTTTAAAATGGAATAAGTGCCATTTGCACAGCGTGAAAGGGTATTTAAAATTCCCAGTCCCTATTTGGCACAGCGTGAAAGGCTAGTTTCCATCTTCCCTCAGGCTGTCCCAGTGAATCTTCGATCAAGGATGCAGTATGACAACGTGTGAAGGACCGCATTCTTCAGCCTGTAACTGACAAAGCGATTTGTCTTCATGCCCGCACGGTGAGAGTTCTGTTCTGCTCTGTGTACATTACTTCCTCCTGTCGCTTTTCCCTGGTTTTGTCCGTCCTGTCTGTGTATATCATCAACAGAATGTAAGACTATGAGTTATCAACAAAGACTTACATACTCAAATCTACACTCACTAAAAGGTAGAAGATTAAGAGGCGATTTGATCGAAACTTATAAGATATTATGTGATAGCGTTAGCTTGGCTAGGGGCTTTAATTTATAGTAGAGATTTAAAGACTTAAAGCATCCTTGCTCGCAAGCGCTAAGTTGTAACAAAGTACACTTGGGTGGTAAAGGGCTGTTGTTTAGGAATGGATTTAATTTGGATACAAGATTTGAAACATTAAAAGGAATAATGTTGGATCAATCTTCTTGTGGATCTTTATCCTGTCAGAAGACCTTCTGTCCATAGTGAAAAAACGCAAACTTAGGTGGTATGGACACATCTCCCGATCATCTGGTCTTGCCAAAACGTTCCTGCAAGGCACCGTACAAGGAGGCAGAAGGAGAGGACGGCAGAAGAAGAGATGGGAAGACAACATCCGGGGGTGGACAGGCTTGACGCTCGGTGACGCCCTGAGGAAATCAGAAAACCGTGAAGAGTGGAGAGGGGTGGTGGCCAGGTCAGCAGCGGTGCCCCAACGGTCTGAACCCAGACTACGGGAGAGGTGAAGGTGAAGGTGAAGAATATTTTCAAGGATCCAAATCCTGTGGGCGACGTACTTTTGTGGCCATGTGGTGTTATCATTATGAGAGGAAGGGGTCGGGACAGTGCCAAAGAATTACTGATGATTTGTTGTATTGAAGGATAGAAAAGAACCCCCGCGCAGGCCAGGAACATGTAGAG
>NC_134899.1:31591620-31599120 GCF_041734735.1 Babylonia areolata | reverse complement strand
CTCTCTCTCTCTCTCTCTCTTTTTTTTTTTTTTTTTTTTTTTTTTTTTGTTGTTGTTTTTTTGTTTGTCTGCACTTTATTTTTCTTTTCTTTCCCTTTTCATTTTTTTTTCTCTCTATTACTCTTCTTTCTTTTTCTTTTTTTTTTTTTTATTAAGAATAGTTTTATCATCAGTTCCCTTTTGTTACATTATTTTCTTACTTCCGTTTTCGACCTCCCCTCCCCCCCTTCCACCGGTTCCATCCCATTATGTATATATAGTGTATTCATAGTGTCCCTCTTCTTCCCCCCCTGTCAGTCTGCCCATCTCTCTGTGTCTGTTTATGTCTGTAGAGCCATTAGGGTAATTCAATTTCCCCATCTGTGTGTGTGTGTCTGTCTGCCTCTGTGTGTGTGTGTGTGCGTGTGTGTGGGGGGGGGGGGGCGTGTGTGTGTGTGTGTGTGTGTGTGTGTGTGTGTGTGTGTGTGTGTGTGTGTGTGTCTACGCCTCCTTCTGTTTCAGTCTGTTTCTGTCTCTGATTCTGTCGGTCTGTTTCGGTGTCTGGTCTCTCTCTCCATCTTTGTATCTGTATCTGTTTCTGTCTCTGTTCTCTCTCTTTCTCTGTCTGTCTGTCTGTTTGTCTCTTTCTCTCTGTTGTCTTGCATCTGTTTCTGTCCTTATCTCTCCGTCAGTGTCTCTCTGTGTCTTGGTATCTGTCTTTGTCTGTCTGTCAGTCAATCTCTCTCTGTCACACTCAGTCACTCACTCTCTGCCTCCATTTCCGCCTTTGTCTGTATGTTTCCATCTCTGTCTGTCTCCGATTCTGTCGGTCTGCCTGTTTGTCTTGACTGCCCGTCTGTCTCGATCTCCCCCCCCCCTCCCACCCACCCCCGAAAACGGAGTATGGCTGCCTACATGGCGGGGGTAAAAACGGTCACACACGTAAAAGCCCACTCGTGTGCATACGAGTGAACGTGGGAGTTGCAGCCCACGAACGCAGAAGAAGAAGAAGATCTCTCTCCATCTCGGTGTCTCTGTTTACTGTCCTTCTGTCCTTCTCTCTGTCTCTCCTTCGTGCTCCCTGTTTTGTTTTTTTTCTCCCTCTCACCCTCTCTCACACTTTTATCTTATCTACTGTCTCTGCGTTTCTCTTGTGGTTTTCTTTTCTGTCAAGTTGTGTTCTTTCTGTCAGGCCTTTTTTTTTCTTTTGTTTTTTCATTTTTCTTTTTTTTAACCTTCTATCGTCCGTGCTTTTTGCCCTCCTTATATCCAATTATTTATTTCATTTCGGGTTTTTTTGGTTTTTTTTTTGTTTTTGTTTTTTACTTATTATTTTAATTTGTTTTATTTTTTTAGATATCAGTCCCCTCTGTCCAACCGCTCTGTATCAATAGTGATGTTTTCATTTATGTTTTCTTCTCTTTTTTTTTTTTTCTTTCAGCAAAGCCAGACACTCGTTCACGTTTTTATCTTATTAAAGTGGGGTGTGGGTTTTTTCTTGTTGTCGTTGTTGTTGTTGTTTTTAGCTCCTCTTCTGCACGATCTTAGAATAAGATTGCAATTCTTTTGGGGCCGTGGGGTATTGTAGATTGAGGGGGAGGCATGTAAGTTTTACACCGTGCCTTTCTCTGCCAGCCTGTAGGCTTATGTTTTTTTTTGTGGGTGTTTATTTTCATATCGAAATTGATTTTTTTTTCTTTCGGGATGTTATCTTAGGCAGTTTTTGTTTCTTTTTTTTCTTTTTTTTTCGCCCTGGTTTCTCTTTGTTTTCTGATTTTGCTAAAAGCATGACGATACCTCCTCCCACTCCATTCCCTTTCAGCTTTTTCTTGTTGTTTCTTTCTGTCCGTACATAGCTTTGTTTATTTGCTTATGGATTTTTCTCCTCTTCCCTCTTTTTTCTGTTGTGAAGAGAGACAGAGAAAGAGAGAGACAGAGACAGACAGACAGAGACAGAGAAAGACAGACAGACAAAGAAAGAGATAGAGAGAGACAGACAGACACAGAGAAAGAGAGACAGGCAGGAAGGCAGAGAGAGACAGTGACAAACAGACAGACAGGCAGAGAAAGAGACAGACAGACACAGAGAGAGAGAGACAGACAGACAGCCAGACAGAGAGAGAGAGAGAGAGAGAGACAGCCACACAGACACAGAGAGAGAGACAGCCACACAGACACAGAGAGAGAGACAGGCAGACAGACAGGGACAGACGCACAGACAGACACATAGAGACAGGCAGACAGACAGGCAGACAGAAACAGAAAGAGAGAGGGAGAGTTTTATCCCCGCGGTTTGTAGCAGAGCGTGTTGAGTCAGAGGAATATAACTTTAATATCCCTGTACGGAAATAACGTCAACTTTCACTCTACACTCTGCACGGTAATAAACCCCCTTTCCAACCCAGATCTTCCAATTTCAAACGCGGGTTATATCTTCACTGGGAAAAGGGTATACTACGCTGGCAAGTAAGTTTGTTTTGTTTTCTTTATGGGGGACGAGGGGTCGGGGTGGTGGGGAGGGGGGGAAGGCACGGGGGGGGGGGGGGGGGGGGGGGGGGGGGGGGGGGGGTGGAGGGGATGAAGTCTTTTGACAAAGCATGCTTGGTTTGTAATACCCCGGATACTTTTTTTTTTTTTTTAATTTCTCCCCCCACCCCCACCAGCTTTTCACATGAAGTTTTAAGTTCAAACAAGGTCTGCATCCAGTGCTCCCCTCTCTCGATATGTATCTGTTTGTGGGCTGGTTGGGTATGGATTACACAAGCACGTGTGCGTGGTCCCTCTGTCTGTCTGTCTGTCTCTGTCTCTACTCTACTTCCCTAACCTCCCTACATCTCTCACTACCTTATTTCTCACTCAAACTTTGTAAGTCTTGTCTGTATCCCTTGCCACCCTCCCCACCCACCAACCCCCCCCCCCTTCCGCACCCCCCTCACTCCCTCCTCACCCCCACCCCCCACACCCCCCCACCCACCCCCAAACCCCCACCTCACTGCCGCTTTTCCTCTCTGGTTTGTGCCGTGCGACAACCCTGTCAGTAGTTTCAGTTTCAGTTTCAGTAGCTCAAGGAGGCGCCACTGCGTTCGGACAAATCCATATACGCTACACCACATCTGCCAAGCAGATGCCTGACCAGCCGCAGCGTAACCCAACGCGCTCAATAGACATCCAACTGCTGATCGACTGTTGGTTTGGGTTGCATGAGCAATCGCAGCAACACACGGTTTTGTTTCCCAGCGTTGAAAGGTTCCCGAGCCTGCTGTGGGTGGGCATCAGTAAAGACAGGAAGATTATTGACGCTGATTACACACTTAGCGCTGCTAACTTCGCTCGTGCTTCGCTCGTGCAACGCGGCCTTGGGTGTCTGAAGCCCCGTTTCTTCTCCCCCCCCCCCCCCCCCCCCCCACACCACACCCCGTGGTATCCATTCTGACAGCCGAAACAACACGGTGTCGTTACGCCCCGCCGACAGGTTTCAGTTCGCCTTTTTCATTTCCTCGTGAGGCATCCACACCCCACCACCCCCTCTCCCACCCACACCCACCCCCACTCCCCTCCCGTCTCGTGGCGATAGTTGAGTCTTTTGGGGTTCGGCACTTTCCGTATTGCGTTCGGTTTCATTCACCCCTGTCCCGTTTCGGGTTGCTTTGGCAGTTGCCATGTGGGATCTGGAACGATACATTTCCAAGTCAGCCGAAACGTGAGGGGTGGGGGAGAGAATTGTCTCCACTGTTGTGGGAAATGTTTTAGACAAAACGTGTGTGTGTGTGTGTGTGTGTGTGTGTGTGTGTGTGTGTGTGTGAACGCTTTTATTACAAAGTTCAGCAGAGATGTTAAATGCATATGTGGAGAATCTATTTCGTGTGTGTGTGTGTGTGTGTGTGTGTGTGTGTGTGTGTGTGTGTGTGTGTGTGAACGCTTTTATTACAAAGTTCAGCAGAGATGTTAAATGCATATGTGGAGAATCTATTTCGTGTGTGTGTGTGTGTGTGTGTGTGTGTGTGTGTGTGTGTGTGTGTCTGTGTGTCTGTGTGTGTGTGTGAACGCTTTTATTACAAAGTTCAGCAGAGATGTTAAATGCATATGTGGAGAATCTATTTCTAGCAAACACATACTCTTTGAATGTCAGAGTCTGAAATCGTTTCTTTATCAAACTTCTCGGAAAATTCTTGTGAATGTGTATGTGTGTGTGTGTGTGTGTGTGTGTGTGTGTGTGTGTGTGTGTGTGTGTGTGTGTGTGTGTGTGTGTGTGTGTGTGTTTGCAGTGCAATAAACACATGTCCTTCACAAAGAAAAAAAGTTTTGCAGACGTAAGCTCGGTTGTCCTTTGGTTTTTGACTCAGACAGGAATTGTGTTCGGGTATTGGGGATGGATGATTCAGACGGGAAATTTTCTGAGTTATTGGGACGGGGATGGCTGACTAAGACAGGAAATGTGTTGAGTTATTGGGACAGATGGCTGACTAAGACAGGAAATGCATTGAGTTATTGGGACAGAAGGCTGACTAAGACAGGAAATGTGTTGAGTTATTGTGACGTGGATGGCTGACTAAGACAGGAAATGTGTTGAGTTATTGGGACAGGGATGGCTAAGACAGGAAATGTGTTGAGTTATTGGGACAGGGATGGCTGTCTAAGACAGGAAATGTGTTGAGTTATTGGGACAGGGATGGCTGACTAAGACAGGAAATGTGTTGAGTTATTGGGACAGGGATGGCTGACAAAGACAGGAAATGTGTTGAGTTATTGGGACAGGGATGGCTGACTAAGACAGGAAATGTGTTGAGTTATTGGGACAGATGGCTGACTAAGACAGGAAATGTGTTGAGTTATTGGGACAGGGATGGCTAAGACAGGAAATCTGTAGAATTATTGGGACGGAGATGGCTAAGGAAATGTGTTGAGTTATTGGGACAGGGATGGCTGACAAAGACAGGAAATGTGTAGAATAATTGGGACGGAGATAGTTAAGACAGGAAATGTGTTGAATTACTGGGACGGGGATGGCTGATTCAGACAAGATTTTTTTTTTTTTTTTTTTTTTTTTTTATTTTTTTTTTTTTAAGTATTGGGATGGCGATGGTTGCTGATTCAGGCAGGAACTGTTTTCAGTTACGTTGTGATTCCGTCTGGTTATCGTTGATGTAATTACCTACCCTGTTGTTACCGATATCACTACTGTATGTGATCTGTATGTCTTGATTGCATCATTCAAAGCCCGTGCTCACATAACGCATTAAAGTCTTAACTCCCGAGAGCAAGGTTTCGGTTGCGCATGCGCACTAGAGCCTATCCATAAAAGGGAAAGGGGCGGAGTTTATCTATAAAAAGCGCGAGCACGTGTCCGGTAGGTTAGTAGATCGTCATATTTCTCTCCGTTTGCATGTTTTACAAACAATGTGGTCGTTTACGGTTGCCAACGTCGAGGGGCTGTCTGCATGCTTTCCAATTCTCACCGGACAGTACCACGTGCTGGTGCTATTTTTATCTGACAGACACGTCTAGCGCAAACACAAACGGCTCTAGCTCCGCCCCTTTTCTCTGCATTCAAATTTTGTATTACGTGTAGCTGACACATTTTGTACTTTCCAAAGTCAATTCAGGTCTAGATTGGAAGCTGCTAGGCAAATCTCGCTCTCTGCCATAAATGAAGCCAAACCGTAGCTTTATTAGGCTTTTATTTTGAATAAACCTTCACCGACGTCACAGTGTCAGACTCTGGTGAGAAACTGGCTTGATTCAAATCGCCCGCCATTTATAGTCCGGTTCAGGCTTTAAGTATTGTCCATTAAAAACCCACACACATACAAGGCCCACTTTCGGTTCGCTTACTCATGATCCTCCTTCTTCTGCGTTCGCGGGCTGCAGCTCCCACGTTCACTCACATGTCCACGAGTGGGCTTTTACTTGCATGACCGTTTTTTACCCCGCTATGTAGGCAACCATGCTCCGTTTTCGGGGGTGTGCATGCTGGGTATGTTGTTGTCTCCATAACCCACCGAACGCTGACATGGATTACAGGATCTTTAACGTGCGTATTTGATCTTGTGCTTGCGTATGTACAGGAAGGGGGGTTCAGGCACTACTAGCATGTCTGCAAATATATTGAACTGGGAGATCGGAAAAAAATCTCCACCATTTACCCATCAGGCGCCGTCACTGAGATTCGAACCCGTGACCCTTAGACTGAAAGTCCGACGCTTTAACCACTCGTCCCTTTTTTTTTTTTTTTTTTTTTTTTTTTTGTTCACTGTGTAAATAAATCATACAACAGTGCATTCATTTCTGCCGGCAGGGATGGCTGTCTAAGACAGGAAATCCGTCACAAATATAGCGTGGGTACATGTATGCCTCTCAGAGGCGCCGTGGCAAGAACCGGTTTGGCTTTGGACTTCTGATCCAGTGTTCAGCAGCGATCAGCAGGGTTCGAGTCCCCCGTTTCGGTATGATGCTATTCCTTGCGAAATGCACGGTCCGTTTTCCGGTGTTGCTAACTCCGCACAGATTGGTGTAGATGGGTACGCGTCTCCGGTTGGGGAAGGTGAAGGCGGTGGAAGGAGAGGATTGGGCCCCGCCTTCATAGTTCTGCCGACGCCTAGACACAGGAGATATGGTTTCACGACCCCGATGGCCGTCAGAGGCAAAGGGACATTCAACCTTTTTGAATTTTTGTTTAGTTGACATACATATATAGCCTGTTTTATGGCAGGACTTTGTGTCCTCAAGGTTTTGTCGTCCTGTCAGGCTCCATGAATTTGGACCGTGACATTTTGAAATCAAATGCTTTTTTTTTTTTTTTAATCAAACCAAACGGACAGCATTCACAAGGGGGTGGACTTCACCATGCCGAACGAACAGACAGTTTCAGTTTCAGTAGCTCAAGGAGGCGTCACTGAAACTGAAACTGAAACTGTCTATTCGTTCGGCAGGGTGAAATCCACCCCCTTGTGAATGTTGTCCGAACGAACAGACAGACAAACGGAAGTACGTCACCCCGAGACATGCCTGTAGTAGGTAGTCCTGGTGTACAGAGGAGGCTGTAGGCAAGGGGTGGATGATTGGGTAGGAAGGTAAGGGTGGGGGCGGGGGTAAAATAGATGTGGAGGAGATGGAAGGGGTAGGGGGCCGGGGGGTGGTGGGGGGGGTGGGGGGGGTAAGGACCTGACTAGGACGGGGGGGTAGAGACCCGACTAGATGACATACCCCATAAACTTGGTCCCCCCAGTGCGGTTCAAACTAAGGATGAAATTAGACCCCTGGGATGCGACGCCGGTGCGAGACAGACAACCCCCCCCCCCCCACCACCACCACCACCACCCCTTCCCCTTCATTCTTTCCTCCCACCCCCTTGAATCTACCCTGCCTTCACCCGTTGACAAATGGGAAACGCTCTGTCTGTCGTATGAAGGAGGGAGTTAAAGGGATGGAGGAGGGTTGGGGTGTGGGGTTAAAGGGTCCGGTCTTTTTTTTGGAGGGGTGGGTGGGTGGGTGGAGGTGGGGTGGGAGTGGGCGCTCACCTGA
>NC_134899.1:31574120-31589120 GCF_041734735.1 Babylonia areolata | reverse complement strand
CGACATACACACGCATCGAGATACCCATACATCGACATACACACACATCGAAATGCCCATACATCGACATACACTCACATCGAAATACACACACACACACACACACACACACACACACACACACACACACATCGACGTGCATACACATCGACATACACACATATCGACAAACAGACACATCGACATACACACACATTGACATGCACATACATCGAGATACACACACACATCGACATTTACACACACACACACACACACACACACACACACACACACACACACACACACGCGCGCGCACACACACACACACGCGCGCGCGCGTGTAGACGGTCGCAGTGGGGGGGGGGAGAGAAAGGTCGACAGCTTTGAATAATGGGTTGAACACATAAGTTTTAAGATTATGTATATCTTAAAGATCCGTGCTTGATGGTGGAGCTGATTTTATCGACCTATTCCCGTGTGTCCTCAAGGTGAAGCTTATCTTGTTGCTGTTCACACAAGTGGTGGAAGTTTTGGTTTTCGCAGCGTCGGTCAAATTGTTGTTGCGGCTGACGATGGTGTTGTGAGATGACCTGTCGTTCTTGTGCGAAAGTCAGATTTCCTAAGTACTTGGAAGTTGGGCATCGACAGTCACTGGGAACGTTGACGATGTGGCTGTTTTTACATTCATTGTTGTTTCTGTTGTTAAATTAACAAGATAAATATGTATTTATTTGATGTGTGTGTGTGTGTGTGTGTGTGTGTGTGTGTGTGTGTGTGTGTGTGTTTGAAAAATGTAGTAAATCGATAAGAACACTGTCTCTTTGTTCAAATACCTATATTCAAACAATGACCACGGTTCTGCAATCAAAGAAAAGAAAAGAGAACTGAGAAACTGACTAATTGATGTGCACATATTGTCCAGTTAAACGAAATAATCATCATAATGATGCCATGCATTGAAAGGAAAAAGAAGAACCGAGAAACCGACTTATTGATGTGCACGTATTATCCAGTTAAACGTGAAAAACAATCATCCAGTCAAATACGAAAGAATAATCATAAGGATGCCATGTATCGAAAGGAGCTTAATATCCTATACAACTAATACTACGATTAAATCACGGAATAGAACTCACAGATAAATAAAGATGAATGATCGTTTAGAACTACCATATTGACGTTACGTAGCAACCAGTCTCAAGGAGTAGCTTCCCTTGGCTAAACTGTCTATTTACAAAAAGAAACAAAAATGAACCATAATCCGTTAGTAAATCTCAGACAGACAGACAGACAGACAGACAGAAGCAGAAAATGAGGGAGGGAGAGAAAGAGTAAAGATACACACACACACACACACACACACACACACACACACACACACACACACACACACACACACACACACACACAGATACAGTGAGAGAGAGAAAAAGAGTGAGAGAGAGGGACGTAGAGTTTCAAATGAGCTGTGTAGTTAAAGATCATGTAAATCAATTGGGGAGGGAGGGAGAGAGACAGACATAGAGAGAGAGAGAGAGAGAGAGAGAGAGAGAGAGAGAGTTGAATATATCATTGGACTGATGTGGATTTTAGAGAAGAAAGAGTGAGGTGAGTTGAAAGAGAACTAACGAGCGAACGAAAATGTTTTAATAAACTTTGGCCATGGACCACAATTCAAAACCAGGGGACTGGGGGGTGGCACGGGAAGGGGTATTATGATACTTGAACAGCATCACACAATTTTATTCTGTTCATGGACGTGACATTTTACTAAATTATGTCTGAGTAGATTGTTTCTCCTTTTGATAATATGGAAAAGAAATTTTGATACTTGACAATTTCTCTGCTTGTTGTTTGATCGGAGAAGTGTTCTTGGAGTATCAGTATCAGTATCAGTAGCTCAAGGAGGCGTCACTGCGTTCGGAGAAATCTATATACGCTACACCACATCTGCCAAGCAGATGCCTGACCAGCAGCGTAACCCAACGCGCTTAGTCAGGCCTTGAGAAAAAAAAAAAAAAATCTTGGAAATATATTTAAACAGTCTTGAAGAAATTCATCCGCAAATCAATGTACATATAACAAACAATGAATGGTATTCAGTTTCAGTTCATCCTGGCAAAAAGGACAGAGAGAGAGAGGGGGGGAGGGAGGGAGGGAGAGAGAGAGAGGGGGGGGGGAGAGACAGAGAGGCATACAGATGGTGATGCTGGCATAGAGTTTCCAATGAATAGTGCAACTGTGTATCATGTACACTGGTTGTATTTCCAATTTATTGTGATTAATTTACTATATTCCTCACACAGCACTTCCAGATTAAAACAATATTCATAAATCACTTCAAACACCCAATAGTCAAGCTTCTAGAGTGTGCACATGTGGAGGGGGCGGGGGTGAGGGGTGGGGGCGCGAGTGGATTCCTGAATATGCGCGCACGTGGAGGTGTATGTGAGTTTATGAAATAATCTTTAGGGTAGCAAATGGTAATGCTTACTCTGGTGGGGGTTGTGAATAATAAGTCAAGTGCTGCTTTCGTTATTCCAAAACCTTAAGTCTCAACAGTTTCTTCATCAGGAAAAGTTCTAAAAAGTTCTTCTTCACTGCTGAACTCACATATATTCTGGTGGTATCAAAATGTATAATCCCGTTTCCGAAAAAAACGTTTTTCAGATTCTATTTTGTGTTGATAGTAAATCAGTTCTTCACGCCATCAGATCTTTAAAAGAAACAGACAGGTCAGAACTCATTGAAATAACAATTTCGTTCACGAACTCGAGGCTTTACACATGTTGCGGCACATACTGTCGCCATGCAAATTATCATTGTCGCCGGCAATGTATGCCAGGAGAGACACAACAAAAAATCAACTGCACCGGCGACACTGCATACAAGCTATAACATATTGCGGCACATATAGGGAATCACCCTGACAGTTGTGTAGCTGTTGTGCTGGTGGTGGTGGTGGTGGTGTGTTCGTGCGTGCATGCGTGTGTGAGTTTGTGTGAGTATATGCGTGTGCGTATTACAAGGTGTGTTTGTGTGTGAGAGTACGTTGAAGTTGTGTGTGTGTGTGTGTGTGTGTGTGTGTGCGCGCGCGCGTGTGTGTGTAAGTGGGTGCTTGCGTGCGTGCGCCCACGGCGACGATTGCGCCCTATGTTATCTGGCGATTATATTTTTGCCATCGTGTTTTCTCGGCCACTTGGCTGGGTCGTAAAACTTACAACCTTTTTGTCTGTTGTGCTCACTCTGTGTGTGTGTGCGCGTGTGTGCGTGCCCGTGTCTGTGTGTGTCTGTGTATGCTAGCGCGTGCATTTGAATTGTGTACGTGAAAGTGTTTGGGTGTGTATGTGGGTTGTGGGTGTGTATGTGGGCGGTGGTGGTTTCCAGGTGCCAGTGCAATCGACGAGGAAGCGAGCCTCCACGAGTTGTAGTCCCATATACGGCGCAGGATTTTCACCCTCACCTCCTCCCCTCCCTGTGTGGTGATCCAGTTGCTGACCATTGCGGTGAGGCGATACACCGAGGCCCCCGTGTACAATACCTCATTCTACTCCAGGTACGAGTTAACTCGTACCATGATTACTCCCCTTGTGATACCAGGTATGAGTATTGTCGTACCAACACACTATTCTTATTTCGTTTGTTCTTGCTTGGTAGAGTTGGCATTCTAAACTGAACCGTTTCTGGATTCCGGATGCACAAAAGCGAAGCTTTGTTCGCCCGATTAAATCAACAATTTTCCATTGATTTTCGCCGTGTTAGTGAACCATCCTGTTTTTCTGGGGTTTCTTGTTTGGTTGTTTTGTTGTTGTTTTTTTTTTTTGTTTGTTTATTTGTTTTAATAGTGTTGTTTTTTTGTTTTTTTATCTGCAGTGGTCTCATGTAGTGCTGGTCCATGGGAGATGTAGCAGGCATGTAGCTGTGAGGTAGAATGAGGTATGCGCTTAATTAAGGCACGCAAGCGCAATAGTACCCACGGCAAAAATAAAATGTTCCTTGCAAAATTCTTTAGGAAAACACGTTTTGAAGAAACAAACAAACAAAGAAACAAAAGAAACAAACATAAATGCAGTCCTTCCTGAGAGAGGGACTCACCACTGGATCACCGGTCCACGTGATAAGAAATGCAATAATTTATGGGATCCGATAGTTACGGAGGACTTGAATATTGGCGAACATTGAGTCGTTAGACAGCTGAAATGCCTCTTTTCCATTAATGGAGCGTTTCAAGTCATCAGTTCCAGGGTTCTGAAAGCCATCGACAAAAGAAGCAACGCTTAGCAATAGAGGGAAAACAAACCCACCGAAACAAACAGCAGCAGCAGCAGCTACAACAAAAATAGCCCACAAACTAGCTGAATACAACAGCGTCACAGTTTGCTTTCTTATCTTCAATCTGAAAGTTAGATGCGCGGATCAGAGTCACAGAAAAAAAAATCGTTCGTTTGTGGAAACCGAATCATGAATATTTCTTATTCCGATTAAAAAAGAAAGAAAGAAAGAAAAAGGAAAAGGTGGTGTGAATACAGGACAGGCTTTTAAGAGAAAAAAAAAATGTTTGTTTTCTGCATCAAGCGCGCGTTTGAATAAAGAAGAAGACAAAAAGTAAGACTTGTGAACAGAGGTGCACACATCGAATGGGCCATCTGGGCCCTTCAGGGGGAGAACGAAGAGATTCGAGGTGGCGTTGATCGGCTACATCTGTCGCCAGGGCGGCGGCATCCTTAGACGTGTGGGAATGGCCATGGGGAAGACGAAATAAAGGGCTTGTACCCGGAGCTTACAGCTAAACCATCAGAGCCGGGAGGATGGAAAGAAGGGGCAAAGGGAGGGAGGGAGGAGGGGAAAAAAACGGGAAACGAAGAAGAAGAAACAGAGAGGTATCTGAAGGAAAAACGATTCTTCTGTGTTTTTGTTTCGGCGTTCATGAGTTGCAAGTCCAAAGTTTGAGGTTCATTCGTGTGTACGAGTCGGCTTTTCACGCGTATGATCTTTTATATTTGCTTTTTTTTTATTCACCTTACCAGATAGGCAAGCCATACTCGATGGTATGCATGCTCCATAACTCACTGAACGCTGACATGGATTATGGGATCTTTGACGTGCGCAATGAATCTTCTGCTTGCGTGTGAATACGAAACGGGTTTAGGCAATACATGGGAGAATGGAAAATTCCTCCCGCTGCCCCCACCCCACCCCTCTTTGTTTTTGTTTTCTAACTAGGCGTGGTAACCGATATTCGAACCCAGGACCCTCAGGTTCAAATTCCAGCGCTGCAGCTACTCAGCTGTCCCGCCCAGCAGGTCAAAGAAAAGGGGTGAGAGCAGTGAGGGTGGGGAGGGAGGAGAGGAAGGGGGAGGGAAGAAGGAGGAAGTGAGTGATGGGACGGGGGGGGAAACTGATGAGTCTGGCTTCACTGCCACACTTCCCGAAGACAGGATGAAGAAGGCGTCTGCAACCTCCAGCCTTCCACAGAGCACTGATGAAAGTGTGCCCAAAGCTTAAACTGAAGGAAAACACTACCATCGTAGCTCAAATATGCAGCTGGAAAACGCTGAGGGGGATTTAGGTCGAATTAATTCTCTCTCTCTCTCTCTCTCTCTCTCTCTCTCTCTCTCTCTCTCTCTCTCTCTCTCTCTCTCTATATATATATATATATATATATATATATATATAAATATATATATATATATATATATATATATATATATATATATATATATATCGTAATGATATATATCGTAATGATATGTGTCTGTGCGTGCGTGCGCGCACGCGTGCGTGTCTGTCTCTGTGTGCGTGCGTGTTGGTGTGTGTGTGTGTGGTGGGGGGGGAGGGGGAGGATGTGTGTGTGTGTGCATTTCGTCTGTGCATGCTTTGATGCTTGGTTTTTAATTACGTAGAAGATGTTGATGTGGTTCTGTGTATATAGTTTTTAATTTTGTTATAGTTTACTCGTGCAATGTGCCTTGAGCATCACCGTATTTTAATGAAAGGCGCAATATGAATAAACTATTATTATTATCTACTTACGTATCCGACTTGGCGAAAGACAGCTCTTTCTTTTCAAATTTGTCTGGTGGAGGAGCTTTTCAATGCAAGCTTCTTTTTTTTTTTTCTTTTTTTTCTTTTTTTTTGGGGGGTGGGGTGTGGGGGGTGGGGGTGGGAGTTGTTTTTAATAGCAAAGTTGATTTAGTATTGAAAATCGTATATCTCTTCTGTTGTAAATGAGGTTATCTAGTGATAAGTTCAGTCTGATCGCACCAAGAGTAAAAATCAGAACTACACACATAATCATAGGTCTGTCCGATGAAAAAGAAACGGCACAAGACAAAATGACTTATTTCAACCCCCTAATGGATGCACAGAAAATGAATACATGAAACACAAAAATCTAAATTCCGATCAACAAATATTAGATTGGCAAACGATAAAATAACACGAACATGAACAGAAAAACAACAACAACACAGTGACGTATATAATATAAAAAAACAATACAAAACTCTGAACAACAACCTTTAACTAGCCCTACCAAAACTCATCATAAAAAAAAGTCATAATTACTGTCAGGAAACTGATCAGCTTGGACAGGCGAGTGTTTTGACCCCTTGATGACTGCTAACGGAGATGGAGAGAAAACTTGTCAATGAAGGGCTGTCACCTGAATGAGACAAAACAGAGTTTACAGGTCAGGATGTCAGTGACAGGTTGTCACCTGAGTGAGTTCAGGCACAGTTTACAGGTCAGGAAGTCAGTGTAGGGCTGTCACCTGAATGAGATAAGACAGAGTTTATAGGTCAGGATGTCAGTGTAAGGCTGTCACCTGAATGAGATAAGACAGAGTTTATAGGTCAGGATGGCAGTAAGGGCTGTCACCTGAATGAGATAAGACAGAGTTTACAGGTCAGGATGTCAGTGAAGGACTGTCACCTGAATGAGATAAGACAGACTTTACAGGTCAGGATGTCAGTGAAGGGCTGTCACCTGAATGAGATAATACACAGTTTACATGTCAGGATGTCAGTGTAGGGCTGTCACCTGAATGAGATAAGACAGAGTTTATAGGTCAGGATGTCAGTGTAAGGCTGTCACCTGAATGAGATAAGACAGAGTTTATAGGTCAGGATGGCAGTAAGGGCTGTCACCTGAATGAGATAAGACAGAGTTTACAGGTCAGGATGTCAGTGTAGGGCTGTCACCTGAATGAGATAAGACAGAGTTTATAGGTCAGGATGTCAGTGTAAGGCTGTCACCTGAATGAGATAAGACAGAGTTTATAGGTCAGGATGGCAGTAAGGGCTGTCACCTGAATGAGATAAGACAGAGTTTACAGGTCAGGATGTCAGTGAAGGGCTGTCACCTGAATGAGATAATACACAGTTTACATGTCAGGATGTCAGTGTAGGGCTGTCACCTGAATGAGATAATACACAGTTTACATGTCAGGATGTCAGTGAAGGGCTGTCACCTGAATGCAATAAGACAGAGTTTACAGGTCAGGATGTCAGTGAAGGGCTGTCACCTGAATGAGATAATACAGAGTTTACAGGTCAGGATGTCAGTAAAAGACTGTCACCTGAATGAGATAAGACAGAGCTTATAGGTCAGGACGGCAGTCACGTTTCTTTACTTGGTCTCCTTCCTCATGAGACTGTATTGTTTTTTTGTTCTTGACTTACTTACTTGACTTATTCCTCTTGATTCCGTGGGGAACATAGGGCCGCAACAACACTCCTCCAACGCACCCGGCTCTGGCTGGTCCTCTTCAGTTCGGCCCACGTCATTCCGGCCGCCCTTGTCTCTGCCTCAATGCTTCTCCGCCAGGTCTGCTTCGGACGGCCAACTTTCCGTTTCCCCTGTGGGTTGTTTTTTTTGTTCAGTGGAATCAATTAACGATAACGATATTTTATTCAAGAAAGGCCATGGCCCCATTTGAAGGGGGTACAGATAAATAGGAAACAATTTTTAGAAAATGATGCGCGCACAAAAATATTGTAATGTAATTCTTGAATATTGTATATATATATTTTGAACAATATCGCGGTATCAGCCCATAGTGGTTCTTCTCTGAAACGACTTATACTGAAAAACTGCGAAGTTCTTGATGACAGATTCATTTCTGCAAGGCATTATTAATATTAGCCTGAAAAAGTTGGTCTGCTATAATACTTTGAAGGGATGAATCTTTTTCTAAGATCATCCGATGCTGGACAGCAAAAAACGAAATGAACTTCATCCTCTCTCTCGGATCTGCACATTGGACATGTGTACTTTTCTCTCTGTGTGTGTGTGTGTGTGTGTGTGTGTGTGTGTGTGTGTGTGTGTGTGTGTGTGTACCTTTGACTATGCACAGCTATATCAGAAAACCCAATTCTAAACTTAGCATACATCTCATAGACTTATTCATCATATTCATTACAACATAGTGTTCTGTTGAATTATTCATTTCCAGAAGTCTATACAAAGAAAATCTATCACTAGTTTCAATATTACAATACGTGAAAGTACATAGGAGGAAGTTATTGCACGCCATATTCATGCCGCGATCATTTCATTTCATAAGGAGGTCTGCAGTCAACGGCGTGAAGGAAGTCATTGACAGAGTCTGAGTCCCCCCCCTACCAGTTCAAAGGCTTGACTTGTGAGGACGGATGGCGTGTAATCCCTTCGCTCCTTCCATCAGTCCCCGAGAAGAACAACGGGCAACCCTCGACTCCACTCCCCCCCCCCCCCTCACCCCCCCCCCAACCCACCATCCTCCTCTCTAGTGAGGTTCTCCCCCTTCCCCCTCCCCCCCCCCCCCCCCCCCCCCCACCACACACTCACACACCGTCCGTCCCCCAGCGGCAGATTGACTTTACCACAGGCAGTGACCGGCTTTAGTTCCTCCTGAGTTCACACAGTGCTGCCTCCCCGTCTCTGTCTGTCTGTCTGTCTGTCTGTCTGTCTGTCTCTCTCTCTCTCTCTCTCTCTCTCTCTCTCTCTCTCTCTCTCTCTCTTTATGTGTCTCTGTCTGTCTGCCTGTCTCTGTCTGTCTCTCTCTCTCTCTCTCTCTCTCTCTCTCTCTCTCTCTTTCTGTCTGTCTGTCTGTCTGACTATCTGTCTGTATGTCTGTCTGTCTCTCCCCCTCCACACAAACACACACACACATACGTATACACACATGCACACAGACACACACACACGCACAGACGCATACACACACGCATACACACACATGCACACACGCAGACACACAACGCCCCCCCTCCCCCATACACAACATACATACAACGCACGCACAACAACCAGCACAACACACACACACGCACGCGCGCGCGCGCGCGCGCGCGCACACACACACACACACACACACACACACACACACACACACACACACACACAAACACACACACGTGCGCGCGCGTACTTGCCCTCTATGGCTGCCTCTTCTTTTTTTTCTCTCTCTCCCTCTCTCTCCCTCTCTCTCCCTCCCTCCCTCTATTCTCTCCTCTCGCTCTCTCTCTTTCACTCCATCTCTCTCCCTCCCTCGCTCTGTTCTCTCTCTCTCCCTCCCTCTACCTCCCTCCCTCTGTTCTCTCTCTTCCCTCCCTCTGTTCTCTCTCTTCCCTCCCTCTACCTCCCTCCCTCTGTTCTCTCTCTCCCTTCCCTCCCTCTACCTCCCTACCTCCCTCCCTCCCTCCCTCACTCTGTTTTTTCTCTCTCTTCCCTCCCTCTACCTCCCTCCCTCACTCTGTTTTCTCTCTCTCTTCCCTCCCTCTACCCCCCTCCCTCCCTCCCTCCCTCTGTTCTCTCTCTTCCCTCCCTCTGTTCTCTCTCTCTCTTCCCTCCCTCTACCTCCCTCCCTCCTTCCCTCCCTCTGTTCTCTCTCTTCCCTCCCTCTGTTCTCTCTCTTCCCTCCCTCTACCTCCCTCCCTCTGTTCTCTCTCTCCCTTCCCTCCCTCTACCTCCCTCCCTCCCTCCCTCACTCTGTTTTCTCTCTCTCTTCCCTCCCTCTACCTCCCTCCCTCCCTCTGTTTTCTCTCTCTCTTCCCTCCCTCTACCTCCTCCCTCACTCTGTTTTCTCTCTCTCTTCCCTCCCTCTACCTCCCTCCCTCCCTCACTCTGTTCCCTCTCTCTCTTCCCTCCCTCTACCTCCCTCCCTCCTTCCCTCCCTCTGTTCTCTCTCTTCCCTCCCTCTGTTCTCTCTCTTCCCTCCCTCTACCTCCCTCCCTCTGTTCTCTCTCTTCCCTCCCTCTACCTCCCTCCCTCTGTTCTCTCTCTTCCCTCCCTCTACCTCCCTCCCTCCGTCACTCTGTTTTCTCTCTCTCTTCCCTCCCTCTACCTCCCTCCCTCCCTCTGTTCTCTCTCTTCCCTCCCTCTACCTCCCTCCCTCCCTCCCTCTGTTCTCTCTCTTCCCTCCCTCTACCTCCCTCCCCTCTGTTCTCTCTCTCCCTTCCCTCCCTCTACCTCCCTCCCTCCCTCCCTCTGTTCTCTCTCTTCCCTCCCTCTACCTCCCTCCCTCCCTCACTCTGTTCTCTCTCTTCCCTCCCTCTACCTACCTCCCCTCCCTCCCTCTGTTCTCTCTCTTCCCTCCCTCTACCTCCCTCCCTCCCTCTGTTCTCTCTCTCTCTCCCTCCTCTACCTCACTCCCTCCCTCACTCTGTTCTCTCTCTCTCCCTCTACCTCCCTCCTCCCTCTGTTCTCTCTCTCTCTCTCACTCCCTCTACCTCCCTCCCTCCCTCTGTTCTCTCTCTCTCTCTCCTCCCTCTATTCTCTCTCTCTCTCTCTCTGTCTCTCTCTCTCTCTCTCTCTCCCTCTACCTCCCTCCCTCCCTCTGTTCTCTCTCTCTCTCTCCCTCCCTCTACCTCCCCCCTCTGTTCTCTCTCTCTCTCTCTCTCTCTCTCTCTCTCTCTCTCTCCCCACTCCCATTTCGCCTTTTCTCCATCTCTCTTCTTTTCTTCTCTTTCTTCCTTTTCATCCACCCCGCTCGCCGACTGACTGCCGTTTCATTTTCTCTCATTTCCGTCGCCCCATTCGTCACCTTTTTGGCACGTGAGGTAACGGCGCGGAAAGGCCCGTGTCAGTCAGCTGTGAAGGGAAAGTCACGGGCCCCTTGATAAAGCTGATTCACGGCCCTGTCCCGGTGTAGCGCCTTGGAAATGACTCCCAAGCATGGGTTTTTTTTCTTGTTTTTTTTTTTTTTTTCTTTAAAAAAAACAAAAAAACACAAAAAAAAAAAAAAAAACCTTCACTGAAGCCGACCCAGAAATACTCTCCCCGTTTTGGTGTTGCTTCAGGATTCAGATTGAACCTTTCTTCTTTCATCCTTTTATTTATTTTTATTTTTTATTTTATTTTTTTTTCTTAAGAAAAACAAACCAACCCAACACCACCCTAGTATCCCCCGCATTAAACTTCATTTCATTTTTTTTTTTTTTTTTTTTTTTTTTTTTTTGAAATGTAGATATCCCCACCCTCCACCTTCTACCAGCTCTACCCCATAGACCCTTATTAACCTCCATTCCGTTTTTCTTTTGATTGGAATGTGTATGTGTCCCCCATCTCCACCCACTGTCAACAACAACAACAAAAAAAGGCGTGTTATAAAGTGCATGATTTAGAAAATGAATATGTGTCTTCAAAAGAGTCATTTTGGTGTAGAATTCTATCCCATTTCCTCGAAAAAAAAAATTCCGAGAGAGTGATTTCATTTTGGGGCCGGTAGTAACTAAGTTTTAAGTTTGTGTGAGTGTGTTGTGTGTGTGTGTGTGTGTGTGTGTGGAGGAGGAATTTTTGTTTAATGTCCCGTCACACATATCGGTGATTGAAGACATTTTGTTAAAGTATTTATGAATACATCTGAGTATTATCGGTTAGAAGGGGTGGGAGATGTGGATGAATGGAGGGTTGGGGGAAACTGGGCAAATGAGGGTAAAAATGTGGGTAATATGGAGAAGTCCAGTTTGTCATTTTATACAGGATGGTTATTGTCATCATGATTGTTTGCCCCATCAGACATAGTAACTGTACAATGCTGATCCATAAAAAAAACCCAGTGCACCAACTTTCACGTGTGTGTGTGTGTGTGTGTGTGTGTGTGTGTGTGTGTGTGTCTCTATCTATATCTATCTGTGTGTGTGTGTGTGTGTGTGTGTGTGTGTGTGTGTGTGTGTGTGTGTGTGTGTGTGTGTGTGTGTGTGTGTGTGTGTGTGTTGTCTGCTGTGGCTTTGGAGCTTTCTTCGAATTGGCCCAAAAGAAACTCCTCTCGTGTTCGTATAAAGTTAATATGAGACTGGCCGTGAATGACTGCTGGGGTCGAAAATATACAAGTCCTCATTTACTGATCATATATTGCTGTGGGGACCAGTACTGCGATGTCTCGGGAGGCTGCCCAAAAGTCTTCTTTTTTTTTTTTCTTTCACCAGCAATCAGTAACTTATGCTTTCTAATAATTTTGTTACAGTTCATTTTTTTATGGGCGTGTGCTAGCTTAACACTGGAGTCATTTTGTTTTGGAGTCTTGCCGTGCTAACTTCACACTGGAGTCATTTTGTTTGGAGTCTTGCCGTGCTAACTTCACACTGGAGTCATTTTTGTTTGGAGTCTTGCCGTGCTAACTTCACACTGGAGTCATTTTGTTTGGAGTCTTGCCGTGCTAACTTCACACTGGAGTCATTTTGTTTGGAGTCTTGCCGTGCTAACTTCACACTGGAGTCATTTTGTTTGGAGTCTTGCCGTGCTAACTTCACACTGGAGTCATTTTTGTTTGGAGTCTTGCCGTGCTAACTTCACACTGGAGTCATTTTGTTTGGAGTCTTGCCGTGCTAACTTCACACTGGAGTCATTTTGTTTGGAGTCTTGCCGTGCTAACTTCACACTGGAGTCATTTTGTTTGGAGTCTTGCCGGGATAACTTCACACTGGAGTCATTTCAAGGCGAGTGTTTGAAGTCTTGCCGGGATAACTTCACACTGGACTCATTTTAGACCTTCCCCAGAATGACTCCATGGCTTTGCACGTGAGCATTTGTTTGTGAGTGCGTAAGCTTAAGAGTCCTTCTTTTAAAGGGCCCCCGAAAAACGTCAATGCAGCCATTTTGTTTGAAGGGTGCCGAGCAACACACAAAGAAGTTTTTGTTAGGAGCATGCCGGCTAACTTACCTGTGGAGTAAGCTTTGTGAGCGACTGGCTAACCTGACACTGGTCAAGTGAGTGCCGGGCAACTTCACCTCGATCATTTGGTTTGGAGTTGCCGTGGAACCAGCACGTGGAGCATTTTTTTGACTTCATTTCCGTCTAACCTTCACAATGGACCATGTTGAGTTTTGAGATCATTGCTGTGTTAAACAACATTGGAGTAATTGTTTTGGAGATCCGACAACAATAATGACATGGAGCATTTTGTTTTCTTTTACTTTCCACGGAGTCTTTGAAAGTTTGGTTTAGCGTTGAAACTTAATGATCTTTCTTTGACCTTACTGAACATCAATGAGAACATTGTTTTGACGTAGCACTGGGATGGGGGTCATACAGGGACGGCGCACCGGCCCAGGGATAGGACACAGGACCAGTCGCTGCATGCATGCTGCCAACTGCACATGAAGCGGGCCCTTGTTCACTGCTTTTCCTTCTTTTTTTTGTGTCGCTTTCCTTTTCTCTTATTTACTTTCCCCTCTTTCTTCCCTTTTTTCTGGGTTTCAGACTCGCGCGTGCAGCGTGTTTGCACGTGCGCAGTGTGTGTGAGTGAGATAAGCTTAAGTCCTTTCTTCTCAAAAGGGACCCCCCAAGAAAAAGTCAGAATTGCACCCATTTCCAATGTAAAGGGAATAGGAGAGAAGGAACCACACAAAAAGAAAAGTGTTCTACAGGTCCAACGTACCGCATCGACAAGGCTGAAGGCTCGTAGCGCCTGGTGGAAAAAACGTTTGGTGAACGGACATGCTATAACCGACTTCGTCAAGCTAGGTGCCAGGGACAAGTCTTTGATGTCACCTCAGATCCTTGGTATCTGCATTGCCCGGGGGACCAGGCACGCTGGGGAATTTTTTTCACCTTCATCACACTCTTACCCTGAGGGCAAAAGGCACCAAGTGTGAGTTCAGCTGACACACAGGATGCACGACATTGTGGTTAAAAGAAAGAGTTGGGACGAAATGTTTTCGGAAACCGACAAACAAAATAATGGAACTTGGGAGCAGTTTTGTTTTCTTTATTTCCCGAGGACTCTTGAAAGTTTGGTTTAACTTTGAAACTTAAGTGTCTTTCTCTCACCTAACTGAACATCAATGAAACATGCATGTTGTACACGAGACACGGTGAGTAATCTCAAAATTGATAATTTTTGTTTTTTTCTCGTTCTGAACTTGCACGCATAAAGACAGACATAATCTTCTTCTTCTTCTTCTTCTTCGTATGATTACATGGTCTTTAACGTGCGTATTTGATCTTCTGTTTGCGTATACACACGTAGGGGGTTCCGGCACTAGAAGGTTTTCGGGGGTGTGCATGCTGGGTATGTTCTTGTTTCCATAACCCACCTAACGTTGACATGGATTACAGGTTCTTTAACGTGCGTATTTGATCTTCTACTTCCGTATACACACGAAGGGAGTTCAGGCACTAGCACGTCTACACATAATTATGTTGACATGGGAGATCAGAAAAATATCCACCCTATACCCACCAGGCGCCGTTACCGAGATTCGAACCCGGCACCCTCAGATTGAAAAATCCAACGCCTTAACCACTCGGCCATTGCGTCCGTCAGACACATTCATTACATTACATGTTTATTTCTGATCTCCAAGGGAAACATGTGTGCAGACCTGCTAGTGCCTGTTCCATCTTTCCTTTGCATTCAAAATAAAAGATCACTGACACGCGTACGTTAAAGATCCCGTGGCCCATGTCAGTGCTCGATCAGTTACGAGAGCAAGAATATACCCAGCATGTACACCACCCAGTTGCTGCCCTCATGGCGGGAGCAGAGAGAGAGAGAGAGAGAGAGAGAGAGAGCATAATTGGAGATTTTACAC
>NC_134899.1:31559120-31571620 GCF_041734735.1 Babylonia areolata | reverse complement strand
TCTCTCTCTCTCTCTCTCTCTCTCTCTCTCTCTCTCTCTCTCTCTCTCTCTGTCTGTCAATTCTGTTTCTGCCTCTGTCTCTGTCTGTCTGTCTGCCTGTCTGTCGTTCTGACGTTCTGTCTCTGTCTCTCTTTCGTTTTTATATTGTTTATTCATTGACGTCATTCCTAATTCTTTTTCTCTTTTTCTTTCTTTTTTTTTTATATATATAACAACTGCCCTTTTTTTGGGAGTCCGTCGACTCGCAAATTCAAAACCAGCGCAAGAAAACAGTGAAGCGATCGTTGTGACCAGTACGTCACTGGCACGCACAGCTAGCCGATAAGGCACAGAGAGAAAAACAGGACGCTGGATGTAGCTCTGTTGTAAAGAGGACACTTAGCCTCAGCACAGCTTCTTAGCTTTTTCTTTGGAGAAAAGAAAATGCAGCTGATTGACGTGCGTTTGTCTGGACGGGAGGCAGAGGAGGAGGCTGCAGGAATTATTATGATGTTCCATTCACTGTGTCAAATCCTGCCCTGACGTGCGCGTCTGAACATGGCCAGCTTCGTTTCGCGAGCTTGTTTGTCAGGTGCCTGTATCGCATGCACACACGCATGCACGCACGCACGCACACACATAGGTGTGTGTGTGTGTGTGTGTGTGTGTGTGTGTGTGTGTGTGTGTGTGTATACATATATATATATATATATATATATATATATATATATATGGAGAGAGAGAGAGAGAGAGAGAGAGAGAGAGAGAGAGAGAAGGATGCTACACAGAGGAGGTTTTTTTAGAACAGTGGAATCAACAGTCCGTAAATATTCATAATAATAACGTCAGCTGGCACACTCAGAAAAGAACAACAACAAAAAAGCAATAGTTCATGTAGGTTACATAACATAAACAATACAGTTATACTGTGCAACATTGCTACGTCAACTTTGAATGAAGGTAACTGTTAAAAGATTACATCGTTTATGTTTTTTCTTAGAAAAAAAAAGAGTTTACTTTGCATGAGTTTGGGAAGAAAGTGACTGCCCTCTGACAGTGAAAGAAAACACAGTTTGTGTGATCTGTTTACCACAGACATAATAAACATATTCATTCAATTTTGTCTTGGAAGCGTTCAGTCATACGCGATATGTAAGAGACGTTATCTGCACTGAGAGAGTGACATACAGAGAGAGAGAGAGAGAGAGAGAGAGAGAGAGAGAGAGAGAGAGAGAGAGAGAGAGAAGAGTTTGTGTATGTGAGCGCGCGCGCGCTCGTGTGTGTATGTGTGTGTGTGCGCGCGCGCGCGCGCGTTCGTGCATGCGTGCGTGCATTCCTGTATTTGTTAACGTGTGTTCTTTGTTTTTGTCTTAGATTTTGTTTAGTGTGTTAGGTGTGCTGGCGAGTGTAAATTATCTCGTTTTGAATCATGAACCGTCTGATCTAAGCCAACACACCCGTCTGTATAAATTTATGGATAGACAGGTTGTTGTCTGATTATATTAGGACTCGGTGCTTTGGTCTTTGTACCCTAAGCGTCATGTTACTACAGCCACTGAAGTGTTCAATCAACTGTTTAGCCACTAGTTTGCTACTCTACGACCTTGTGACATACGTGTTTTGCGAATGATTGCATTGGTGACAATAAATTGGAGGCAGTACTTTTCAGTCAGCAAAGGAAATGCTGTAAACTTTGTTTTCTGAGTTGGGTGGAGGGATGTTCACCAGCACTTCTTTGATACACGAGTAGGTGAAAGCTGTGGTGGGTTTTATTTTTTAAAATATTTTTTATATTAAAAAAAAATATATATATATTATTTATTTATTTATTTATGTACGGTTATAGTTGACTTTATTAAGTTTTTGCGCCTTATACATATTATTATTAGTAGTAGTAATTCTTTTTTTTAATGTATTTATCTATTATTTATTCATCCTTTTTTCTTCTTTTTTTTTCTCTCTCTCTCAAGGCCTGACTAAGCGCATTGGGTTATGCTGCTGGTCAGGCATCTGCTTGGCAGATGTGGTGTAGCGTATATGGATTTGTCCGAACGCAGTGACGCCTCCTTCAGCTACTGAAACTGAAACTGATACACGAACACGTTTCCGTGTTGCGTCTGTAATGATGGTAATCAGTACGTATTGTTTTTTTTTTCATATTGCGCTGAATCTTATCCACAGACAAACCAAAGCGCTTTAACTCTCGCCTCTGACGGGCGCGCATGACACTGAATGACAAGACTCATACATACATGTAGAAATTATAGGCGGAAAGAGGGAGAAGGGTTGCTATTTCGGAAAGACGTGAGAAAGAGCTGACTGCAGGGAATTGATGGAGCGAAAGGTGGAGGGAGGGGAGGGGGGTGGGGCGTGTGTGTTCTAAATGTAAGGTCCAGAGAATTATAAAGAGGGGCGACCGATTGTGAAGTGTTTGAATCATGTTCACAAGTTTATTACTCAAAGCGAACGATGTGATCCCTAATTTAGACAGCTCCCTTTTATTGAGTATGTGGATGGGCGTGTATGTGTGTGTGTGTGTGTGTGTGTGTGTGTATTATGTGTGTGCGCATAATTATAACAACATATGTTTGCATGCATTTACTTGAATTTTTTTTTTTGACGTTGAGTGATATTTTGTCTGTATGCATGTTTGTAAGTGCATGTGCCTGAAAGTGTGCTTTTCTTTTACTTGCCAACTTGATTCACGTGATGAATACATGCTTGTGTTTTTTTGTGTTTTTTTTGTTTTGTTTTGTTTTTGTTTTGTCTTTGTTTTTTTGGTTTTTTGGGGTGTTTTTTTTTGGTTTTTTGTTTTTTTGTTGTTTTTTTTAGAGGACGGTTGGCCTTTACAGCTTTGTTTCGTCGGCCAAGTTCGGTCAGGCTGTCTTGCTGTACTTGTGCCCTTGCCTTGCTACTTTTCTTTCTCTTCCTCTGTCTATTGACCTCTCTCTCCACCACACGTTTGTTATTTATTCATTTTATTTCACTTTATTTAGATCTTAGCTTAGTTTTGTTGAAACTCATGTGTGATCACGTATAAACTTCTAGCTATGATGACATCCGTCACATATTTAGCATGTACATGTATCAGGACAGGACTTTATATAAGATTTTCTTGTTGTCCTGTTCATCTATATCTGTGTTGCATTGTGACATGTTTCAAATGAAAGACTGTTTAAACCAAGTGTTTGAATCTGAGAACGCAGAAACAGAGTAGGCGAAAAGAAAAAAAAAGAAGAAGAAAGGCTGGCTGTTCTGTAGTGAATTGAATTACGATCTTATTGCCAAGGTCACACACGCGCTGTCACGCTCTACAAGAGAGCGGACTAGAAACCCCCACCCAACCCAGCACTAACACCCTGACAACACAAACACAGACTAAAATAATTCAGGGTTTACATACATTTATTCAATCACACACAGACCTTGACTAATAAAACAACTACAATCTTAGCAAGAAATGATAACTTAAATGATGACAGAATGGATAAATAACACACACAAAAAAAGCCCACAAAACACAGAGCTTTAAGACACGGCCGTCCAGCGGCAGTCAGTCCGGAGAATGCTAACAATGAACTTAGGACGTTGATGAATAGATAAACTGAAGCACTGCACAACACAAGAGGAAAACGAAGACTTAGACGGTGAAGACTGGAAACAGATGAAGATGACGAAACAACTAGAGACAGTGATGGGAAGAGGGCAGCAGGAAAACAGCAGTCAGCAGCAGATGGAGCAACAACGCTGCCTGGCCAACACAGGCTGAAGGGGAGATGGTGCAGGAAGTGGGATGCTGAAAACTGCCAACTGGGCACTACTACCATGAGACTGGAAACTAACACGGACGACACATGTCCAGCAGGGCACTCCTACCCTCTGAGCTGGAGCACACCCAACACAGAAAGCATGGCGCCCTGGAGGAAAGCTTATCCCCACGTGAGGGTGCCATCTGGGCAAAAAGCCCCAGACCCAACAGACACAACCTTCCTCCAAGAAGGCCGCGGGCGAAAAGCCAAGAGAAGTGTCACTGACAGAACAGAGAGACTTTAACTCTTTCCATACGAACGGCGAAAGAGACGACGTTAACAGCGTTTCACCCCAATTACCATCATCAAAATATTGCAAGCGGAAGGCTCTTATACTGAAGAGGTGAATGTTGACAAAGAATACCACAATTCTGACGACGGAAGCTAAAGGCTGGGTCATTCAGACACCCACTGGACATCCGAGGGGTCTGTGTAGAGGAGAAGAGAGGACTGACCGTACTGAGTGAGTTAAAATCTGCTCAGCAGTGACACAAGCACACAAACGAGACTCCCCGATTGCACGTAAAAAACACACAACCGGGAGCTGACGCACACTGAACGAATGCTCGAATGGGAGAGGGTGAATGGGGAAGGTAATGCACAAAACACTCCACACGAGATTGTCATGAGTTGTGACACGCGCCATCTATAATCCTGAGCTGTTGTTGGATCCACTCGGTAGCCTGTGTAGCCTACAGTGTTCTCTAAGAACTCTACTAGGAGGAGTAATCATCATAACACCCACTCCACTAATCCGACCAAGTAAACCACCTACCAAAAGGCACAGTGTTCGAACAACTACAAGTGTTTGGATTACAAGCTGCTGATCGAACACCTACTCCACGGAACCATCCTGGTTTTCTGCGATGTATATGTTACAGAGCTGTGCGTTTTTTTCAGAAAACCTGAAACAAGGATAGAGATCGATGTGTTTTACACAGGTCTTTACCGTCCAGAAGCCGAAAAAAAAACAAGAAGAAGAAAACAGAAAGCTTCGTCATCTGTGAAAGTTGCCTTATTTACTTATGTATTTTGTATTTTATTTCCTGGCTTCCGAAAATGTTTCGGAGTGTGTGTGTTAGCGTGTCCGTTGTGTTTCTTTTGTGGTTCTAGCTCCTGGCCTTGACATTTCAAAATGGGCTGAGCCGTTGGTTTTTTGTGTGTTTTTTTTCTTTTCCTTGGAGTATTTTCTCCGCCGACCAAGCATGGGCTGAATTTGAAAAAAAAAGAAGAATGCACAAACAAGGTTGGTTTCATTTATATGAGCATTTTTATACGGAATTTATCTCTGTCTCTCTGTCTCTGTCTGTGTGTGTGTGTGTGTGTGTGTGTGTGTGTGTGTGTGTGTGTGTGTGTGTGTGTATGTATGTTTGTGTGTGTCTGTGTCTGTGAACGTGCTTGCATATCCACCACGTTCGTGTGTGTTTGTCAAAGAGAGAGTTTTCTTCAGGACAAATGCTTTGTGACTTCTTTTATTTTTCCGCAAGCAAGTTTTATTTTCATCTCCATGTCATTCCGACCGACTCTCTTTCCGCTTGCCAGCTTTACTGTGTGAATAATGATTATAATGATAATAATAACAATCATCATCGTCATCACAGAACATTTACATACCGGTTTCAAACCTCTCAAAGCGCGTTACAGTAACACAGTTAGACACACAGCACACATGAACTCGCGCACGCGCTAACACACACACACACACACACACACACACACACACACACACACACACATACACGCACACACACACGCACACATACACACGCACACACACACGCACGCACGCACTCACATACAAACATGCACGCGTGAAAGAAATGGATGTGTAAGGTCATCAAGGAATTGACGTCAGTCGGCAGGACTCGCCACACACACACACACGCACACGCACATACACACACACACACACACACACACATACACACACACTTAACTGGTCCTCCTTCTTCACCTTCATCCATTAATGTTTTATAAGTCTCCTTCATCCATCCATCGCCTGCCCCGGCCCCAAAGCTCCCATTTCCCATCAGAAAAGAAAGAAGGAAATAGATAGATAAAAGGGAGGGTGGTGGGGGTGCAAGGAAGCTTGATGTGGGAGTGAGGGGGGGTGGGAGGTGGGGGTGAATTAAACACTTGCTGAAGGACACAACTGGAGCCTGCTCCCAGTGTGGAAAATGTTCGATTGCTAATCCTTTGACGTGTAAATCTCCTTCAGAGCTTAAATGCGTGGCGTGCTTTCTAATCCTCTTTTTTGCGCTATGAATACTGTATGTTGTGCTGAGAACGTTTGTACCGTCAGCACCCGTACTACGCCACGTGTGTACGCCTGGTAGGAGGGATATGGAGAGAGAGAGATAGAGAGACAGAGAGACAGAGAGACAGAGACAGAGAGAGAGAGCGAGGTAGGGTAGCGAACGCACGTACGCACACTCAAAACACGTTAATGCAGATTGACAGACACACAGACACGAAACACATACACACAGGCACAAACGCAGCAACACAGACACGCAGGCACACACACGCATGCACGTGCGCGAGCACACACGCACACAGACATACACAAACACACAGAGACACAGACACACAGACACAGACACACACAGATATACAGACACAGACAGACAGACAGACAGACAGACAGACACACACACACACACACACACACACACACACACACACACACACACACACACAGAACGATAAAAAGAGATGAGGGGGT
The DNA here is from genome assembly GCF_041734735.1 of Babylonia areolata. Taxonomy (NCBI): domain Eukaryota; kingdom Metazoa; phylum Mollusca; class Gastropoda; order Neogastropoda; family Buccinidae; genus Babylonia; species Babylonia areolata. The sequence goes on along the minus strand of NC_134899.1, from coordinate 31,565,107 downwards.
AATTCAGCTGAGTACTTTTCCAACTACTGGAATTCTCTTTCTTTCTTCCCTTCTTTCTTTCCTTCTTTCTTTCTGTCTTCCTTCTCTGTTCTTTCTTGGAGCTGTTTTAAACAACGAGATCACCCATAGTAAACTGTCAGGTCTATCGCTTCAGTTTCAAGGAGACGACAAAACGTGCGTGGTGGGCCATGTATGTTACTCCTTACCTGCAAAGAAAAAAAAAAAACAGGGTCTGAGAGCAAAATTAATGCCTGATATACGCAAAGGCCCAAAGCGCTGTTTAGGCGTAGTAAGTAAACACACACACACACACACACATACACACACACACACACACACACACGCACACACACACATACACACACACACACACACACACACACACACACACATATATATATATATATATATATATATATATATATATATATATATATATATATTGATCTATATAGGTGTATATATATATGTATATATTATAATGCATATATGTATAATAAATGTATAATTATAATGCATATATGTATAATATATATATATATATATATATATATATATATATATATATATATATATTATAATGCACATACTTACATTCATATATGTATGTGGAGTGATGGCCTAGAGGTAACGCGTCCGTCTAGGAAGCAAGAGAGAATCTGAGCGCGCTGGTTCGAATCAAGGCCTAGCCGCCGATATTTTCTCCCCTTCCACTAATCCTTGACTGGTGGTCTGGACGCTAGTCATTCGGATGAGACGATAACCCGAGGTCCCGTGTGCAGTATGCACTTAGCGCACATAAAAGAACCCACGGCAACAAAAGGGTTGTTCCTGGCAAAATTCTGTAGAAAAATCCACTTCGATAGGAAAAACAAACCAAACTGCACGCAGGAAAAAAAATGCAAAAATGGGTGGTGCTGTAGTGTAGCGACGCGCTCTCCTTTGGGAGAGCAGCCCGAATTTCACACAGATAAATCTGTTGTGATAAAAAAGAAATACAAATGCAAATACAAATGTACATACATACATACATACATGCGCGCGCGCGCGTGTGTGTGTGTATGTATGTATTTGTGTGTTTGTGTGTATGTTTGTGTGCGCGCACACGTTTGTGGTGTGTGTGTGTGGGTGTGTGTGTGCGTGTGTGTGCGCGCACGCGCTCGCGTGTGTGTGTGATAACAATATACTGAAATAAAGCATCTTAATCTGAAAAAAACAGAGACAAAGTACCCGAGTATACCTCGTCGGAAGATTGCGATGAGCTCGACTAGCTGACCGGTCCATTGACAATGGCTGTGGATCCCTGAGAAGGGACAGACAGATCACACACACACACACACACACACACACACACACACACACACACACACACACACACACGCCTCGTATTATTAAACAGACAGAGGAATGACGGGGTGGGTGATGAGTTTGTGGCCATGCCTGATGACACTTGGCTCGGCCATCCGGTCGCCAAACATTCTCAACGCGCACACCAGTCTGATGCTCTTTGTCGCCGTCCCGGTCCCATGTGTCAACACCATTAGATTAGGACAAGGGACACACACAGTGCTGGGCGCGAGGGAAGGGGGGGGGAGGGAGAGAGAGACACACACACACACACACACACACACAGATGAGTTTGTGGCCATGTCTGATGACTTTCTTTCAGATTAAGATGCTTTTTTTTATTTCTTATATCGCTATCAAGTGGAAAGACGTTAACTCTCTCCATACGAACGGCGAAAGAGACGACGTTAACAGCGTTTCTCCCCAATTACCACCATCAAAATATTACAAGCGGAAGGCTCTTACACTGAAGAGGTGAATGTTGACAAAGAATACCACAATATTCTGACGACGGAAGCTAAAGGTTGGGTCATTCAGACACCCACTGGACATCCGAGGGGTCTGTGTAGAGGAGAAGAGAGGACTGGCCGTACTGAGTGAGTTAAACAGAGAAAGGCGGGGAGGGAGACATAGACACAGAGAAAATGAGATGTTCTGTGATGATGCTGATGATAATGATGATGACTTATCATTGTTATTATCATTATTCAGCCATAGAGACACAGATAGAGACGGAGACATAGAGAGAGAGAAAGGGGGGGGGGGGAGAGAGAGAGAGGGTGAGGGAGACATAGAGAGCGAGACATAGAAAGATAGAGAGACAGAGGGAGAGACAGAGAAAGAGAGAAAATAGGAGTGAGAAGGAAGAAGAGAGAGGGCTGCTTGGGGTGGAGGTGCAGAGGGCGGGGAGAGGGGAAATGAGAGAAAGAAAGAAAGACAGACACCGTTATTGAGTATCGAGTACATCGAGGAAAGGATCAGTGGGAAAACACACACACACACACACACACACACACACACACACACACACACACACACACACACACACACACACACACACACAGTGGAAGACCACGATATGAATAACTAGTGAGGAAGAAAATCTTCTTGGACGTTTCTTTTCGTATCCTTTATTTCAGTCTGTCTGTTTTCTCTGTCTCTCCCCCACCCCCCACCCCTTCGCCATTCACCCACCTTCCTCTCCCTGTCTCATCCAAAACAAAACAGAACAAGATTTTTTCTATCGAAACCATGTATTCTTCTTCTTCTTCTTCTTCTTTTTATATAGTAACACACATCTCATATGTTCCCCCTATCTCATGTCTTCCCCCTAGAAAAAAAGGGCCAATTTTCTCAGCTGGGTCAGGACAGAATTTGTTCCACCCCAAAGAGGAGAACCCCCCCGGGGGATTTATGTACACAGGAATAGGGGCTGAAGATTGGGAAGCTAGCGTCGGTTTCACAACTGGGAAAGGGGTGGGGGGGGGGGGGGGGGGGGGGGGCGTCAATCAACCAAACAGACTGCAGAATGGAGGAGGAGGGGGGGGGAAGTGGGAAGGGGTGTGTGTGTGGGGGGGGGGGGTTGGGGGGGGGGCGGGGTAGGGGATGGATGGAGCGGAATGGGAAACAGTTTGGCTGGCGGGTAAAAAAAAAAAGAAAAAAGAAAAAAGAAAAATAAAAGCTGTCACGCTGTTGTTCTATTGATTCTCACGTCTAGACGATCCTTCGTTGTTGTTTTTTCTGGGTGGTGGTGATTGTGGAAGAAGAGGAAGAGGAGGAGGAGGAGGAGGAGGAAGACCCTTGGGGTACTTAGTTCATTTGAGAACACAACGACCATCACGGGTTTTATCACGGTTAACCTCTGCACTGTTTTCTCGTTTTCTGGTCAAGAGTTGGAGGGGTTGGGAGGGGGGGGGGATAGGGCGTTTCAGATTGACCATTCCGATGCTGGGGGAAAGATGGAAGAGGGAGGGAGAGAGAGAGAGAGAGAGAGAGAGAGAGAGAGAGAGATCAATCCAGTTTTGTGTTATATCTTTATGAGCACACATTCTATTTCAAAATGTTATTCTCTCTCTCTCTCTCTCTCTCTCTCTCTCTCTCTCTCTCTCTCTCTCTCTCTCTCTCTCTCTCTCTCTGTGTGTGTGTGTGTGTGTGTGTGTGTGTTTCTCTCTAATGTCTGACGCATTTGTGGTGATAATATGCAATGGATTATCGGCTTTAAGGCCATTATTTGCACACTAATTGATCTCCTCAAGGTCATGTTGTGAAAAGGATCTGACGGAGATACGAATCACTGGCCAAAGAAGGTGACTGCAGATATTTTCTTCTTTCCTTATTAAAATTGCTGCATTTGTGATCGTCATGTGTTGAGGAGGAAGGACTATTGTTCGGACCCCCCCCCCGAAACGATGTTCAAATCCACACCAAGACTCTGGTTCCTCCTTCTATTCAGGTACAGACGTGTTTCTATGCACACATTTATACTGTTCTGTGGGGAAATGATAGGTAGAGTGTAAGGTGGATCGGCAACAGGCTTCCACATGGCAGTAAATTTCTTCCTCACCATCTCCCCTGATCCTGGTTGTCATGGGAGAAATGCGCACTGATACCTTCCTTCAACCTTGTACAGCGCGAAGTACATGAACCCTCAAGGCGGATTTGGAAAGAAGAATGCAAGCCATGGAAATGAGGCGAAATCATAATGACGTTACTGGACGAGACGTCATCATCAGGTTTATGAGTGGCATGCCCCATCTAAGCCTGGAAGACCACTGCCGTCACGCTGTGGTGTTGAGTCCAGCTGGGGCGAGGGTACCAAGGCGGGCGATGACGGAGGGCTCCATGAAACGCCGGTACAGGCCCCGTGGATTGGTTCTGCCAGACAGCAGCGATCCTCACATTGGGCAAAGCTGTGAAGGGGGCTGTTGAAATGGGTGCCCACTGGGTCACTGTCGCAAAGGCGCATGAAGCGCAGACGTTCATTAAAGTGCTCGTTCAGGCTGCGGTATGTTTCACCTGTGTACTTTTTAACACAGAATGTTCAAGTAAGGACATACACCAGGTTAACAGAAGCGTGTGCACTGCCTTTCCAATAGAAACGAGGTTTTAAAACAAGATAGCAAACACCGGATACGCATATCATACCACTAATGAACAAGTGCCCCAAATCATCAAACAGCACATTGGACCACGTGGGGATATGTGAAGAAAAATGGCATGGCCGTGTTAACAATGGCCTTTCTAAAACAGTCCTCCAACAGAGGAGTCAGAGGGGGAGACAAAGATCATCAGCACAGCAGAACTGACAGGATAACCTGTTGCAGATTCAGTTTTGACACTCAGTCAACAGACCTGGAGAAATCTGGTGAACGGTTCTGTGCGAAGCCCCAATAACTCTTCACATAGAGAAGATGTAAAAAAAAAAAAGAGAAAAAAAAGAAAAAGAGAAAAAAAAGAAAAAAGAAAGAAAGAAAGAAAGAGAAGACTTCCCAAAGCGAGTTTCAGATCCCCATCAAGACCTTCATCCTGGGTCCCAAACACGCACGCACGCACGCACAAACACACACACAGACACAGACACAGACACACACACACACACACACAGACACACACACACACACACACACAGACACACACACACACACACACACACACAGTTTGTATACATTTACATTCATGTGTATTATTTGATGGAAAGTCACAGGGAAAGGAGGGGAGGGAATGGATGATGCACAAGCATGGATGTGGCGTGAAATGAAATGAGAGAGCAGGTGTTATTGTGTTGTTGGTTTTTTGTTGTTGTTGTTTTTTTTCTTTAGATCTTAGACATACGTGACACTAATGTTGTCTTCTTAACTCTCTCCATACGAACGGCGAAAGAGACGACGTTAACAGCGTTTCACCCCAATTACCATCATCAAAATATTGCAGGCGGAAGGCTGTTATACTGAAGAGGTGAATGTTGACAAAGAATACCACAGTTCTGACGACGGAAGCTAAAGGTTGGGTCATTCAGACACCCACTGGACATCCGAGGGGTCTGTGTAGAGGAGAAGAGAGGACTGGCCGTACTGAGTGAGTTAATGTCCCAGTGGAAGACAAAGACAGACGGGAAATATTGGGGAAATAATTTCCGGGTTTTTTTTTGGTTTTTTTTTTTTAACTTTTCTGGCCACTTCTTTGTATCTCTGTGTCTGTCTCTATATCTCCTCCAACCCTCCCCCCCCCCCCCCCCCCCCCCACTCCCCGACCCCCTTACCTCCATCTCTTTCTCCTTTTCTCGTTTCCCAACACAGAACAAAGTCTGCGGAAAAGAGACCATGCACTATTCTCTTACAGATCTCATAATTTACACCCCTCCCCCACCCCTACCCCCACCACCTCCCCTCGTCCCCTCCATCCCCCGCCTCCCCGCATTATTACCATCCCTATTATAAGAAAAGACCAGTTGTTTTTTTTTCCGTTGTTTTTTTTTTCCATGGAGGTAAGACAGAATTTCCTGACGGGAGATATCTATTTCCCAGTATCTATTTCCCAAGGAGAGCATCGGGGGAAGGGATGGGGGGGGGGGGGGGGTGGGGGGTGGTTGGAAGGGGGGGATGTGATGTACACTGTAGTCGGGCCGTGATATTGCGTCAGTT
>NC_134899.1:31544120-31546620 GCF_041734735.1 Babylonia areolata | reverse complement strand
AGGCATTGTCCCCGTTTCAGCTTTGGCATCTAATGGTGAACGGCTTCTATTGGGGAAGGGGGTTAGAGCGGGGGACATTAAGAAATGCGTCGAACGAGAAAGGCAGATTGCACTGATGTCGACGGCGCAATTTCTTTCGTTGGTGAAATGAACGGTTTGTCTGCTTGTTTTGTATGTGATAAATAAGCAGATTTTAACAATGATTTTTGGCTTTCGTGTGAGGCTATACAGTTATCCTGTGTGTGTGTGTGTGTGTGTGTGTGTGAGAGAGAGAGAGAGAGAGAGAGAGAGAGAGAGAGAGAGAGAGAGAGAGAGAGAGAAAGAGAGAGAGAGAGTTCATGGTAAACTTTACCCAAACCATTTTCTCTGGAAATTCTTTGACGGTACCAAATTGCTCGAGTTATTGTCACGAATTTACCAATGTTTCCACCGTCATGTTACATTTCTTTCGTTTCTTATTCACAAAATGTTGATCTAAAACACACATTGACACACTTATAAAACTCATGGTCCCACACACTTAATAAGATAAGACTTTGAAATATGACAGAATAAGATAGAAAGACCATTGTGTGTTACACTCTGAGTGAACGTCACACATTCCACATTCGTCCAAGTGATTCCGTTTTACACATGTTCATTATCAGCATGGGCTTCGCATCAATACTTAGCTTAAAAGACCTCTGCTACTTCAGTATCCTTTAGTTTGTCGAACTTGATTCATGTGTGGCCTTGTTTTTCGATACTTTTTCAGATGGAGGCGGAATGTCCTCATCACCAGGTCTTGATCGCTTCCGACATGGGAATGTTCTTGTCTTGACAGTGCCCTGACTGGAAACGCTTTTTCACCATGATGTAGTCTGCAGTATGATTTGGCCGTGTTGGTTTCCGTCTGGGTGGTGCGAAACTCCACCTTCTGGGTGTTTTGTGCAGGCCGATCGTGTTCGCCCTGACAAGGTTTCTGTTGTTTGACCTAGCATTGCAGGACAGTCCGCAAGTGCCTTTCCAGTTAGTGTAAGCGTCCTCTCTCCTGCCTTGGCGTTCCAGTCCCCCTTGCACAATAACGATGTCTTTCTTGGGGGTTGGTTGCAGGGAGGGGTGTGTGAGTGTGTGTGTGTGTGTGTGTGTGGGGGGGGGTGATGCAAAACGTTTTGCACTTGTTCGTAGAAATCTTCCACAGACTCATGGTCACAATCGCTTGGTGCTTGGTGATGTTGAATGGGTTGCCTTCAAGTATACGGTGATAAGCCGGCTGGATATAGATCGGACATAGTTCACGGTGTCTTTATGACCCAGAAATTCCACGCCATGTGCATGTTTGCATGAGCATACGTCACGCGCATGGGCTGTATCCATATTTCTTCCTCTCAGCTCCTCTGTGTGACTGGTGGAGTGAACGTCCACACCTTGTTATGAGCGCTTCTCTTTCCGTTTTGAGGGTGGAGATGTGGATATTGCCTGCACATGCCGAGAACAGAAAAGAAAAGAAAAGAAAAGAAAAACTTGATAGGTTATGATATGTTTGAAGCATGATGATAAAAGAAAATGATTCCCCCGTTCCACTGAACGTCCGTATTTCATAGTTATGCACGTACCAGCGCATAGACGCACACGATGCCTGCACGATGCATACAGAGTGCACAGGCTCCCTTCCGTATATTATGCATACATTGTAAACGCGAGCACACTGATGCGCTTTCACCCATGAACGTTGGCCAGACGTGCACAGATTACAGCCGAGAGGAGTTATAATAAACAGGTGATTTACAGAGGCAGCAGGAGGCCCGGACCAAGATCGGTGGAAAATTGCCTCCGCTGTTCGATCAGTCACTTAATCGATGCTCTCCATATTTTGGCGTCACAGACAGCGGGGTTCGTTGGGTACCCTGCTCTCTCTCTCTCTCTCTCTCTCTCTCTCTCTCTCTCTCTCTCTCTCTCTCTCTCTCTGTGTCTCCGTGTTTCTTTGTCTGTCTCCTCTCTCTCCCTCTCTCTGTCTGTCTGTCTGTCTCTGTCTCTCTGTCTCTGTCTGTCTCGTTCTGTTTCTTTCTGTCTCTCTGTCTCTGTAGCTGTCTCTCTGTCTCTGTCTCTGTCTCTCTTTCTCTCTCTCTCTCTCCCTCCCCCCTCCCTCTCTCTGCCTCTATGTCTCTCTGCCTGTTTATGTGTCTCTAACTGTACGTCTGTGTATATTTCTATCTCTCTCAGTGACTCTTGTTTCCACGCATTTTGCCCACTTTTTTTTTATATGGCAAGGCCACTAATATGGCCACTAATATGGGTCGTCATATTTGCAATTTTAAGAAGCTGCATAGGATTGAAGGCAAAGATCGGTGCCTGCAGTATTGCGACGCGCCAAACGGAATAACAAAGTATGATATATTTTGCATTACATAATTACTGAATGCCTCTGCATGAATGGTTTGGGATGCATGATCAAATTGGGGACTTTCAGTTCCATCTGGTCTCCAACGTCAGGACACATTTGATTCCCACAAGCCCATGA
>NC_134899.1:31536620-31541620 GCF_041734735.1 Babylonia areolata | reverse complement strand
TGGCTGTCAAACTGCTGAAGCTGAAGCACCCTTAATTCAGGAAGGGGCTTCAATTCAAACGGGCATCACCGCCTCAAGAGGATTGGAGACAGACGGTCAGCATTCGTTGCGCCTGTCCTCAAGACAGAGATGTTTGTCACATAACGTAAATAACGGAATCAGGGATACTCCTTGTCTGTGTGTCTGTCTCTGTCTGTCTGTCTGTGACTCTGTTTCCCTCCTCTGTGCGTGAGTGTTCGTGTACGTGTTTATGTGAAGAGGTAGTAGAAGTAGCTGTTGTTGTTTTTTCTTTCTTCAACTTTACCTCTTATAACTGTTCAGTTATATTTGCATTGGAAAAAAAAAAGTAAAGGGGGACAGGGGAAGAGGGATTTAGGAGAAATGCAGAGGGGGCAGAGGTCTGACTGTATGTACGTGTCTGTGTGAGCATGCATGCTTGTGCGTGTGTGAGTTGAGTGAGTGTGTGTGTTTGCGCGTTTAAGCATTTCACCTAGCGCACATCTCCCCTTCCCCTCCGTTCCCTCCTCCTCCGTCAGAACTCACCCCTCAGCCCCAACACATTGACATCCACCACGCACCCCCCCCCCCCCCCCCCCCCCCCCCGTCCCCCCCTCACACACACACACACCCGCCTTCGCCCCCTTTCTCTTTTCATTACGATTCCCTCCTCCTCCTCCCCCTCCCCCTCCCGTGTCCCCCCTCCTCCCTCCCCCCACCTCCTTTCCAGACGTGAGCACCCCCACAGGGCCCCATAACGTCACCCAACGAGCTTTCTTTGATCTTGCTGAGAACATGAAGGGCTGTTTGAAGAAGTGTACTCAGAGTGTGGCGATGACGTCCACCGTTTACAAGCAATGTGGCGGGTTGGACCTCTGTGTGTGTGTGTGTGTGTGTTTGTGCGTGTGTGCGTGCGTGTGCGTATGTGTGTGTGTGTGTGTTTTGTGCTGTCTGTTGCTGATAACACTCATGCGGTGAATGGTCCCAGTTAATGCGCTTCCATAAACGAACCATTTCCACGGCTCCCTTTTATACCCCCAGCCTGTCTTCATGAAGCCAGACGCCGCTCTTCCTGTGTCCCTAGACCTTACCCTCGAAACGCACTTTTTTTTTTTTTTTTTTTTTAATCGCTTCCTCATATTTTTCTGCACTCAAGTATTTCACGCCAGGCCTTAAATTGAAACTTACCACTATCCCCTCTTCTGGCGTACGGTTTCTTTAGAAGCCAGTATGTGTAATAATTGGATCAAATCTGTGCATTCGTGCGCAAGTAACTGGTGTCTGTATAAACGCTTTGATTTCCTACTGCAAAAGGTTCAGCTCTATCGAATGTATTAATAGTAGTAGTAGTAGTAGTAGTAGTAGTAGTGTCGTTATCATTATTGTTATTGTGTGTTGCCACATCGGTATGGTGTCAGTCCAGCGATTTTCACTATACGAGAAAACGTAGGAGAGTGAGAAAGCTTGGTCGATAATACCCAGCCACTCTTTCTGACAATGTTTGAGCCTTCAATATGGTTTATCTCTCTCTGTCTCTGTCTGTGTTCCTCTCTCTTTCTCCACATATATTGAAAACAATTACTGTGGCGTAGGGTTTGGTTTCTTGACTTTTTTTTTTTTTTAAATGACACACGTCTTAGAGAATAAGACCAGCAAAACAGTGTTTGAGCATTTCGATAGCAGCAAACGTGTTGACTCTTTGTATCCAGATCATGATCAGTATAAGCACGTGCTTATTGGTTTCAGGTTAAAAAAAAAAAAAATAAAAAAATAAAATAATAAAATGTCCCATAGCCTTTTACGATTGTAGCGGCAGTATATTCAAGTCTACTCGGTATGTGACAGCGAGGCCGTTTTTCATCATTCCTCAACCGAAATGAGGTATAACCATTCACACTTGTATGAAGCGAGGAAAATCTCATCAAAGGGTGTTGCCCAAAATGACAGTTCATCATCCCTTAACATGACCACGATCCCTGATCAGTTTGTAAGTCCGTACAAACCTGGAGCTGCAGGTGAAAGTGCTGGATATTGTTTGTTCGATCATCGAACAGTTCGTTTGAGAATGGCAGGCTACAGGATTTTGTAAGTTGAGGAGAAAAACGCATCATGGATAAGTGTTGCTGCTTGCATAGTCATGATATGATATGTTCTTTTTTTTTTCTTTTTTTTTCTTCTGCAAATATGATTTGTCCTGTTTGTGAGTTTCCATTAAAACAAAATTCGTTATATATCTATCTATCTATCTATCTATCTATCTATCTCTCTCTCTCTCTCTCTCTCTCTCTCTATATATATATATATATATATATGTGTGTGTGTGTGTGTGTGTGTGTGTGTGTGTGTGTGTGTTGTTTTTTCTTTTTACCTTCATCACTATCGTTTTTTGTTTTTTTTGGGGGGGGGTTGTTTTTTTTTCCATTCATTTTTTGTTGTTGTTGTTGTCGTCGTCGTTTTTCACAATTCCCTGTTATTGCCATCGTCATATTCAATCAGTGCTTCACGCTTTTCCATCTTCCTGTATTTCGCCAGTTGGTACCAAAATTCACATTGAACACTCACCACCCACCACCCCCCACCATATTAGCTGTCCATCTCTGCCTTATGCTCTCCGTCTGTGATATACAGGATGAAGCAGCATTGCTGCCATCGATTCTGAGAGGTGCCAACGGCTTTCCGGTGCATGTCAGTCATCGATTGTTGCCCTTCTTTCCAGCTGCTTCCCTCCTTGAGCACACCACCAGCTGTATGGTAAACAGTGTCTCTTCCCTTCGGCACACTGCTGGCTTCGTCTTTCAGGCTCTTCAGGGATAGCTTTATGGACCTGTTTAAAATGGAGAGGGGTGAACGTGGGAGAGAACGGAATAGAATGAGAGAGAGAGGGGGGGGGGGGAGAGGGGTGGGTGGGTGTAGGGGATATGGCAGAAAGAGAAAACGAGAGAGAGAGAGAGAGAGAGAGAGAGAGAGAGAGAGAGAGAATAGAAACAGAAAGGCATGCAGAGAGTCAGGGGCAGAGATCCGGGGGTGGGAGTGTGTATGTGTGTGTGTGGGGGGGGGGAGGGGGGGGGGGGGGGGGGGGGGGGGGCGGGGGGGGGGGGGGGGTAGGGGAGATGGCAGAGAGATCGAGAGAGAAAGAAAGATAGAAATAGAGACAGAAAGGCAGACCGACACAGAGAGAGAGAAACAAAGAGAGAGAGAGAGAAGGCAGGCAAGAGGCAAAGAGAGAGAGAGAGAGAGAGAGAGAGAGAGGGGGGGGTGGATGCAGACAGAGAGAAAGTAAGACAGAGAGAGACAGAAAGGATTATGTAAACAGATTAGAGAGAGAGAGAGAGATGGCAGGGGAGAGGCAGAGAGGCAGAGAAAGATAAAAAAGAGAGAGAGAATGAGACAGAGGTAGACAGAGACAGACAGACAGACAGACAGACACAAAGAATTATGTAAGCATATTTTGCGTGATGTAAAATCTGCTCCGTGATCTGCCGCGCTGATAAACCTGATCCTGAACATCTCGCTTGATGCATCGACTGTTGTAACGGATTGCTGAAGGAATCCCGAGGCCATCAATGTGACTCTGCCTACACCTCCTGACAGATTTATTCAACAATCACTCACTTGCTCAGTCTCCCTTCCTCTCTTCCCGCTCTCTCTCTCTCTCTCTCTCTCTCTCTCTCTCTCTCTCTCTCTCTCTTTCTTTGCCCCTGTCTCATTGTGTCAATATCTCTGTCTGTCCGTCTCTCTTTCTCTCTCTCTCAGTCTCTTTCGCAATCCTCTTTCTCCTTTTTCTCCCCACCCCCACCACCTTCCCCAGCACCAGCCCCCCACACCCCCCACCCCCTCCTCTCTCTCTCTCTCCCTCTGTCTACCTCTTCCTCTCGTTTTCTTTGTTTCTTTCTTTCTTTCTGTTACAATCGGTGAGTATTTCTCGTCAGTATCTCTGTCTGTCTGTCTGTGTGTCTGCCCGTCTGTCTCACACTCACGCAGTTTCTTTTTCGAGTATAGCTGTCTGTTAATCTCTTTGTCTGTGCCCCTCCCCCTTTCTATCCCCCTCCCTGTCCACTCTCTCTCTCTCTCTCTCTCTCTCTCTCTCTCTCTCTCTCTCTCTCTCTCTCTCTTTCACTGTTTCCCATCATCTCTATGCGTTACTTAACCTTCTCCTTTTCTGTCTGATCAAAAGGTCAAATGCTTTCACTTGGTTTGCCATTTACTTATGAGAAGTGCTTCACAGAGAAATCGTCGCATAATCGCCATCAGTTGGAACAGGTCCCTCTGTAATTAAAGAAAAAGAAAAAGTCACCGAAGACATTCATTTGTGACTGAGTTATTTTCTCTCTGGCTTTCATCTCTCTGTTTCCTTAATCTTTTTCTGCCAGTGTGTCTGTAAACGTCTCTCTCTCTCTCTCTCTCTCTCTCTCTCTCTCTCTCTCTCTCTCTCTCTCTCTCTCTCTCTCTCTCTCTCTCTCTCTCAAGTGCCAAAGTGTCGCAAATCTCTTATTAGTTTATGTTGTTTCAATTCTGTTTTTCCCCCCTTTCTGTTCCATTTTATCTGTTTTGCACCATTTTGTTCTGATTCGTACCTACTATGTCACTAGAGCTTTACAGCTAATGACATTAAACATTTCAGTTTTTTTTCAGTTGTAGCCGTGTACAAGGTTATTCAAGGGTACGGTACAAAAGAACAAACTAAATGATTGAATGAAAGGACAGACAAAAATTCCCGCGCACAGGCCAGGAACATATAGAGGCCAGTCACAAATGTTTTTTTCTATTATTTTATTTACAATAGTTATGTAGAGAAGAACTAAGAGAAGAAGACATAAAAAGAGAAGATATAAAAAGAGAAGAAGACAGTGCCAGGAATGACACAAATGTCATTAGCACAACATGTCGGCACAAGTGAATAATAAAGCACATGTACACATATTACATGGAAGACTACCACTTAGTAATGCATATGTGTGAAGACCAAACACTTACATCAAATGACATTTCTAATACATTTAAAT
>NC_134899.1:31524120-31529120 GCF_041734735.1 Babylonia areolata | reverse complement strand
AGACGACGAATACGAATACAAACACGAATACGAATACACAATTTACATTGTCTATACTTAGCTACAAATATTTGCTTTTTGGCAACGGGGGCGAAGGTCGATTGGTTAAAGAGCGCTGGATTCTCGTCAGGATGCTTTTGCTATTTTATTTTATTTATTTATTTAATTATTTATTTATTTATTTATTTATTTATTTTTTATTTTTATTTTTTTTGCTATTTTTTAAATTTATTTATTTATTTTGATATTTTATTTTATTCTTTATTTTATTTTTTTGTTGTTGTTGTTATTTTTGTTATTTTTTGTTATTTTATTTATTTATCTCTACTCTTTTTTTCCTTCTTTTTTTGGTTATTTTATTTTATTTTATTGTATTTTTTTCTCGAGGCCTTACTAAGCGCGTTGGGTTACGCTGCTGGTTAGGCATCTGCTTGGCAGATGTGGTGTAGCGTATATGGATTTGACCGAACGCAGTGACGCCTTCTTGAGCTACTGATACTGATACTCGCCAGAGTTTCCTGAGTTCGACCCCCGGTTTCTGCGTACCTGATGAGTTGAGCCCACAAAGAAACTTATTGCCATGCCCAGGTCGACATGTGTGTGTAGACATGCTAGTGCCTGAATCCCCAACGTGTACGTGTATGCGCATACAGAAGAGAAAATACGCACGATGCGCAAGATCCTGTAATCCATGTTCGGTCAGTAATGGAAACAAGAACACACCCAGGCTGCACACACACACACACACACACACACACACACACACACACTCGAAATCAGAGTATGGCGGGGTATAAAGGATAAAAACAATCGTCACACGCGTAAACTGTTACATGTATTTGTAAGTGAGTGTGTGTGTGTGTGTGTGTGTGTGAGGGGGGGGGGGGGGGGTTCGAGGGATGGGAGGGGTGGGGAAGGGGGGTGGGAGGGGTGGGAGGGGTGAGGGAAGGAGATGGGGGGCTCTTTGTCTCTCTGTCTCTCTCTTTCTTTGTCTGACTGTGTCTGTCTGGCTGGCTGTCTGTCTCTGTCTCCCTTTCTCTCTTTCTCTGTGTGTGTGTGTGTGTGTGTGTCTCTCTCTCTCTCTCTCTCTCTCTGTCTCTCTCTCTTCTCTCTCTCTTTGTCTCTCTCTATTCTCTCTCTTCTCTCTCTCTTTTTCGCTCTCTCTCTCTCTCTCTTCTCTTTGTCTGTCTGTCTGTCTGTCTCGTTCTGTTTCTCTCTCCCTCCATCCTTTCAGTTGTATGTAACCCACTTTTTTGTACTTTTGTTTGTTGAACTCAATGACAGATTGGGAGCACCGATGAACTAGGCGGTTTTTTTTGTGTGTGTGTGTGTGTGTGTGTATGTTTTTCCACACCGCCCCTTCATGACGAGCAATGGCCGACAGGGAATAGAAAGGAAGCATCCTCGTTCTCTCCATTCTGTCCGGGCTATTTTGTGTACTTGTTCTCTTCGTTTTATACTCAGAGCTGGGTGTGTTCCTTTGGGGAAATACGGTATAAGTTCTGTGGAGGTGGTTTTTTTGTTTTTTGGTTTTTTTTTGTTGTTTTTTTTTAAATTCATGCATGGTGGGTACATTCCAGTGACCTAATCAGGCATTAACCAGTCAAGCGTTTAAAGCTGGGGCCAACATGTCCGCCGAACTTGGCATTGCAACGCATGGTTCCAACTTTCTTTTTCTCTGGAGGGATGTTGGGTATACAGGGCGAGTTAGGTCTAATTTTTTGTTAGCCGGTTGTAGATGAAATTGAAACCGATTACCCTCTGTTCGGCTGGAAAGTAAATGCCGACCTATATTTGTATCACCGTATGTCTCTTTGTCTGTCTCATACCCCGCTCTCTCGCTGTGTGTGTGTGTGTGTGTGTGTGTGTGTGTGTGTGTGTGTGCGTGCACACACACACACACACGCACGCACACACACAGACACTTATACACACACACACTCTCTCCTCCCTCTCTTTCTCTCTTCTTTGTCGTACTCTCTGTCTCTCCTTTCTTTCTCTATCTGTCTAGCTTTTTCTGACGATTACGTATACATACACAAAACACACCACACACACACACACACACACACACACACACATATATATATATATATATATATATATATATATATATATATATATATATATATATATATATATATATATATATATATACACCGCATCACATGCAAGTACACATCAACAACAACAGCAGGAACAACATTAAAACACACAGACACACACAGACACACAGACACAGACACAGACACACACACACACACACACACACACACACACACACACACACACACAAACAGAGAGAGAGAGAGAGAGAGACAGAGAGAGAGAGATGATGTGGGAAGCATTGAGTCTGTCTCGTACCTTCCCGCACCAATGTATTCCATGTGTGCCAAGGAGTCAATAGTACAGTGGGTATTACGGAGTGCTGCTGACCCTTTCCCAGTGCAGACAGAATGGGTCATTAATGGGGTCGTTTTGCGTTTGTGCGCAATCCAGTTTGTCTCACTCACCGTGCTCCGTAATCAAAATCGACCACAGGAAGTGGCAAGAGATCTAACTTGCGCAACGATAGTGTGACCAGTGTATGAGGAAGCCTTTGACGGAATGGCATTAAAAGTGTTCTCTTTCATCCTCTCTGTCTCCCTCGTCATTTTGTGTGTGTGTGTGTGTGTGTGTGTGTGTGTGTGTGTGTGAGAGAGAGCTTTTGCAGTCTCAGGCTTTGTGCTTATTTCCTTTTTTTTTTTTTTTTTTTTGTGAATCGTTTTTGATCATAAAGGTATATTTCTTGTATGTGTGTTTTTTTGTTTTTGTTTGTTTTTTGTTTTGTTTTTTTAAATATATTGGTTTCTTACACCTACATGATTATGAGCAAGCACACGCACACACACTCACACTCACACTCATTCACAAACACTTTAATTCATACGGTTTAAACTCTTGTTGATTGATTATTTGCTGATATTGGGAATGTCTGCTTCTCTCTCATTCCCCATCGATTTATTTATTTATCTTATTTCCTCTCCATTTTAATCTCTGTGTGTGTGTGTGTGTGTGTGTGTGTGTGTGTGTGTGTGTGTGTGTGTGTGTGTGTGTGTACGTAGCCTATCCTCCCTTTTATCTAGATTATCATTATTTTTTAGTTGTTTTATATGTATATCTTAAGGTCTATGCTGTTACTGAGTGATACTTTGTTGAATTTGAGTATTTCTACAATGGTTTAGTCCACTGTTTTGACCATCGCTGCTGTGTTAATCCCAACTTGTAACGACTGATTATTAGACCTTCCCTCTGCGATCTTAACTTTTTCTTCTCATTTTCCTAGTACTTGTACAGTGGGGTATTCCATCCATCTTCTGCACAATCATTTAGCCGTCAGACACATAAATCTGGCACAGTGTCTGTACTGCAGTGATTGAGCCACTGTTTGCTCTGGAGATGTTTTACTGCTCAAGTACTAACGTCTCATTTGTCGTTTGTTTCGAGTTTCCAAGTCTGGGTCATTAAGTATCGAACAGTGCGATATTTGCGATTTTTTTTTTCTTATCTCATTCGATAATTCAGTCGTGATTACAAGAGCTAGATGGTTAGAAACTTTGGATGGTGTACACTGAGTTATTGCCGATTCAATTAAGGCAGACAAACAGCTTTTAGAAAACGCCTTTAGTTTGTTTGCAATGAGTTAATCAAGTTTCTCAATGTGATGTTGTTTGAAGACTGTAAGCATTGTTGTTGATTTCATTGTTGCTTTTTGATACGGTTTGTCTGTTCTGATTTTATCATACGTACATTCATTTATAATAATAATAATAATACTAATAATGATAATGATAGTATTTATATAGCGCTGAATCATGTGCAGAGACAAATCAAAGCGCTTTCACACCAGTCATTCACACGCATGCATAAGTTTAAAACTGAAGAAGAAACTGAAGACAAGGAAGAGGCAGGGGAGGGTGGCTCTCTTGTGAAGAGGTGGGTTTTAAGGCCAGACTTGAAAGAGCAGAGTGCGGAGATCTGATGAAGCGAAAGAGGACGTTCATTCCAAATGCAAGGTCCGGAGACAGAGACAGAACGGCGTCCAACAGTGGAGTGTTTGAATCTGGGTGTTTATTCATATTTGTGTGTGTGTGTGTGTGGGGGGGGGGGGGGGGGGGGGGGGGGGGGGGGGGGGTGTTGGTTGCTCGTTGATGTGGTTTGGCTGATATGGTTTATTATTATATATTATTTGTTTATTTATTTTTTTGATTGTTTTGTAATACATGTGGGTATTCTTGGATTTTGTCAATGTACTTTGGAGTGATCTCTTAGGAACCTGAAATGAGTAATGCCTCTTAGGTGGTTTTTTCATGTCTTTAACGTGAGCACTATATACAACCACATATGAATTTCGCTTCATAAATGGCAAAGTTGATTTCATTTGACTTACGACAGATCAGCCATGATCATCAGAGCTAAAGGCACACACCACACATATCATATAGACATACTGGTGATCATGGTGTGAATTGTATACTTCGCCATTCGACTGCACTGATGTAAAAAAAAAAAAAAAAAAAAAAAAAAAAAAAAAAAAAAAATTAAAGCACAGAATTGTATAGTGATGGAAGATTGGTTGGCGGAGAGTTGGCTAATATCCCGAAATGCTGGTTAAGTGGATTAACTTACTAGAATGTCTGTGAGATGGCTCTTGTTCCCAGGAGAGGGTTGACGGTGTGGAGGTGTTAGTCATGTTATCCATCCCCGATCCATATCCCCTTCATTGTAAATCAAAGTAGCAGCGGAGATGACCAGCTGGAACGTGGATGTGCGATCACAGAGAAAGAGCAGGAAAGAACAGTTTTGTCTCCCTTATCTTTTCTTTCCACCCCTGTTATCCCCCCTTAATTCATTCCGTCACACACACACACACACACACACACACACACACACACACACACGCACGCACACACACACACACACACACACACACACACACACACACACACACACACACACAA
>NC_134899.1:31509120-31516620 GCF_041734735.1 Babylonia areolata | reverse complement strand
TAAGACACAACAATAATAACAATGGTAAATACTACTACTACCACTACCACTACTACTACCACTACTACTACTACTACTACTACTACTACTACTACTACTACTACTACTACTACTACTACTACTACTACTACTACTACTACTACTACTAATAATAATAATGATAATTATAATACTAATCAACGGACCATCATCATCATAAAATATAATGAAGGGAACACAGTCACACACTCACACCCACCCACCCACACGCATATGCACACACTCGTCCCCAAACACACACACCCTTATGCATATCCATAGTTGCACATATACCCACATGCATGCATATATCTACATAGAGAGAGAGAGAGAGAGAGAGAGAGAGAGAGAGAGAGAGTGTGTGTGTGTGTGTGTGTGTGTGCGCGCGCACGCACTAAATGAGTAAGTTTTAAATCACATTGTGAATATAATAAAATAGTAAGGATGAGAAGTAATCTTTGCAAAACCACTGTTTACGTATGTGTGTATCCCTCCACATGTGTGCGTATCCATATCTTGATACTAATAGATCTACCAACCTATCACCTAATGATTGGCCTGTTCTTTGCCAGACACGATTTCGCACTCAAAACTCTGTGGGTGGCTTCCAGAGAAAGCATCGTCAATAGATTCATCAGTTTATTAATTAACGTGTCTTAATTAAATGTCAGACCTTGATCTGTACACGTCCGTTTTCTGGAAATATTCTGTTGCTGCTGGTTCACACAGGACTACTCGTTCCCTGGCTACTCCCCCAACACTACTCCCAACAGCCCTCCGCTCCCCCGCACCACCTTCATTAACAGCCATTCATCCCCACCTCATGCACCGAGTGTGTACTTTATAGGATGGAGCAACATTGCCGCCATCGACTTTGACGCTGCCAGCAGCCTTCCGTTGCAGGTTAATCATCGATTGTGGGCTTTCCATCCAGCTGCATCCCTTCTTGAACCACCGCGCCAGCTGCATAGCAAACAGGGTTTCATCAGACCGCCGGTGTCCTGTTTGCCGCGCGTCCTTCTCTCGGCTGACCCTGCACTCGGGCTTGTGGAGAGGCGGAAGGAAGGTCGGGAGTGGTGGATGGAGAGAAGATGGTGAGAAGGAAGGGAAGAAGAAGATGCGATGCTCAATAACAAGTCCATTCTGGAGATCTGTAAATGCTGCCCTCCGCAATCTAGATGTTCTGTCTGATAATTATGGGCATTAATGTATCGCTTCAGGCAATCTGTGTGATGCCATCGAATGGCCGTCCCCTTTTAATCTGATGGGATGGTGCTCAGAATAACACTCCCACTCTCTCTATTTCTCTGTCTTTCTCTGTGTATCTGTCTCTCCCTTTCGGTCTCTACGTGCATCTGCCTCTCTCTTTTTCTGTCTGCCACACCCCCCCCCCCTTCCGCCGCCCTCCCACCCACCCCCCTCTTTCTTTCTTTCTATTTTTCTTTCTCTCTCTCCCTCGCTTCTTCCTCCCTACCGCCTTTCTGTCGATCCAGGTTATTATGTCTAAACCTTCTCCATCACTGGGTCCTTCTTTCAAATATCTAATGTTGAAAGCACAGTTTGCTATTTATCTACAAAAACAGTATTAAGCAGGGAACCTAATTAAACGATTACCACTCGATGTGAATGAGCACATGCTTTTGTGTGTGTGTGTGTGTGCGTGCGCGCGCGCGCGCGCGCGTGTGTGTGTGTGTGTGTGTGTGTGTGTGTGTGTGTGTGTGTGTGTGTGTGTTTGAAAAAGAAGGGGCAGAGTTCGAAATAAACCATCTACGAGCACAGTTTCCCGAGCTTGTCCTGTGGGGTTAGAGTGTGAGTTCTGTGAAGTTTTGTATGCATGGTGAGTATATTCCAATGTCCTGATCTGGCATCAACCAGTCTTGCGTATTAAACCGGGGCCAAAATTTCCGCGCAACTTAGCACTGTAGTGCGCTGTTCCGACTCCCGTCTCTTTCCCTGGAGGGATGTTAGGTTTACTGGGCAGCTCAGTGTCTCTATTTTTTGCTAGTCCGCAGTGGCTAAAATTGAAACTGATTTAGCTCAATCCAGCCGTAAAGGAAAACACCTTCTCATCATCTTCCTCTCTCTGTTTCTGTCTGTCATTCGGTCTGGCTTTTTTACCATTTTGTCTGTTTCTGGGCATTAACCAAGCTGCTGCTGATGATAATGACAGGAACATTCGGATGAGACGGTAAACCGAGGTCCCGTGTGCAGCATGCACTTAGCGCACGTAAAAGAGCCCACGGCAACAAAAGAGTTGTTCCTGGCAAAATTCTGTAGAAAAATCCACTTCCATAGGAAAAACAAATTAAAAAAAAAAAGCAGGAAAAAAAAATTACAAAAAAGGGTGGCGCTGTAGTATAGCGACGCGCTCTCCCTAGGGAGAGCAGCCCGAATTTCACATACAGAAATCTGCTGTGATAAAAAGAAATACAAATACAAATAATGAATTAGCACCATCATCATGACCTTGCTTTAGATAAATCAGTTATTACTGTCGTTGTTTACATCAGCATCATGTACATATTTGATCAGTATTATCTATAGATAGATATTTATGGAATTTGTAGCATTAATTAGCAAGGAATGCAAAGTTCAGTTTGTATTGTCATCAATGCAGGGTTTCATAGATAATAATCTCTCTCTCTCTCTCTCTCTCTCTCT
Organism: Babylonia areolata; assembly: GCF_041734735.1. Taxonomy (NCBI): domain Eukaryota; kingdom Metazoa; phylum Mollusca; class Gastropoda; order Neogastropoda; family Buccinidae; genus Babylonia; species Babylonia areolata. The sequence goes on along the minus strand of NC_134899.1, from coordinate 31,513,941 downwards.
CTCTCTCTCTCTCTCTCTCTCTCTCTCTGTATATATATATATATATATATATATATAGATAGATAGATAGATAGATAGATAGATAAGATGCAACAGTTGCTGTGTTTGGCGGTGGGGGGTTGAATCGTTGACCGGATAAAACAGTGAGTTGAACCTCTCGAACCAGAATACAAATCTGAAATTTATTCATTGCTTGCAGTTATAATATATCCATGGGAATTCAGTTCCCCTTCGCATGTGCATTGAACAGTATAAGTAATCATATGCACACACGCGTACATGAACACGCATATACAAATACACACACACATTTTTTTTCTCTCACTCTTTCAAACACACACGCACGCACATACGCACGCACACACGCACACACACACACACACACACACACACACACACACACACACACACGTGCATGCACACACACACACACACACACACACACACACACACACACACACACACGTGCACGCGCGCGCGCACACACACACACACACACATACACACACACACACACACACACACACACACACACACGTGCATGCGCGCGCGCGCGCACACACACACACACACACACACACACACACACACACACACACATGATTTTGTTTTAAAAATTATGCTGCACGCATAGTTTTTTTTCTGTCTTACTCTGCTTATACGTTTTTATTGAAAATGGAATAAAACGTGTAACTAATTACATTGAGCAAATATATTCCAGAATTATTCCTTTATAGTTTACAAATAAATCACACGGTTTGGAACATTACTCGCTTTACTTGACAGTTTAATCTCTGAACCTGTCTTTGGTGGAAGAAAATGTATCCGTATAATTTATACGCTAAAAAAAATGAAATTTTGATTTCTGATTCTGTAAACCATTCTGGAGATATTTCATCTGAACCTAATGCCTTCTTTGATTTAACCACGCGAAAAACCTATCTCACCTATGCCTTTGAAATCTTTTTTGTCAGTCTTTTCGATGTTTCATTAACATACGGAATTTGATTTTTTTTTTTTTTAATCTAATTATCAGGTGAGTTTTCATTCTAAGCGTTTTCTAAATTACTGAATATTAATAAGAGCCGGATTGGGCAGCCCCGTGTGTGGTTCTGTGCTGTACGCTCCGGCACGAATGTCTCATTGAAATATCCGAGGAGTGGTAACAATTTACTGTGGGTATTACAGAGTGCTGCTGGCCCTTTCCCAGTGCAGGCAGAATGGGGCCATCAATGGGGTCGTTTTGCATTTGTGCGCAAGCCAGTTTGCCTCACCGTGTTCCGTAATCAAATTCGACCACAGGATGTGGCAAGAAATCGAACTTTTTGCAACGATGGTGTGAGTGGTGTGTGAGGAAGCCATTGACAGTGTTTATGAAATGGACGGGTTGGCCTCAATTTTTTTTTTTTTTTTTTTTTTTTTTTTTTTTTTTAAAGAAGAAAGCTTTCACCCATCCTGTCTCTGCCCCTGTCTCTGTCTCTGTGTTAATGTCTTTCTCTCTACCCAATGACCCAATGGCCTTCTCGGAACCCCCCCCCCCCCCTCCTCTCTCTGTATGTCTATCTATCGTTCATATAAAGTTTTAACTCAAACATGCTAGAAGTCTTTATCCGCTGCATGTTTTGAAAGCATTATGCATTCTGTAACTGTTGTCTGTGAATGTGTGACGAGTGCGCTTAGTACAGGTATGGGAGGAAGAGGGGGGTGTTTTCCAAAATGCATGCTTTCAGTGAAGGGGGGGGGGGATGGGGGCGGGGGGGGCGGGGGGGGGGGGTCGCTGTTTTCCAGGTAACGATCGATACTGGAACCCAGACCCTGTGAGTATCATGCGACACAAAACAACCGGCCGTGGAGTTTGAATTTAGCTTATGATGGGTGGAAAAAGGGTAGGGTGACCATTCCCTTGCTCCCTCCCCTGTCCACTCCTGAGCCCGCTGGCCATTGTCTTCCTCCTTCGTCATTAGGCCAACTTCTCTGTTGGAGATTATGGGGGTCCGTTAAGTGATTGTGTGTGACTTTCGTATTCCCCCAAGAGGAGATGACCATTATGTGGCGCAAGGAGACCCACACCACGGTTTATGTGTCCAGTTGGAAAGAAAATGGGTTGCGGGAAACAAAGCCCGGGTGGCTTAGAAGGGGTTTTCATCTCGCTGCCGAATGAGCTGTAAGGGGGGGTAGGCAAATCTGGGATACCGCGCCAAAGATCCTTTTCAGTTAGCTATTCTCCGTCTTCTCTCTCTGTGTGTGTGTGTGTGTGTGTGTGTGTGGTGTGTGTGTGTGTGTGTGTGTGTGTGGTGTGTGTGTGTGGTGTGTCTGTCTTTCTGTCTGTCTGTTTATCTGTCTGTTGTCTGTGTTTGTGTGTGTGTGGGTGTGGCTGTGTGCGGGTGCGAAAAAAATGGTTGTATAGAGGAAAACAAGTGAACATTTGCATTTGTATTTTTTTTCATCACAACAGATTTCTCTGTGTGAAATTCGGGCTGCTCCCCCCAAGGAGAACGCGTCGCTAAACTACAGCGCCACCCATTAAAAAAAAATTCTTCTTTTTTTTCCTGCGTGCAGTTTTATTTGTTTTTCCTATCGAAGTGGATTCTTCTACAGAATTTTGCCAGGAACAACCCTTTTGTTGCCGTGGGTTCTTTTACGTGTGCTAAGTGCATGCTGCACACGAGACCTCGGTTTATCGTCTCATTCGAATGACTAGCGTCCAAACCACCACTTAAGGTCTAGTGGAGGGGGAGAAAATATCGGCGTCTGAGCCGTGATTCGAACCAGTGCGCTCAGATTCTCTCGCTTCCCAGCGGACGCGTTACCTCTGGGCCATCACTCTACATTGTGGTCAGTTTAAAAAAATATTTATGGTGTACTCTAACAGCTAAATTGTCTGTTGGTTTTTCTTTAGAAGAAGCCGCTTGGAGAGCCAAAGCCACGGATATTTTCAAAACTATGTGGAGTTTCCGTCGTATGAGTGACAAAATGTTTGTTTTTAATCTTTTGATTCACAGGTCATGCTAATGTCATTGTATGCTTCTGAGGTATGGAGGGCAATTGCGTTTAAAAGTTAATGTGGTTTACCCATGTTTCTGAGAGTCTTAGATCAACATATATAGAACCGTATTCACCAAATTCAGACTTGGTAATGACGACTTTATAATAAATGTGTTTATTCGGATATGACATTCATTTTCTGGAACAAAACCACAGACAACTTGCATTTTATTATGCACTACGAAAGTTAAGACTGGTAAGGGATAAATACTTAGCTAAATGTGTACATGTCGAATGTCTGGTATGCATTGATAAGGGATAAATACTAAGCTGAATACGTACATGCCGAATGTCCAATGTGTGTGTTTTAACGACTCCACAGGCGTAACAAAGGACGTAGCAATGTATGTCCTATATTTTTTTATCTTTTGCGAAGAGTTTTTTCATATGTTGGTTATACAATCAGAAGACAATCGTTTTCCTATCAAAGAAAACATTCCGCGTCACATTTCTTGTAAACACCATCAAATTCAGTTATCAATATTTTTTTTCGCACATGACATTCTTGTCCTACATACATTTACACAGATGCATACATATAATACACATGTGCGGCATTTAACGATTGTCTATGTTTGCCGTTGTGTAATTATATTCATTCACTTCAGTCACCAAACATTTCAACACTTAGTCTGCAATTGTGTGTGTTTTTTCTTGTTTTTTTTGTTTGTTTGTTGTTGTTTGATTTTGTTGTTGTTGTTTTGTTTTTGTTTTTTGTTGTTGTTGTTTTTGTTTTTTTTTTTTTTGGTTTTGTTTTTGTTTTTTTTGTTCAAACGAATTAATGTTTGGCTAAATACAGGATCCGTGTTTTACATTTCCGCCAGAGGACACATTGTTGATGATTATATGGATGGAACCCGTGATCAGACCAAAGAGCTTTCTGTTTACATCCCTACTCTCTGATTGTTGGCCTAGATGAGCACTCAGCCGTGAACAGTCTGAATATTCCTTATGAAAACAACGATGACGATGGTAATCATGATGAAGGTGATACTGGTGGTGGTGACGGTGGTTGTGGTGGTGGTGACGGTGGTTATGGTGGTGGTGACGGTGGTTAGTGGTGGTGGTGACGGTGGTTGTGGTGGTGGTGACGGTGGTTGTGGTGGTGGTGACGGTGGTTGTGGTGGTGGTGACGGTGGTGATAGCTGCGGAGGAACGTGGGTGTGGTGATGGTGAAAATTCGTGATGATGATGATGATAATGCCAGTGGTGTCAGTGATGCTGGTTCTGGTGATGACAAAGACGACGGCGACGATGACAACAATAATGTCAGTGGTGTTGATAACCAGTGTAACAGGTGATTCTTTTTTTTTTTGCGGAATTCATTCTTTTCATTGTACATCCGCCTTTTCTGAAGCACATATTCCAGTTGATATATATATATATATATGTGTGTGTGTGTGTGTGTGTGTGTGTGTGTGTGTGTGTGTGTGTGTGTGTGTGTGTGTGTGTGTGTGTGTGTGTGTGTGTGTGAGACAGCCAGTCGTGTCTGACTGTGGCCATCAAAACGGCAGATGAGGCAACTGCTGTCCCGACTATTTCAGCTATAATTTTATTTTAGTGGAGAGTGTCTTGCCCACGTTGCATCCCCACTCTCTTGGTCAAGAGGGTTTTAGGACGGTCGGCGCTGGGATGGTTCCCAAAAGCCATCTAGCCCCCAAGACTGCAGCACTAAGAGCCAGTCCAATCTTACCTCCTAGTTTGAGAGTCATAGGCCTTCACAACAGATTAAGCTGCAAATGATTCCATTTATACAATTATTTACGCGCATATTTT
>NC_134899.1:31499120-31504120 GCF_041734735.1 Babylonia areolata | reverse complement strand
GCAATAACTGCTACAATTCAATAATGATATTAATAATCAGAAACCATTAACACAATTCTGAAGTACATTAAAGGAATGTAGAAATAGGGCTATGAACTAATGCCTGTGAAAGTTCGACCATAAGAACCACGTTAGAAATAACTTTCGAAAAATCATCTGCAGAGTAGTTATTCTCTTTGAAATACTTGGGCAAGAAGATACGTAACGGCTGACAGTGAAACAAACAATGATGCAAGCTGAACTGCTTACCACAGATGCATATAACATTTTTACTATACTTTGTCTTCAGCGCATCAAGTTTTATACGGAAGAAAGTAGAGGTTATTAATCTTGAAAAGCAAGCTGATGGATTCGGTATCTTCTTTAATAATATTATCGGGTAATGATGTCCCTTTATGTTTTAAAAAACTTTTCCTTCCATCGGTTATGAAATCGACCCGATGCTGATTTTTCTAACAAAGTGTATGCCTCTTTAATGGAAAGACGGACAAGTAATTTTGTCGATTTTTTTTAATCTTGTGCTCCTCTATTAGCTGCTTTATCAGCAGTTTCATTGCCAAGAATGCCCACATGGTATGCATGCTGGTCTGGCGGTGGCCATTTATTATGCTCTTTTTAGATTTTGTGTTGCGTTTGAAAGAAGTATCTGTCTCTGTCCCATCCGCGAACACATTCACCAGAAGCAAAGGGGTTAATAATTAATTAGCGAAGAAAAAAAATGCCGATGTGGTTTTCATCTTCTGTCTTATCACACCACCACAGCAACTGGCTGAATGTAGTGGAGGAGTGAGGATGGGTGGGAGAGTGGATGAATTGAAAGGGTGTGTCGAGGAGAGGGGGGGGGGGAGGGGTGTCAAGAGGCAAATTGAACATAAGGGGAAATAACTTATTGGTAACATAGAGAACTGCTTATCAGATAGCCTCTGGCCTCCTCCGCCTACACTATCTGCCCCTTTAAGCCACTCTTCCGTCACTCTGTCCTGTTCAGTGTTCAAATCGCTTTCCCATTTGTTCAAACGTATTCTCTGTCTGTCTCTCTATCTCTTTTTCTCTCTGTCTCTCTCTGTCTCTTTGTCTGTCTATCTGTCTCTGTCTCTGTCTCTGTCTGTCTCTCTCTCTCTCTCTCTCTCTCTCTCTCACCATTCCTGTGTGTCACACACACACACACACACACACACACACACACACACACACACACACACAAACACACACACACACACACACACACACACACACACACACACACACACACACACACACACACACACACACACACAGAGGCAGGCAGACAGGCTGCAGTGTAGGATCGTTATGTATAAAAGTGAAGAGAGCCGTTTATATGATTTTCCAGTTTTCAACTTTTCAAGGAAACGTCACTGTGTTAGGACAAATCTATATACGCTACACTGGGCAGATAACCCCACTCGCTTAGTCAGACATTGCATGCATGTAAAGTATAAGTTCTGTAGCCATCAGAGTGATTTATTCCACAGAAGTTTGCCAGAGAACAGCACTTATGTTGTGATTGGTCCTCTTTTTTCAGAGCGCCAAGTGCCGTGCTGCACACAGGGCCTCGCTTTCTCGTCTTATCCGAACTCTAGACGTTAAGTTAGATTTTTTTTCTCCATTCAAACATGAGAGAAAAGGCGAGACCGGGATTCGATCTCAGACCCTCACAGACGCTGTATTAGTAGATAAACGTCTTAACCATTCTGCCACCTTCCTCCGTATTAATCAGAAAGGAGCCCTTCCCGATTAAAGAGGTTAAAACATTCATCGACAGAATGTGGACGTGTCAACATGCACCAACGATTGCGGCGATTTCACCCTGCTGGGAACACTTTTCCCTGGCTTTTCTCAGTCGCTGCCTCACCCCCAGAGTAATCAAACCCACTGAGAGGCTGCCACACTTTCACCTCAGCAAGGCTTTGGCGGCCATATGGAACTGAAAATAACGACTTTATGGCTAACCGAGTCTGTGCGGTGTGCTGATGAAACGTTTTCTGCTATCAGATCCCTGGAGTGATGTATGGGCCTGACCCTCCTCCCCTTGGCAGACTTGTGTGTGCCGTTGTGACGTGTTGTGATGGGGCGCAGGGGTATGACGTAACTGCACTCGCCACGCCTCGTCAGCCGGGCTGTTTTGTTGCCTGGGAGACTTGACTATTTACGGGGACTGGCTGACTTATTGCTTTTATGATTGATCTTTTTGTTTTTCCTCTCTCTCTCTCTCTCTCTCTCTCTCTCTCTCTCTCTCTCTCTCTCTCTCTCTCTCTCTCTCTCTCCCATCCCTTGCCCTCCCCCTCCCTCCACCCCCTCATCCCCCACTTTCTTTCATGCTTTTGCTTTTGCTTTCAATCTTTCCCTCTCTGTTTCTGGTCTGAAATTGAAATGTTGAAAATACACTTTAGAAACAAAATAATAAAATAAAGAAATTAGGAAAACGAAGAAGAGCTTGGTGAATAGTGGGATAATTCCGTGTTGGAAAGCAGAAACAGATGAAAAGAATTAAACCTGCCAAAACTGAAGAAAAACTTTGTGTGCTTATTTGTGTGTTTACCTATCTATTCATTTCATTATTTGCAAAGCAGTTCTACTGGATGTTCACATTCAGCAGAATTCTATTAGCTGTTTTAACCCGAGCCACGACCAGGTGCAGAATGCACGTGCACTGGGAAATTGGGCATAACTGATTTAAACTTAGAAACTTTGTTTGATTATCTATTCTCTCTCTCTCTCTCTCTCTCTCTCTCTCTCTCTCTCTCTCTCTCTCTCTCTCTCTCTCTCTCTCTCTCTCTCATTGAGAGCATTTGGACCGCATGTCAATAGAAGATGGTTCGATTCAGACGAAGCAACATCTTCTTGTCCAATGTGTGGCGAAAGCCCAGGAGATGAAAACCATTTCATATTTAACTGCAAAGATACGATGAATTGCGAAAATACTGTACCATTTTCAATACAGCTCCAGCGCAGAGAAAAGATTTGTTCGGCATACTGATGACAGAAAATGAAGATATACTCTCACTTGTAAAATATATATCTGAGGCAATAAATATACCGAAAACGTCCATCATCGGTCCAAATATTCATTGACCAATTACAAATTAGTATGTGTTCTACGAGTAAAAAAAAAAAAAAAGATAAAAAGGAAGGGCTATATTTCGATGGGCAATCTCGACATTGTAATTACATTATATGTTCGTATTGATATGATGGGTTTTGATGTTGAGGCATGAATAATTATTTCGGGATTTATATGTACTTTAGTACACTTGTGTTTGCATTGATATGATGTGGGTCAACGTTACAATCGTAAATATCAATCACATGATTACAAGTACTTTGTTTTCTGTGTACTGTCCAAACCTTGGAGACGAACGACTGAATGAAAAGGCTCAGTACCCCTCCTGTCACGTGTACTTTAAGCTAATGACAAAGTGCCAAAGTGTCGCAAATCTCTTATTAGTTTATGTTGTTTCAATTCTGTTTTTGTTTTCCTTTTTGTTCTGTTTTGCAGCATTTTGTTCTGATTAGTACCTACTATGTCACTAGAGCTTTTCAGCTAATGACATTGAACATTTCAGTGTTCAGTGTTTAGTGTTCTCTCTCTCTCTGTCTCTGTCTCTGTCTCTCTGTATCTGTCTCTCTGTCTCTCTGTCTCTCTGTCTCTCTCTCTCTCTCTCTCTCTCTCTCTCTCTCTTCTCTCTCTTCGTGGGTTTTCGTGTGGGTGGGTGGATGCGCGTTTGTATGGGTGTGCACGCGTGTGTGTAAATGGGCATGCATGCATGGTCGCATGCAGCCGCACATTCACTTTCACCGAAATACAAAATAAATCAAGTGACAAAAGCAATATACATAATTATGTCTATCTATCTATCTATCTAAAGTTAAAGAAAAAAAAACCCAACAGAAACAGAAAAAAAAGAGATAAATCCATTCATCGATTTTCCAACCTTCCATCCCACAATCAGGGCTATTGATGACAACGTTCGTGCTCAGAATATCATTACTTCTCATGTACTTCGTCCCCAAGTTATAACCTCCTCCCCACAAAATTCCCTCCAAGCCATACCTTCCATGAAGGGTAGCTGGCAGGTTAAGGATTTGGACTGAAACATACATGGATAAACATAGCTTTTGCGTTAATTTCATCATTTTGAATTTAGTAAGAATTGTATTACTTCCACTGAGCAAGACATGTGTAGATTAATCTTTCCAATGTTGTGTTGTTGTTGTTGTTGTTCGTCGTCTTCTTCTTCTTCTCCTTCCCCTTTTTTCATTATCATCATCATCTTCTTCTTCTTCTTCTTCATTCTTCTTCTTCTGGGTTCGTGGGCTGCGACTCCAACGTTTTCCCGTATCCACGAGAGGGTTTTACGTATTTGGCTGTTTTTACCCCCGTCAAGTAGGCAGCCATATTCCGTTTTCGGGGAGGTGCATGCCGTGTACGTTCTTGTTTCCACATTCCATTGAACGCTGACATTGATTAAGGTATCTTTAACGTGCGTGTTTGATCTTTTGCATGCGGAAACACATGAAGGGGGTTTAGGCACAAACAGATCTGCACCAATGTTGTTGACCCAGGAGATCGGAAAAATCTCCACCCTTTACCCACATGGCACCTTGAACAAGTTTCGACCCCGGGACCCTCAGATTGCTTTTTATGCTTCTGTCACAAATTCATTGTCATTTTTTTTAGGTCGAAGATGCTGCTCTCTCTGATATTCTTGCCTCGTAGCGAGTAAGGCGTTGAAAATCACACCAGTAGGCCTTGTCTTGTTGACCATCCTGTTTAACAGAACCGTTCTAAACCTTGTAGTAGTAGTAGTAGTAGTAGTAGAAGTAGAAGTAGTAGTAGTAGTAGGCCTCCTTCGGTCATGGCTGACCATGGATAGAGTATATCCGAACTGATGTCTAATTGGGCTGTCTGCTTGGACCAAGCAGTGTCGCCTGTGACTGTAGAGACCGATGCCAGAGAGACAGTCTCTGTCGCAGCGATC
>NC_134899.1:31491620-31494120 GCF_041734735.1 Babylonia areolata | reverse complement strand
AACAATAGTCACACACAGACACAAACACGAACAATAGTCACACACTCACAGACACAAACACGAACAGTAGTCACACTCACAGACACAAAAACGAACAATAGTCACACACTCACAGACACAAACACGAACAATAGTCACACGCTCACAGACACAAACACGAACAATAGTCACACTCACAGACACAAATACGAACAATAGTCACACACAGAGACACAAACAAGAACAGTAGTCACACACAGAGACACAAACACGAACAGTAGTCACACACACAGACACAAACACGAACAGTAGTCACACACACAGACACAAACACGAACAGTAGTCACACACACAGACACAAACAAGAACAGTAGTCACACACAGAGACACAAACACGAACAATAGTCACACTCACAGACACAAATACGAACAGTAGTCACACACAGAGACACAAACACGAACAGTAGCCATACACACAGACACAAACACGAACAGTAGTCACACACACAGACAGAAACAAGAACAGTAGTCACACACACAGACACAAACACGAACAGTAGTCACACACAGAGACACAAACACGAACAGAAGTCACACACACACAGACAAAACCACGAACAGTAGTCACACACACACAGACACAAACATGAACAATAGTCACACACACACACACACACACACACACACACACACACACACACACACACACACACACACACACACACACAAACACGTAAATGAAGACAGACGGACACACAGACAGAAAGGTGGCGAAGAGAGAGGGGGGAGGGGATGAGCAAATGAGACAGACAGAGATAAATGAAAGGGTGTCTCTATGAAAGAGCAACAAAAAGAAACAAAAATGACCCTCAAATATGTAATAGGATCACGTCATAAAAAAACAACAACAAAAAACCAATGCAAAGGAAAAAAAATAGTTACCTGTCGACACAAAGGGAAACTTGATAACACGAGAAGAAAACGTCAGGCACTTCAGAAACAACACAATTACTCGAACTCTTCCCTGCAAGCCTTCGGCGGTAAAAGAGCTGTCGCGTAACCCTGTCTGTGTTACTTGAACAGGGCTTCGAATTTCTTGTTGGGAAAGAGAGAGAGAGAGAGAGAGATCCACAGACAGACAGACAGAGAGAACGGAACGGAATGGTTTATTCACATATAGACCTCAGCCCCAAGGGAAGGGGTTAATATAATACAGACAGACAGAGAGAGAGAGAGAGAGAGAGAGAGAGAGAGAGAGAGAGAGAGAGAGAGTTGTAACCAAACAAAAGAGGCAGAATGGAGAGAGATGGTGAGTGAGATAAAAAGACAGATGATTGAGATGAATGAAGCAAGGACATGAGGGTGAGAGGGGGTGGGGTTGATCAGCATAGACCACGGCAATATTCATGAAACGCTTTTTTGTTGTTGTTTTTATTTGTTTTATGTCAGTTTGCTTCAGATAATTCAGCGAACACACATAAAATGAAAGCGCAAGAGAATTAAATCTCGCCGATTAGGATAAATGAAAGCGGAGAAACAAAATGGGTTAAAAAAAATCACATATAAAAATACCCAACAGGATTTCTCTATTCCCCCTCCCAACCAACCCCCCCCCCCCCCCTACCCTACCCCACCCCGAACATACACACAAAACGAAAGACACACTTCGAAACTCTTCGCCGGCCGGGCACTGAAGAAGAGACGAAGCAGTTTATTGTGTGCTATAAGCCGTCATAGCGCCATCTCGTGTCGGCCCCAGCGTGGCCTAGGCAGGGGATTTAATTCCCCTCTCCAGGGAACTCGAACACCTCCTTGAAATCGATGGCTTACACAACTGCGTGCAGGAAATGGCGGGAAGATGAGGCGGCAGCACTGATGATGTTCATGATAGCAAGTCTTTCGATGCCTCTGGGAAAATGGCTGAATGAAGATTCGTCTTTGTTCTCTTTGGTGATCCTCCTCTTTTTTTCTCTGGAAGGATTGAGTCCTCAAGTTATGAAACCGCGCTCCACCTTTTGTTTCTCTGTCTGTCTGTCTGTCTGTCTGTCTGTCTGTCTGTCTGTCTGTCTGTCTGTCTGTCTCTCTCTCTCTCTCTCTCTCTCTCTCTCTCTCTCTCTCTCTGTGTCTCTTATGTGCATTGCAAAGTCCGGTCTGACATCAAGATCCCTGATGTTTGTGCGTGTTTTGCTGGTTTTTTTAGTTTAAATTAATTATAAATAAGTAAATGTGTTTCATTGTAACAGTGTTAAACCAACACAGGAATCTGTAGTCCCGAACAGTCAGTTTTACTATTGAGTTACATTGTTGACAACATTCATCTGACATAATGATGAATTGATGAATATCGTATATTAAAACAAAATGAAAGGATACCTTCTAAGTGCTTAAATGAAATGGAGTGGTTAATGGACTAATGAATGAAATTTTGAATGACACGAAATTAAAAGAAAAGAAATCATAATGTTAATGTAAATGGAAACAGCAACAGGCTCATATTAGAAAAAAAAAATCAAATCTCAAG
>NC_134899.1:31446620-31459120 GCF_041734735.1 Babylonia areolata | reverse complement strand
AGAAAACAAAAAACAAAACAAAGCAACAAAAAACAAAAGCAAACAAACAAACAAACAACAGCAAAAAAACCCAAACAAACAAAACACACACACACACACACACACACACACACACACACACACACAAAAAAAAAAAAAAAAAAACGTTCAGCCTCTCACAAGTTCCAACAGTGTTAAACCCGAGGCATTTTTGAGTAAAAACGGCATTTGTCTCTTGTCTGTTAGCGAGGATTTACGATCCCCTTCCAAGTACGTTTTGCTGGCAGATGATCGATTGTATGACAGCCATGACATTTCCTCGGGCCTGATGGCTCATGTTGATATTGTAAGTGATAATGGATAGTAAAACGGAAAGCTCCTCTGACGCTGAAGTAGCTTCGTGTCGAGTCAATACAAGTCTGCCGGCACGTTTCTGGGTGGTTTATAAGTGACAGTTTAGGAACGAATTTACAGGCTCACAAGAGTCTGTTTCTTGCTCTGTCTCTCTTCGTCTTGCTTTGTTTCTGCCTCTATGTCTGTACTACGTCTGTCTCTCTGTCCGTCTTACAGTCTTTCTCTTTCCCTTTCTTTCATTCTCTCTCTCTCTCTCTCTCTCTCTCTCTCTCTCTCTCTCTCTCTCTCTCTCTCTCTCTCTCTTTGTCGTAGCGCCAGCGAAGCGACAGGGCGACACTTCTGAGAACTGTGAAAAAATAAATCGTCAATTCTGTTTCAAAATGCCAGTTACTGGGCTTCCAGCGACTGTGGAGAAAACCCTGCCTGCCCTGCTGACCGACAATGCATTGACGAGTTGTAAAGTGGTGGGTGAGGGCGATTGCACAGTGGTCGTCTTGCGACTGAAGCCAGTGGACACCGAAATGTCAATAGTAATGGCGGACCCTGTCTTGAACCGCTGCACACAGGTACAGTACTTCAGGAGGAAACCGCCCAACACACACACACACACACACACACACACACAAAAGCAACCCCCACCTAGCAACGGCACACGAAGAACTGTGCTACATGCAACTTGCAGTATCGAATTTTCCCCCTGTTGTTTATATCATACAGCCGACACATTAATTTTAGTATCCACAAGTATTAAACAACACTTTGAAAGATGTTTGAATTTTTTCCTTTTGTCACAATTTACTCCGATTATGTGTCTGAACCTGTGCCGGGACCGGACGCTTTGAGTGTGTCTCTTTAGTCGCTAGTTACAACAACGACAACGACAAAACCGGAATTTCCTGGATTTTCTTTCTTCTTAGTTAGTTCTGAAAGAATGTGTTTTTTTGTTGTTGTTTTTTTTAAATGCTTAAAATATTTTTTTGTCGTTGTTTTATGCATTCATGTATTAGTTAGAGCAAAAATGAAAAAAAAGAAGAAAAAGTCCTTTACTGACTCGGGCTCCCCAAAATAAATAAACCATCTCGAAATCATTTCTCTCTCTCTCTCTCTCTCTCTCTCTCTCTCTCTCTCTCTCTCTCTCTCTCTCTCTCTCTCTCTCTCTCTCTCTCTCTCTCTCTCTCCATCTCTCTCTGTCCGTCTGTCTGTCTCGGTCTTTATGTCTGTCTGTCTGTCTGTCTGCCTGCCTGTCTGTCTGTCTGTCTGTCTGTCTCTCTCTCTCTCTCTCTCTCCCCCCCACCCCCCACCCAGCCCCTCCTCTTTCTCACTGATGGTGAATGTCTTAAATGTTTTAGTAGGAGAGTGATAAAAATACATCCGCTTTTATTGCCTCGCAGCAATCGGTTCAAAATTGAATTGCCTCAAACCATTATCAAATTGATATTGGGTTCCGCACTCTTTAGATTATTGGCACCTTTCTTCCTTTAACTGAAAATAAATTCCTTGCGTTTTCTTATCGACTGGGGTTGAATTTCATTAAGGGTGTAATCATGCCCCTTTCTCTGTTTCTCTGTCTCTCTCTGTCTCTGTCTCTCTGTTTCTGTTTCTCTCTGTCTCTGTCTCTGTCTCTCTCTGTCTCTGTCTCTCTGTTTCTGTTTCTCTCTCTGTCTCTGTTTCTCCCTCTCTTTCTGTCTCTCTCTCTCTCTCTCCCTCCCTCTACCTCTCTCTTGTTCGCTCACTTTTCGTGTGTCGTCTCTCTGCTTTCATGCCTCTGTCGGTCTCTATATTTCTGTTTGTATCTCTGCTTGGCTGTTTCTGTCAGTCTGTCTGTCTGTCTGTCTGTCTTTGCCTCTGCCTCTGACAGTATGTTTGTCTGCCCCTCTGTCTGTCTGTCCCTCTTTCTGTTCTGTTGATATGAACGTTCACGTATTTTACAACATGAAAAAAAAAAAAAAAAAAAAAAAAAAAAAAAACCTGCAAGGAAACGAACGAACGAAATTGATACTACAGGGAGGTCAAGCACTCCTTCATCTTTCCCCTCGATCACAGTACAGGAGAGAGGGAAGGGGCGGTGACAGGGGAGGGGAGCAAACTGCACGTGTCACCATTTCTGGATTGGGTAGTCATGACGTCATGACAGATGGGAGAAAATATGGAACCCGCTCATCAAATTCTGCGCTCCTTTTTCATCAGCCATTCCACAGTAGTAGTAGTAGTAGTAGTAGGAGGAGGAGGAGGAGGAGGAGGAGGAGTAGCAGCAGCAGTAGTAGTAGTAGCAGTAGTGATAGTAGTAGTAGTAGTAGTAGTAGTAGTAGTAGTAGTAGTAGCAGTAGTAGTAGTGGTCGTGGTGGTGGTGGTGGTAGAAGAAAAAATATTATTTATGGAGTATTTGCGTAGTTTGTTTCAACAGTTCTGTAGAAAAATCCACATCGATAGGAAAAACAAATAAAACTGCATGCAGGAAAAAACACACCAAAAAATGGGTGTCGCTGTAGTGTAGCGACGCGCTCTCCCTGGGGAGAGCAGCCCGAATTTCACACAGAGAAATCTGTTGTGATAAAAAAGAAATACAAATATAAATACAAAAATACATCATTGTTTGTGGTCCCTGTATATAATTCCAAAGATCTTCCGGTCAAGCATCTCATCTCTGAGGCATGTCTGTTTTGTTCTGTTTCTGCTGGCAAGGTCCCCTGTCTCGCAGGTGCATATTAATATGGAAATGACAAGGGAAGGCATCAGTCTGATCTCTGAACTCAGTGAGATATTGCTGTCACTCCAGATGGGGGTGTTAGATTTGTCAGCGCTGTTATTGTCAAAAGCTATCCTGGAAAACATTTTTTTATCGCTTGGAAACCGTCGTACGAAACGATTGCTTCGAGATACTTGAAGTTTGGACTAGTTTCCAGTTGGTCATCTTTGATTCTGACGTCAGTGCTGATGCCGTCTGAGTATTTCTTCATCACCTTATTACATGCATATATTCATAAGCACATTATTTTCATCGACACTTTCAAATATACATACATTCACACACATGCGCACGCAGACTTACACACACACACACGCACGCACGCACACGCGCGCGCGCGCGCAAACACACACACACACACACACACACACACACACACACACACACACACACACACACACACACACACGAGAAACAGCAGTGGTAAACATAAATGAATGAATAAATAAAGAGATAGATAAGTAGATGAATAACTAAATAAATAAAGAAATGTATAACAGAGACTGATTCTAATTAGATTAATTCTTTCACGTTGTTCAGTCGATGACAGAGGACATCATCTTGATTAAAGATGCATGGAAAGAGACAAATCAAAGCAAAGCAAAATCAAAGGGTAAAAAAAAAACAACCGTGTTCTGCATCACCAAATTTGTTCATTCAAAAAGCATGCTAATTCCAATCAACGTAAGTAATCAGATTAACTGGAAAGATGTTCTTCTTCCTTTGGAAGGAGGGAAAGAGAGGGGGGGGAGAGAGAGAGAGAGGATGAGGAGGAAAGAGGCGGGCAGAGAGGGAGGGAGGGAGAGAGAGAGAGATTGTGTGTGTGTGTGTGTGTGCGTGTGTGTGTGTGTGTGTGTTTGTGTGTGTGTGTGTGTGTGTGTGTGTGTGTGTGTGTGTGTGTGTGTGTGTGAGAGAGAGAGAGAAAGAGAGAGAGACTCGACTCGACTCGACTCGACTCGACTCGACTTCATTTATCGTCACGAAAACCTTAAGGATTGAGAGATACAACAAGAGAGAGACAGACAGACAGAGAGAGAGAGAGAGAGAGAGAGAGAGAGAGAGAGAGAGAGAGAGAGAGAGAGAGATTCTGTGTCTGTGTCTGTGAGTGGCTGTGGCTGTGGCTGTGGCTGTATGTCTGTCTGTGAATGTAGTTCGCGAAACGTATCCCAGGTGCATCCATCAAGGTTCCCTGTCTACGTTTCCTCAACACCTTCCTTCCTTCCTTCTTTCCACCACCCTCTCTCCCTACTTCTTTAGAGAAGTCGCTCCCTGGCCCCTGTTTCTCTTTCTCCTTACCTCTCCATTTCCCGGCTATCTCTTTCTCTTTTACCTCTCCACTTGCCAACTGTCTCTTTCTCTTTTACCTCTCCACTTCTCGGCTATCTCTTTCTCTTTTACCTCTCCACTTCTCGGCTATCTCTTTCTCTTTTACCTCTCCACTTCCCGGCTATCTCTTTCTCTTTACCTCTCCACTTCCCGGCTATCTCTTTCTCTTTTACCTCTCCACTTCCCGGCTATCTCTTTCTCTTTTACCTCTCCACTTCCCGGCTATCTCTTTCTCTTTTACCTCTCCACTTCTCGGCTATCTCTTTCTCTTTTACCTCTCCACTTCCCGGCTATCTCTTTCTCTTTACCTCTCCACTTCCCGGCTATCCCTTTCTCTTTTACCTCTCCACTTCCCGGCTATCTCTTTCTCTTTACCTCTCCACTTCCCGGCTATCTCTTTTACCACTCCACTTCTCAGCTATCTCTTTACCTCTCCACTCCACTTCCCAGCTATCTCTTTCTCTCTACCTCTCAACTTCCCAGCTATCTCTTTCTCTCTAGCTCTCCACTTCCAGGCTATCTCTTTCTCTTTACCTCTCCACTTCCCGGCTATCTCTTTTTACCTCTCCTCTTCCCGGCTATCCGTTTCTCTTTACCTCTCCACTTCCCAACTATCTCTTTTTCTTTACCTCTCCACTCCACTTCCCAGCTACCTCTTTCTCTCTACCTCTCCACTTCCCAGCTATCACTTTCTCTTTACCTCTTCATTTCCATGCTATCTCTTTCTCTTTACCTCTCCACTTCCCGGCTATCTCTTTCTAATTACCTCTCCACTTCCCGGCTATCTCTTTCTCTTTGCCTCTCCACTTACCGACTATTTCTTTCTCTTTACCTCTCCACTTCCCGGCTATCTCTTTCTAATTACCTCTCCACTTCCCGGCTATCTCTTACTCTTTACCTCTCCACTTCCCGGCTATCTCTTTTCTTTACCTCTCCACTTCCCGGCTATCTCTTTCTCTTTTACCTTTCCACTTCCCGGCTATCTCTTTTCTGTACATCTCCACTTCCCGGCTATCTCTTTCTCTTTACCTCTTCATTTCCCTGCTATCTCTTTCTCTTTTACCTCTCCACCTCCCGGCTATCTCTTTCTCTTTACCTCTCCACTTCCCAACTATCTCTTTCTCTTTACTTCTCCACTTACCAAATATCTCTTTCTCTTTACCTTTCCACTCCACTTCCCGGCTATCTCTTTCTCTTTACCTCTCCACTTCCCAGCTATCTCTTTCTCTCTACCACTCCATTTCCCGGCTATCTCTTTCTCTTTTACCTCTCCACTTCCCGGCTATCTTTTTTCTCTACCTCTCCACTTCCCAAATATCTCTTTCTCTTTACCTCTCCACTTCCCAACTATCTCTTTCTCTTTACTTCTCTACTTACCAAATATCTCTTACTCCTTACCTCTCCACTCCACTTCCCAAATATCTCTTTCTCTTTACCTCTCCACTTCCAAGCTATCTCTTTCTCTCTATCTCTCCACTTCCCGGCTATCTCTTTCTCTCTATCTCTCCACTTCCCAGCTATCTCTTTCTCTCTACCACTCCACTTCCCGGCTATCTCTTTCTCTTTGCCTCTTCATTTCCCTGCTATCTCTTTCTCTTTGCCTCTTCATTTCCCTGCTATCTCTTTCTCTTTACCTCTCCACTTCCCGGCTATCTTTTTTTCTCTACCTCTCCACTTGCCAGCTATCTCTTTCTCTTTACCTCTCCACTTTCCGGCTATCTCTTTCTCTTTACCTCTCCACTTCCCGGCTATCTCTTTCTCTTTACCTCTCCGCTTTCCTGCTATCTCTTTCTCTTTACCTCTCCACTTGCCAGCTATCTCTTTCTCTTTACCTCTCCACTTTCCGGCTATCTCTTTCTCTTTACCTCTCCACTTCCCGGCTATCTCTTTCTCTTTACCTCTCCGCTTTCCGGCTATCTCTTCCTCTTTACCTCCCCACCCCCCAGCTATCTCTTTCTCTTTTACCTTTCCACTTCCCAGCTATCTCTTTCTCTTTTACCTTTCCACTTCCCGGCTATCTCTTTCTCTTTACCTCTCCACTTCCCGGCTATCTCTTTCTCTTTACCTCTCCACTTCCCAACTATATCTTTATCTCTCCACTTCCCGGCTATCTCTTTCTCTTTACCTCTCCACTTCCCAGCTATCTCTTTCTCTTTACCTCTCCACTTCCCGGCTATCTCTTTCTATTTTGCCTTTCCACTTCCCGGCTATCTCTTTCTATTTACCTCTCCCCTTTTCCACTATTCTTTCCTCTTTACCTCTCTCCTTTTTCCACTGTGTCTTTCTGTTTACCCTTTCCCACGGCATGTCTGAAACGCTCCCCTTCCCCAACTGTTCTTTCCTGTTTACCTCTCTCCTTTTCCGCAATCTCTCTGTATTTACCTCTCCCGTTCCCCCGCTATTCTTTCCTCTTTACCTCTCCTTTTCCGCTATTCTTTCCTCTTTACCTCTCTCCTTGTCCACTGTCTCTTTCTGTTTACAGTTCCCCTTCCACCACTGTTCTTTCCGCTTTACAACTTTCCAACTATCTCTATGTACCTCTCCCCTTTCCAACTATCTCTATCTATCTTTCCCCTTTCCAACTGTATCTATCTACCTCTCCCCTTCCCCGCTATTATTTCCTCTTTACCTCTCTCCTCTTCCAGCTATCTTTATCTACCTCCCCACCTTCCCACTACATTTCTCTATCACTCCCCTACCCCCCACTGTTCTTTCCTATTTACCTCTCTCCTTTTCCGGAATCTCTTTCTATCTACCTCTCCCCTTCCCCGCTATTCTTTCCTCTTTACCTCTCCCCTTTCCAACTATCTCTGTGTGCCTCTCCCCTTTCCAACTATTTCTATCTACCTCTTCCCTTTCCCACAACATTTTTCTAACACTCCCCTCCCCCCACTTTTTTTTCGTCTCTCCTTTTCCGAAATCTCTTTCTATCTATCTCTCCCCTCCCCCAACTGTTCTTTCCTGTTTACATCTCCCCTTTCCAGCTATCTTTATCTGCCTCTCCACTTTCCCACTACATTTCTCTAACACCTCCCCTACCCCCCACTGTTCTTTCCTATTTACCTCTCTCCTTTTCCGGAATCTCTTTCTATCTACCTCTCCCCTTCCCCGCTATTCTTTCCTCTTTACCTTTTCCCTTTCCAACTATCTCTATCTACCCCTTCCCTTTCCAACTATCTCTGTGTGCCTCTCCCCTTTCCAACTATCTCTATCTACCCCTTCCCTTTCCAACTATCTCTGTGTGCTGCCTCTCCCCTTTCCAACTATCTCTGTGTGCCTCTCCCCTTTCCAACTATCTCTATGTATCTACCTCTCCCCTTTCCAACTATCTCTGTGTGCCTCTCCCCTTTCCAACTATCTCTATCTACCCCTCCCCTTTCCAACTATCTCTGTGTGCTGCCTCTCCCCTTTCCAACTATCTCTGTGTGCCTCTCCCCTTTCCAACTATCTCTATGTATCTACCTCTCCCCTTTCCAACTATCTCTATGTACCTCTCCCCTTTCCATCTATATCTATCTACCTCTCCCCTTTCCCACAACATTTCTCTAACACCCCCCTCCCCCCACTGTTCTTTCCTATTTACCTCTCTCCTTTTCCGCAGTCTCTTTCTATCTACCTGTCCCCTTCCTCGCTACTCTTTCCTCTTTACCTCTATCCTCTTCTACAATCTCTTTCTATTTACCTCTCCCCTTTCCCCACCACTTCTTTCTATCTAACTCACACCACTTCCCCCCCACTGTTCTTTCCTGTTTGCATCTCTCCTTTTCCGCAATGTCTTTCTCTTTACCTCTCCCCCTTTCCAACTATTCTTTCCTCCTGTACCTCTCCCCACTCCACCGCCTCTCTATGGGTTTGTCCATAGAACAGACGCCCTCAGCACCCCGAGACGACGAAGCATCACACCTTGTCTCCATCCCATCCCACCCACACAGAGGGAAAAGGTCAGGGACGTCAGGGTCAATATTTGCTTCCATACTGGCCAACGGCTTGTTAGTAACGGGTGGCAGCGATACGGGTAGGTGAAGAGAGGAAACGTGCATCATGAGCCCCCGGTGTGTTAAGGAAATGGAAACTTCACGTGGATGTTCTTGTAAGCATGCTGATCATCATTCTCCAATGCCTTTTCGTTCTCGCTATGATTGTCCACCTTCGTCGTCTCTATCTTTGTCTCTTTCTCTTTTCTTCTGCCTCTCTTGTAGGGAAATATACACCGATATGATGTATGGGGTATTAAATATCTGTGCATAACGATTTGTAGCATACTTGTTCGGGTCTCTTCAGAACAGGCCGAGGGCTTCTGAATATAATGATATTGTTTTCATTTTACTCCTTGGGCTGTCTTTCTCTCGTTTCTTCTTAGTCAGAAAACCACATCCAGTGTGTTTTCCTTCAAGTAACATTTACACACTTTTTCAGATCATTACTGCGTCTCGCTCTCTCCACTTGGTAACAGGGGGAAAAAAAAAAAGAAATATCTATCCCTGATCGAGAAAAAAAAAGGAGGAAAAATATAAGAGGGATAAACTTTGGTGGGGGAGGCCTAACGACTGGAGAAATTGACGTGGGTGGTATGGAAGGGGTCTAATTAGCCAGGCAATGTCGGGGTTCAGAGGACATGACCTCTGAAGGAGGTTCAAAGGGCAGCGGTCTATTGGACAGGACCACAGTAGTATTTGCTTGTCAAAGAAGGGAACGGTGTGAGAGGAGAGAAAGAGAGAGAGATCTAGGCAGGTGGCAAGGCGTGTGGGTTCGTGTCTGATCACGAATGCTTTCACTCTGTGTGTGTGTGTGTGTGTGTGTGTGTGTGTGTGTGTGTGTGTGTGTGTGTGTGTGTGTCTGTGTGTGTGTGTGTGTGTGTGTGTGTTGTTGTTGTTGTTGTTGTCTTCAGTTTAACGTCTTTCCACTTGAAGTGATATTAGAAAAGTGTGTGTGTGTGTGTGTGTGTGTCTGTTTTCTTGTGTCTGTGTGAGTGTGTCTGTGTGTGTGTCTGTGTGTGTGTGTCTGTGTGAGTGTGTGTGTGTCTGTGTGTGTGTGTCTGTGTGTGTGTGTGTGTATGTTGAGAGAGAGAGAGAGAGAGAGAGAGAGAGAGAGAGAGAGAGAGAGAGATCAGCTCTAGCGATTTTAAAATTGAATTCGTTCGTATTAAACACGTGATCTCTCTCTCTCTCTCACTGACACACACACACACACACACACACACACACACACACACACACACACACACACACACACACACACACACACACACTTCATATCTACTTTTTTTTTGTGTCTGCCTGCCTACCTGCTCCCCACCCTCCTCTCTCTCTTCCTCTCTCCCTTCCCTGTCTGGTTTGAAATGATATATGATTGAAAGAGAGGGAATCACGGAAGTGATTTAGTGGGGGTTAAAAAATAGACGAATATTAATTTCAGTACGAACGTATCAATTTTATTTTGGTGGCATGACTTCATCGCATTTCTCTTCAGGACATAATTGTGCGTTTTCGTCATTTGAACTTTTTTGTTTTGTTTGTTTGTTTATTTGTTTCTTATGTTTTATACATATTTTTTACAACTTACGACATGTTTCAAGCATCATGTCTTACTCCTTAATGTTGAGCATTCCTTATTATTGATATTCTACGCTGACTTTACACCAAGGGATGCAATCAGAAAGCATAACCGGCTCAGTTATGTGCAATATTATACATTGTCAACAACAGCAACAAAAACAAAACCATCAACACTAACAGCGACAGAAAAGCAAGACAGTTTGAGAGAGAGAAAAACAAAAAAGCAGAGAGAGAGAGAGAGAGAGAGAGAGAGAGAGAGAGAGAGAGAAGACAAGACAAAACAAGACAAAATTCTTTATTTTCGAGGAAATATATAAGCATTGATGTGTTCTGTTTGTTTTTTTCGCATCCAGTTTCTGCCTTGATTAGGGTATACACTTCACATTAAACGACAATAACTGAGGGCATAAGACATGATGGCTAGAACATACATATGAATAAGAAGCGCACTAGTTAGAATATAACAATGCACAATTATCCTGATAGGGATACACATTGCAATAATTGGAAATGAGCACTATAGCGAAGGAAAAGAATTATGGGGTGGGGGGAGGGGATGTTGGGGGGGGGGGGGGAGGGGGGCAAAAACTTAGTGGTGGAAATTTTTTTTTTAAATGTATGAAAATGAAGAGTTTTTTCTTGGGTGTAGAGAGGGAAGAGATTACGCACATGATGCATACATTTGTTATTCACATTCCCACACACATTATACATACTGGCCCTCATAAAATAGAACATCGTAACTAACCAACTAGTTAGCAAATAGCAAGAGAGACTGAGACAGACAGAGAGACTGAGAGAGAGAGAGAGAGAGAGAGACAGACAGACAGACAGAGAGACAGAGAGACAGACAGAGACAGAGACAGAGAGAAAGAGGAAGCTCGGGAGATTCAATTTAAGTTTCAAGGAGAAGAGACAACGCGAGAGATAAGATAAGATAAGAATAACTTTATTATCTCCAACTGGAGAAATTTGGTCAGGTGCATTATCACAACATAGACAAGTAAACAACATGGGGACCATAACTGTAAAAGCCAACAACAGCCCCAACAAATATTACGAAGATACAAATGTAAAAAAAATATCACATACATCGGTTCATACATACATCCACACACTGCAGGTAATAACTAGTATTCTTAATGTAAAAACAGAAAGAATTAAGAAACATTATTTGAATATAATTATAAACATAGCCTACTATACTGCACATTGATTATAATAGACAGATAAGATAAGAATAAAGATGAATTGCGGAAAACCACAACCAGATAATCAGCACACACCCGCACCGCACCCCCCACCCCACACACGCGGATAACTTGATCAAACAAGAGTAATAAGTGACAGTTTGCATCACCCGATTCCACGGCACTGTTTCAAGTCTTACGATCTATGACTATACAACAAAATCCACAGCACCAAAAATGATACAGATGAAATATCCATGACTTTTTGAGATTTTTTTTTTTTTTCCAACAGTTAAACTGTTTATATAAATCTGTCAATTGAAAATATACATATCTTTCATGCCCACTGTAAAAAAACCTTCCTATCAACAAAGGATCAGTTGAATCATATCCATAACCCAGACAAATTGAATGTAAGAAATTGTAGAGCATTCCCACTGATCAAGATCAGTCGCTTTAGTGGCTTTTGCTTTTATTTGAAACCTTTCTTTCAAGCTTTTTTTTCTATAGTTGTGGACACAAAAGTTGTGAGGGAAAATACTTTTATTATTTCTTCTCCAATCCCCTTTTATAGAAAACACACACACACACACACACACACACACACACACAACAGACGTGTATATCGACACACATACACGTGTGTGTGTGTGTGTGTGTGTGTGTGTGTGTGTGTGTGTGTGTTGGGTAGAAAATGTATATCATATTGCGATTGAAAAAAATATACATGCAAAAGCAAACGTTGGTTGATATTCACATCTGTGTGTGTGTGTGTGTGTGTGTGTGTGTGTGTGTGTGTGTGTGTGTGAAATTTTATGTATATACATATCTATCTATCTATTCATCTATGTATGTACATAAAAGTGAATATGGAAAGAAAGAAAGAAAGAAAGAATACTGAACCCTTATTTTTTTGTTGTTATTTTCCTCAAAGATACACAGTTCATTGAAACTGCAACTGAAATTAAAAGAGTGGTCAGTCGGCCAAACGACCCGCAGACGTGAGATTAGGACGTGGTCAATATCGGGTGACATTACTGAGCAAGGTGACCAGAGGAAAAAAAAAAGAATAAAGAGAATAGAAATGGACAACACTTCACATTCTTTTTTTTTCTGTCAGTGAGCTGCCCACACAACGAACTTCACAGCTCTGGTGGTTGAGACAGTGACAAAAGACGATGGTGGTGGTGGTGACAAGGGTGATAATGGGGGGAGGGGGGGGGGAGGGGGCGGGGGGGGGGGGGCGGTATCGTTTCTCTCAGAACGGACAGTGGTTTCAGTTTCCCGTCTCACCTCTACGCATGCACAGGCGAGGCAATGAAGTTTCCGCTTTCATCAGCATCAATTGTG
>NC_134899.1:31429120-31439120 GCF_041734735.1 Babylonia areolata | reverse complement strand
TTTAACTTTTCATTTGTTTATACTTACGGTCGAATGACCAGCGTTTTATGTTGTGCTCATTCAGCCAGATTCTGAGCATGTTCCCGATGTCGCCGTTAACTACATTAAGATATATAATCCAAATGACAAATGAGGTTTGACTATACCACTTCTATAGAAACATGGTTGTTTGTCTGATAAAACTAGACTGGTTCATTTCAACAAGCTTTTCAGATACTGCATTATTGGTATGGGTATTACAAAGGTTTCTTTTTTTTTTTATTGTTGCTGTTGCTAAAGCACTAATATGATAATCAGCTTAGAAAAAAAATCATTGGAGTATACTATAGTTATTTCTTCATTTACAAAACGATAGGCTGATATGCGTGCCATGTCTTCCCCGCTGGGTTGAACACCGTAGTGTTCATTAACGACAGTTCAGTGAATATTTTGCGGTGTCTACATTGTCCAGCGAAAATGAACAACATGAAAAAAAAAAAAGATCTTTTACTTTTCAAAGAAATACAGACGACCATTCAAGTCGTGAACGGAAAGAAAGACAGGGGGGGGGGGGGGGGGGGAAGACAGAAAAAGATAGGAATGAGAGACTTCCTGTGTGGTCAGATTTTCTTGAAACTCGTATAACTAGTTTTGACATGAAAGAAAAAAAAAAGTAGAATAAAATGAAGAGGAGAGAGACAGAGAGAGAAAGAGAGAAAACACAAGCACGGCTCTCGCGGGGAAAGAAGAGGACAAACTTACAGCAAGACAACAAGGAAAGGGGGGGGGGGGAAACGAGCAACAAAAAAAACAAAACCAAAAACAAACAGCAACAAAAACGAAACAAAAAAACAAACGAAAGAAAACCCGTACACAGCTTGGTGGGCTAATAATTGAGTTCTGCCTGCAAGCTTCCGCCAGATTCCCCCATCCCACCAGCCACGCAACGCAGGTCGATCAAAGACAAACTCAGGCTCTGTGCCCTAAGGGAGGTAAACCGAGACATTATTGTAACCAAGAGGGATAACTGCCACCGAAGATTGGCCCCATATCACGCAGTGCTGGTTTGCAGGCTGGGGGTCGGAGTCAAAACAGCAGTATGACGAAAGAGGGTGAAGGGGGGGTGGGGGTGGGGGGGGGGTGGAGCGGAAATCATCAAACGAAGACTTCTGGCAGGTTGGAAAGGAAAGCGGAGAGAATTAATGGAATTACCAGTGAAAGGGAGAGCTCGGGGAGGGAGGGGGGCTGGGGGTGAGAGGATGGTTTAGGAGCCGGTGAGGGGGACGGGAGGGGGGAGGGGGGGGGGTAAGCCGAAGGGAATCGGAGGTGGAGGAAACATATACAGGCAGACATGCAAAGGAAATAAATTAGATACACACACTGCACGGACATGGAAAGCAGGGAGGTGCGAAAACAGTGTTAGAGAGGCAGACACGAAAGGGAAAGAGATAAAAATGTGATAGAAAGAAAGGAAATGAAGGGCGAGGGGTGATGGAAAGAACACTTGGGAAGACACGCAAAACAGAATGGGTTCAGATGAAACAGAAGGAACTGTTAGATAAGACTTTTATCCTGGACGTGTGATCAATAACTTGATAAAATGAAAGACCCAATTACCAGAAAATATCCAATGTGTCCAGGGGCCAGCTGCATTGCTCGGACGGAAGAGCATATATGGTTTGGTCGTAAACCCGCTACTAACTGTGTGTAGTATGGAACTGACCAATGGCGTTGTTCGGTCAACGTAGGCATTTAGTCACGTGTAACTGTCAAAACGTTAGAACCAAGCAATGCAACTGGCAGCAGGGCTCGGCATAGGAAGGAACGCGGAGACCAGTTCGGTCCTTATGCCGCAGTTCTCCAGCATTGTAAATCAGGTATCCATTCACAGCAGGGTGGAGTGGGGGGGGGGTAACACTGGCGCCGGTCATTGGTGGCCTCGGGAACAAAGAGTCCAACGTCTGTCTGAATCAGCCAGGGGGGGCCTGAAAATAAAGTGACCTCCAATGTGATGACCACGATCACATGGTTGGTTTAAAACCGCCTGTCTGTCTGTCTCTGTCCGTCCGTCTGTCTGTCTCACTGTCTTGTCTGCCAGTGTCTCTCATTCTTTATCTTCCTTTCTTACAAACCCGTTCTGTAATTCTCGTTGTCTTTGTCTCTCTATCCCCAGGTATGTATGCATGTATGTATGCATGCATGTATGTACGTGTATCTATGTATCAATCTATCTTTCTTTTTATCTATCTATCCATCTATCTATCTATATCTATCTATCTATCTATCTATCTATCTATCTATCTATCTATCTATCTATTTGTCTGTCTATCTATTTATCAGTTCATCATTTTCCTTTCCCTGTCTCTCTCTTGTTCGTGCAAATACCCACTCTCTCCCTTTATTTGATAATTACTTACCCCGGCATAATGTTTCGCTACGTGCCCCCTCCAATCACTCAAACTCCTCTTTTTGGACAGTCGATCAGCAAGTATGACAAATAAACAAACAAACAAACAACAACAACAAACTACAACAAACTACAGCTTTTGTTTGACATTGCACGAGTTGGTACAGAGATAAGTGCGAGGCGTTTTCAGAAAAAAAAGAAAGAAAAAAAAGATGAACACATTAAGATAACAACAACA
Organism: Babylonia areolata; assembly: GCF_041734735.1. Taxonomy (NCBI): domain Eukaryota; kingdom Metazoa; phylum Mollusca; class Gastropoda; order Neogastropoda; family Buccinidae; genus Babylonia; species Babylonia areolata. Next base: position 31,436,496 of record NC_134899.1, on the reverse strand, counting down.
GCGACAAGGAAATAAAAGGAAAAAGAAAACGATGGCATTTATCTTTCTCCAGGCTGGGATCGACGAACATTTGAAGTAACTTTTTAATTCTTCTGGCATGAGATCAGTTGTATGACAGTAACAAACCTTTTATGGGGCTAATACCTTCTAGGGACAGGTCACGGACTAATATCTTGTGTCGAACATGACAGTGATAGTGCATAAAAGCGAGGACGCCTCTTCGGGAGAGTGGCTTGTGTAGATTTCCGACTGCGAAGGCAGTTGCGTTCTATTAGCGATGTTCCGTGTGGAATTAATCGCCGTGACATTTCAGGAAAGGGAATCCCATGTTCGTGAGAGTGTCTTCCGCTCTGTGTCTGTCTCTTTACACCACCACCCCCCCCCCCCCCCCCCCACCCCCGCCCCGCCCCCACCCTTCTACCTTTCTGCCCTCCTGTCTTTGTCTTTCTGTCTCTACAGCACACATCTCTCTATCTGCCTGCCCCCCCACCCCACCCCCACCCCACCCCCTGCCTTGCCCCGCCTCCTTCTCTCTCTCTCTCTCTCTCTCTCTCTCTCTCTCTCTTACCCCCTGTTTTCCTCACTCCCACTCCCTCTTTCTCTGTCTCTCTGTCTCTGTCTCTCGTTTTCTCTATTTGTGTGTGTAAGTCCGTTCTACGCTTCCCATCCCTTTTCTGATCTCTCTTCCCCTGTTCTGTCTCTCTTTGAAAGAACGCCGAATTTGATTTAAAAGGGAACGAGATATGATTTTGTTTCTATATTGACAAGCTTGGACATTGTCTAGTCTGAGACGTTTCAATTTATTTTTTATTCATTTTTATGTATCTATATATTATGTTGTCTTTGTTTCAGTGATAGCAATCGCATTTTTTTTTCTGTCCGTCTGCCAGAGCTTTTTAGAAGCACATCTTGACTATAAAACAAATGGGAAAATTAATAAGAAGCATTTTTGTTACTCGTTGCACGAGTTTGTACAGTGCGACATATTTGCAGTTATTTTTTGAGTGACAAAGGTATTAGTCCTGTCTGTTTGCGAGAAGTTTTGAAAGTGCCGTTTTCTGTCCGGAAATCAATCGTCTGACAAGAACTTTTTTTTTTCTTTTTTTTTTCTTTTTCTTTTTTTCCACGGAACTTGTCATAAGATAATGCGAAGAGTAAAGTGGCCAGTTGAGATGTCTGATTCGACAGCAGTTGTAGTTTACTGGCAAATTTCTCTGTTGATAACTACAGAAAGTAATTTACGCTCCCCCTTCCTGCCCCCTCTCTCCCCGTATCCTCCGCACCTCTCTCTCACCCTCTTTTCCCCCTCTCTATCCCTCTCTCCCTTTCTTTCCCTCCTTCTTCTCCCTCCCTCTCCCTCCCTCTCTTTCCCTCCTTCTCCCTCCCTCCCTCTCTTTCCCTCCTTCTTCTCCCTCTCCCTCCCTCTCTTTCCCTCTCTTTTCCTCCTTCTTCTCCCTCCCTCTCTTCCCCTCCTTCTTCTCCTTCCCTCCCCCTCCCTCTCTTTCCCTCCTTTTTCTCCCTCCCTCTCTTTCCCTCCTCCTTCTCCCTCCCTCTCCCTCCCTCTCTTTCCCTCCTTTTTCTCCCTCCCTCTTTTTCCCTCTCTTTCCCTCCTTCTTCTCCCTCCCTCTTTCCCTCCTTCTTCTTCCTCCATCTCCCTCCCTCTCTTTCCCTCCTTCTTCTCCCTCTCCCTCCCTCTCTTTCCCTCCTTCTTCTCCCTCTCCCTCCCTCTCTTTCCTTCTTCTCCCTCCCTCTTTATCGCTGTCTTTCCCTCCTTCTCCCTCCCTCTCTTTCCTTCCTTCTTCTCCCTCCCTCTTTATCCCTCTCTTTCCCTCCTTCTCCCTCCCTCTCCCTCCCTCTCTTTCCCTCCTTTTTCTCCCTCCCTCTCCCTCTCTCCCTCACCCTTTTCCTCTCCGCCTCCCTCTGTCTGTCTGCACGACTTCTTTACAGGCATTTTTTGAATCGGTTTAATGTATGAAAGGCATACAATGTTTAACTTCATGGCACATATCGCACGTCAACTATAGTTGAGGCTATCCCTACGAAAGTCATCGTCAATCATATAAATATAATATGTATTATCCAGTATTATATCTCTTTGTGGTAATCTGTGCGAACGGATGCACTGTTTGAACTATTTACCTATGTATTTGTTTTAGTTGTTTTGCTTTTACGTTTTCATACGAATGTGTTTTCAACGAGCACTGAAACTTCTAATAAAAATTATTGAGAAACAGACGATCATGAAAACAAAACAATTAGGCTGTGTCATGTATACATTTTCGACAACAAACGAAGCATGCTTTTAGTTGTTTTTATTATTGTGGGTTTTTTTTTAATACTTTTTTCTTGTTTTCTTTTTTTTCTGTTGTTGTTGTTGTTGTTTTTTTCAGCGAGTTGATTTCTGTGCATGGAAACATTGCAGTGCCTTAAAAAAAACAAAAAACAAACAAACAAACAAACAAAAAAACTGAAAGCATGATATGATATCGGTGTGTACTTATTCATCTTCGACGATATTGGAATGTACTCATTCATGTTCAAACTCTCTGAAAAAAACAACAACAAACTAAACAAAAAAACCCACCAAAATCATCGATGTCGCTGAGTCAGTTTGTGTGGTATTCAGCGGTGGGTTCTTAAGCCTTGGACAAACAACCGAAGAAGGGACATACCAACATCACATTCCTACCCAGCATGCAAGGTGAGAAATTGCGATGGGAGGCGTGGCGTCATTTCCTGGGGTGCCGACACTTTCAAGCAAAGGAGCGGGTACTTAAGATCGTCGGGGACTCATGCCGCCACCGTCTCTCTGTCTCTCTCTCTTCTGCCCTCAGCTCTCCTCACCCCCTTCCCATGCCATCCCCACCCCCACCCACAGTGGCTGAAAAACCACCTGTTTCACCTTCGCCTCCATCAGCCCCTTCACCCCTCTCTCCGTGTTGTTGGAGGGGTGCGGTGGTAGGAGGGGAGTGTAGCGTCCAAACGGCCAGGTAGTTAGTTCACGCTGTGACGATTAGCAGACTGACAAACACCTCCTCCCGCCTAGCCCCCCCCCCCATCCCCCGCCCAGCTCCCCCCCCCCCCCCCCCCCCCCACCACCACCACCACCACCACTCCTTCCGCTGTGGGGCGTGACGTCGCTCTGTCCAGTCAGAGCTTCAAGGGAGGCGCGCGCGAAAGACAGGACAATGGCCGTTTATCATGGCGAATGGCAGTGTCACCAAACCCTCAGGGGCCGGTTGCGGACCTCTGGTTGTACAGAGGTCCGGCCGTGTGGTGGAACTGAATGGCCTGTTGTTGCCTTTCGAAGCCTCCATGACCGTCGTTGGTGGTGTTGATACGGCACGGTCAACAAACCCAGTGAACAGGTTGTATGTATGGGGCGGTGGTCAAGTGGTGGTAATGCGCCTGCTAGGAAACTGTGTGTGTGTTGGGGGAGGGGGTTGTGGGGGTTGGGGGGTTCGAGTCCCATATACGGGCCGGGATGTTTTTTTTTTAATTTTTTTTTAATCATATATATATATATATATATATATGACCTCCGTAAACGGAGTATGGCTGCCTACATGGCGGGGTGAAAACGGTCATACACGTAAAAGCCCACTCATGTACATACGAATGAACGTGGGAGTTGCAGCTCACGAAGAAGGTTTTTCTTTTTTTCGGGGGGGGGGGGGGGGGGGGTTTTTTTTTTTTTTCTTTCTTTCTTTTTTTTTTTCAGCCTCAGTACCCCTTCTACTTGACCACGAGTGTTTGATCTATGTGCTAGTCTTTCTGATGAGGCGATGAATTATATAAACTTTTGGACCCGTATTGCATCTTGCCTTTAGCGGATGTAAAAGAACCCACGGGAACAAAAGGGTTGACTCGGGCACGCAAAAAGAAAAAAAAAAAAGAAAAAAAAGAACAAAAGAACAAAAAAGAAAGAAAAAGGGATAGCAAAACAAATACATTTGATAGATAAATGAGTAAACAAATAAATTGATGCTTCATTGTAGTGACTCACTATCCCCGGGGAGAGAGCAGCCCGATTTTCACACAGATAGAAATAAATGAATGTGTATATAAATATCTTTTTAAACCGAAAAGGAAAGCAGCAAAACACAACACAACACAGCACAACACAGCACAGCACAGCACAACACAGCACAGCACAGCACAGCACAGCACAGCACAGCACAACACAGCACAGCACAGCACAGCACACAGCACAGTACAGCACAGTAACAGGGGCACGGAGGAATCAGAGTGTGGGTTACCGCAGTGAGTACGGCATCACTTTCTCCTGCATGTGATGACGTCATTCGGCAGACCGCCCGAGGGAAATCGTGGAGGGGTGATGATGGTGGTGGCGTGCGGAAGGACAGGGTAGGGGAGAGGGGTGGAGGGGGTGAGGGGTTCGGTCAGTTCGTGTTTTTTTTCTGACAGGACAGAAGCGAAACTGGTGTAGTAAGCAAACATGATAGGACTGGAACTACCACAAACATTGCGTCTGCAGGCTAGTAAGAGTAATCGATACTTATTTGGTTCTCGCTCTCCACCCTCACAAGGTTCGTAACCTTTCCTCTTGGGATGGGTGGTGGTAGGGGTGGGTGGGTCTGGGGGAGATGGGGTGGGGTGGGGGGGGGGGGGGGGGGGTGGAGGTGTGAAGCGTCCGGAAGCGCTCTACGGGAGAGTAGGGTGAGTCAAGACGTGTGAAAAACCAATATAATTACCATCGCAGCTACCAGGAGTTGATGCGGGGGTGTGAATTGAGTTAGATTTCAAGTGAGAGTTTTGGCCGACGGAGCCGAGCGGACGGGAGTGTTTGGTGGTGGTGGTGGTGGAGGTGGAAAACTTTGGTGGGAATTTATAGCGGTAAGGGGCGTGGGGGGTTTGTAAGGTCTGGGGTCCTCTCTTGGCAATTTGTGTTTCGGGCCAGTTAGTTCACAGTTCTGTCAGTAATACATGTTGTCTTTTTGCCTTTTTTTTTTTTTTTTTTAGTCGAGACTGGGTCGAACAATCAGGAGGTTGCAGTAACGCGCGCGCGCGCGCACACACACACACACACACACACACACACACACACATGATCGTTCGCTCGTTCGCTCGCTCACTCGGTCAATTAATATATATATATTTTTTTTTTATCAATCAATCAGTCATGATCATCTTTAATCATATATCATGATGATGATGATGTTCACAGAAAGAATGTCGTAACGAACTTAGATTTGTCGAATGCTCTAATCTAAAGCACCGCAACTGATTTAATCGCCATTTCCTCCCTCCTTTGTTGAAGATTAGGAAGGCGGCGGTTTGAAAACGTACACACACACAGACACACACACACACACACACACACACACACACACACACACACACACATACGCAAACACACACACACACACATCAGCGTTTGATGATGTCTTTGGAAACCAATAACCAACGGGTTTCTCCGTCAGCGTTTACTTTCTATCAAGCCAGAACTGAAACCCACGGACACGAGGGATGTGAGAATGTGTGGGGATGGGGGGGAGGGGAGGGCTGGGGGAGGAGAGGGGTGGCGGTGACGAAAATGGATCGGAGGGGTAGGGGTGAGCGAGGGATGACGGGAAGGGGGGAGGGCGGTATTGGAAATGGGGTGGGAGGTGAGTGGGGGAGAGGGGGGGGGGGGGTTGGGCGTCAGCAGCAGCAGCAGCAGCAGCAGTATCCATCCAGCAGCTTTTTAATGAGGACGAAGGAGGCGAGGGGTAATAAGGTCCGTGCCCACCAGACCATTAAACACGGCCATTTCCCTGCTTCTTCCTTGGGACCACTCCTCTCCCCTTCCTCCCTCCCCCCCCGCCCCCACCCCTACTTCACCCCTTCCCCCCTCCACCTCCCCAAAACACGGAAATGATGTTCTCGAAACCTGGCCCTCTGTTTTTGTCTGCGAGTCTGTCTGTCTGTCTGTCTTTCTGTCTGTCTGTCTCTCTCTTTCTCTGTTCGTCTGTCTGTCTGTCTGTCTCTGTCTCTGTCTCTCTCTCTCTCTTTCTCTCAGTTAGTCAGTTCTGGAAACGTTTCCCAGAAGGTGAGATCGTAAAGTCGTGTCTGGCGCCCAACCGTGTGGTTTTACACTTCCCGCTTTTAGCTCGTACCTAACCCACGATTGCACCTTTCAAGTGCCTGTTACTAAATGAAGAAAACAGTTTAAAATAAATAAATAAATAAATAAAAAAGGACTTAATGAAGAAGGCAGGGTCAGCTAAAAAAAAAAAGCTTGCTTTTGTTGCTATCATCATTGGTAGGAGTAGAAGTGGTGAGCGTCGTCAGTGGTAACAGTAGTGGTAGGTGGGGGAGAGGGGGAGGAGCTACTGCTGCAGCTACTGCAGTAGTAGTAGCAGTAGTAATAGAAGTAGTAGTAAATAGGAGGAAGAGGAGGAGGAACAGCAGTAGCAGAAGTCGTAGGGGTGGACGTGGTGGACGTGGCACAAGCTTGCACAGAATGTGTGCTGTTGAAACTGTTCTTAAAACGCACCCATTGTGTGCGAGTTTTTTGGACAATATAAATGCCACAGAAGATGCATATCCCTACCGTTCCGACAGAACGAACAGAGAAGAGAAACTTTGGCTAGAAAAGAGAATGCAGCAGACAGCGACGGAAGAGGAAGAAAGAGGAGGAGGAGAATAAGAAGAAGAAGCAGGAGGAGGAGGAGGAACAACAAAACGTTAAGGAAGAGTTGCTGTTTGAAGGCGACGAAAAGAGCTGATGGAAAGCAAAGAAACAATGACGAAAAGACATTAACCAAAACAAAGGATGGAGCATAAAGAGAATGTAATCTAATGGAAAGACCCAATGCTTCTCACTGTCTCTTTCTATTTCTTCTCTTTCTCTCTCTCTCTCTCTCTCTCTCTCTCTCTCTCTCTCTTCTCTCTCTCTCTCCCTCTCTCTCCCTCTCGCTCCCTATCTCGACTTATCGTTTGAGATATTGAAAATGGCATTAACTAGTATAATTCCAGAAAAAAGGATCTTTTACGTGCGAGAAAGCAAATGTACAAGATCGCACGCACACCCATCCAAACCCTACCCTCTCTTCTCTCTCTCTCTCTCTCTCTCTCTCTCTCTGTCTCTCTCTCTCTCTGTCTTTCTCTCTATTTCACTCACTCACTCTCTCTCAAACACACACACAAGTGCCCGCGCACACACACACACACACACACACACACACACACACACACAGCACACACATATATATATATATATACGCATGCCCACTATCGCAACACACAAGCATGCGTTCAGGGAATAAAAGCCCATCGAGAGGAGACAACCTCCCCTACAGTAGTCGTCGCCGCACAAAATACATGTGTTATTCTAAAATACTGGGGCTTCCAGTCCGTTTAAACAGTTATTT
>NC_134899.1:31411620-31421620 GCF_041734735.1 Babylonia areolata | reverse complement strand
ACCAGAGGGACGAAAAACAAGAACCAACAAATAAATTTAAGCAAAAACAGACAGAAATTCTCCCACTTCCTTCCATCCCACAAGAAATTTAAGGAGAGAAAACTGACCGAGGAAAGAGAAGGGTGTGGGCGTGAAATGAAGGAGGGGAGAAAGGATGATGATGACGGACGAAGCGCTTGCTTTCTGAAATGAAAAAAGAGGAAGCTTGCATTGATCTTTATAATGGAACGTTTGAAAACAGCGTTTTAGCCATCATCTTCTCTGTTTGAGTAGAGCGGGGTTCGTATTCTTTTTTCTTTTCTTTTTTATTTGTTTATTCATTTCTAAAATTCAGTTTCATTCTAGAAGAGGCTGGTTTTAATTTGCATTATCATGTCACCCAGTTTCCTCCGTGAGGTAAATGTGATTGCGTCATCAATCTTCTGAAGGCGAAAAAGGGCTGTAATTCATATTATTGTGACAAACGCTTTTTATTGTGACAAACGCTTTTTATTGTGACAAACGCTTTTTAGCTTTCCTTTTTTTCTGTCATATATTTTCTTCCCTTTTCTTTTCTGTCATTTTTGGCTCACGTGTAGAAACAATGAGTATGACTGTAGTAACAATGTGTTTAGGTTGTCCATGTTTCTCTCTCTCTCTCTCTCTCTCTCTCTCTCTCTCTCTCTCTCTCTCTCTCTCTCTCTGTCTGTCTGTCTGTCTGTCTGTCTGTCTGTCTTTATCTGTCTTTGTCTCTCTCTGTCTCTGTCTTTATAGAAATATCAGACAGTCGTTCAGTGTTGATACACATCTGAGGTGTATTACAACAAGATTCACACCCGGCGTAACTTATTTGGGTGTCCATCGTTTAAGGTACAGAACATGTAAGGAATCTGATTTACTGTGCCCATTATGCAAGAAATCAAAAGAAGATGTACATTTTGTCTTTGTTTTTGGTAAAGCACATTGTTATGTTAGAGAAATACTCTTTCGACATAAATACAACAAACAACCCTGTGTGTATAAGTTGAGTTTATTGTTGTCATGCACGGATGTCACTGTTCTTCGTAATTTATCTCTGTACCTGTACAAGGCTTTTAAGTTTAGAGAATAGCTTCTTCCTAATATGTTCTATTACTTGCAATTAATACTTAGTTTTTGTTCTTGGTTTGATTATTATATGTTTCGCATTTAATGTTGTGTATATTATGAATTGTTCGCACAGTCCTTCATTAGGGGCCATGGCATGTAATGAATAAATCATCCGTATCCTATCCGTGTGTGTGTGTGTGTGTGTGTGTGTGTGTGTGTGTGTGTGTGTGTGTGTGTGTGTGTGTGTGTGTGTGTGTGTGTGTGTGTGTGTGTGTGTGTGTGTGTGTGTGTGTGTGTGTGTGTGTGTGTGTGTGTGTGTGTGTGTGTGTGTGTGTGTGTGTGTGTGTGTGTGTGTGTGTGTGTGTGTGTGTGTGTGTGTGTGTGTGTGTGTGTGTGTGTGTGTGTGTGTGTGTGTGTGTGTGTGTGTGTGTGTGTGTGTGTGTGTGTGTGTGTGTGTGTGTGTGTGTGTGTGTGTGTGTGTGTGTGTGTGTGTGTGTGTGTGTGTGTGTGTGTGTGTGTGTGTGTGTGTGTGTGTGTGTGTGTGTGTGTGTGTGTGTGTGTGTGTGTGTGTGTGTGTGTGTGTGAGAGAGAGAGAGAGAGAGAGAGAGCACTCTAGAATGAGCAGCCGAACGTTAAGATCAAAGAGTACAGATTACAAGTAAGTCACAAAGGTAAGTGGGTGCTGTATGGTTCATGACATCAAAACACATCTGTCCAGTGAGGGGTGGGCAAGTCAGTGTAGTTTCTCAGAGACAGGAGTTTCATTCATGGGATTTTTTTTCTGACTGTTCGTGTACCTCCAGTGCCAGCAACACTAAACATTTGGCAACATGGATAGCGAATCAAAGGAAATGAAAGAAAATGCCCTGATTAGTTCTTGTTGTGTTGGGTTTTTTTTTCATCTTATGGGTGAGAAGCAGTTCCATACACTGGTATTCGACTACAAGCGCTTTAGCACCGACCAATCATGTTATGATTTTCATTGTCATGATCATAATGATGACCATCATCATCTTCGTCGTTTTTGTCTTTGGCATAATCATCATCGTCGCCCTCAAATCAATAGCATCCTATTCATCCGACGGGCGCAACTGCCCAGTGGTTAAATCGTTGGACTTTCAATCTGAAGGTCCCGGGTTCGAATACCGGTCACGGCGCCAGGTGGTTAATAGTGGAGATTTTTTCCGATCTTTCAGTTTAACTGATGTGCTTACCTGCCAGTGCTTGAATCCCCTTTCGTGTGTATGCGCATGCAGAAGATCAAATACTCACGATAGAGATCCCGTAATCCATTTAGGGTTCGGTGGGTCATGGGAACAAAAACATACCCAGCATGCACCCCAGTATGACTGTCAACATGTCGGGGTTAAAAACGCTAATGCACGTAAAAGCCCACTTGTTTATACGAGTGAACGTGGAAGTCGCAGCCCACGAACGAAAACAAAAATCCTATTCATTCGTCCATTTGTAACTTTGTTGGTTCTTCTTCTTCTTCTTCTGCGTTCGTGAGTTGGAACTCCCACGTTCGCTCGAGTGGGCATTTACGTGTATGACCGTTTTTAACCCGCCATGTAGGCAGCCATACACCGCTTTCGGGAGTGTGCATACTGGGTATGTTCTTGTTTCCATAACCCACCGAACGCTGACATGGATTACATGATCTTTAACGTGCGTATTTGATCTTCTGCTTGCGTATACACACAAAGGGGGTTCAGGCACTGGCAGGTCTGCACATACGTTGACCTGGGAGATCGGAAAAATCTCCACCCTTTACCCACCAGGCGCCGTCAACGTGATTCGAACTCGGGACCCTCAGATTGAAAGTCCAACGCTGTAACCATTCGGCTATTGCGCCCGTCTGTAACTTTGCTGGTTTTCTTACCTGCTGCTTTCTAGTTTATGCAGTGCATCTGTTGGTCCGATGGGTTCAACTGAAGAATCTCATCCTGTATCTACTTCAAACGAACCGTGAGTGCTCTGTTTTCAAGACAGCTTCGGCTTCAACACTGTGGCTGGCCTGAGAATCGTTTAGCCTTATTGGTTGACACCCATAAAATTCCGTACTTCCACTGCTGCTCTGCTTAACCCCCAACTCCATCTTTCCCTCCGAGATGAGTTCAAGTTTTCATAGGTTTCCCACACTCAGCGTCTCTCCGATCATCTCCCAAAGTTCCTTCCGTAGGTACCCCCATGCACGCGTCTCACCCACCACCGCCCTAGTTCTTTGCATAGGTTCTCCTGCCTCGCGTCTCTCCCACCACCATCCTAGTTCTTTGCATAGGTTTTCCTGCCTCGCGTCTCTCCCACTACCATCCTAGTTCTTTGCATAGGTTCTCCTACCTCGCGTCTCTCCCACCACCATCCTAGTTCTTTGCACAGGTTCTCCTACCTCGCGTCTCTCCCACCACCATCCTAGTTCTTTGCACAGGTTCTCCTGCCTCGCGTCTCTCCCACCACCATCCTAGTTTTTTTTCCATAGGTTCTCCTACCTCGCGTCTCTCCCACCACCATCCTAGTTCTTTGCATAGGTTCTCCTACCTCGCGTCTCTCCCACCACCATCCTAGTTCTTTGCATAGGTTCTCCTACCTCGCGTCTCTCCCACCACCATCCTAGTTTTTTTCCATAGGTTCTCCTACCTCGCGTCTCTCCCACCACCATCCAAGTTATTTGCATAGGTTCTCCTGCCTCGCGTCTCTCGCACCACCATCCTAGTTCTTTGCGCAGGTTCTCCTACCTCGCGTCTCTCCCACCACCATCCTAGTTCTTTGCATAGGTTCTCCTACCTCGCGTCTCTCCCACCACCATCCAAGTTATTTGCATAGGTTCTCCTGCCTCGCGTCTCTCCCACCACCACCCTAGCTGTTTCCATAGGTTCTCCTACCTCGCGTCTCTCCCACCACCATCCTAGTTTTTTTCCATAGGTTCTCATACCTCGCGTCTCTCCCACCACCATCCTAGTTTTTTTCCACAGGTTCTCCTACCTCGCGTCTCTCCCACCACCATCCAAGTTATTTGCATAGGTTCTCCTACCTCGCGTCTCTCCCACCACCATCCTAGTTTTTTTTTCCACAGGTTCTCCTACCTCGCGTCTCTCCCACCACCATCCTAGTTTTTTTCCATAGGTTCTCCTGCCTCGCGTCTCTCCCACCACCATCCTAGTTTTTTTTCCATAGGTTCTCCTACCTCGCGTCTCTCCCACCACCATCCTAGTTCTTTGCATAGGTTCTCCTACCTCGCGTCTCTCCCACCACCATCCTAGTTTTTTTCCATAGGTTCTCCTACCTCGCGTCTCTCGCACCACCATCCTAGTTCTTTCCATAGGTTTCCCTTTCCCCGCGTCTCTCCCACCACCACTACTTGCTTTTTTTCTTCCCATGGGTTTTCTTTTTTCCCCTCTCCACTCCAATGTCATTCCATAAATTCACCTTCCCACATATATCTTCCCTGTCATCGTTCTGTTATCATCACTTTTCCCGTCACGCCCCCTGACAATCGAATATCTCAGAAATCCTCAGGACAATGGGAGAGAAAGAGAAATTGATAAAAAAAATAATCCCGCTTTGTCATGTATACTTTCAGTCCAAACAAACCACACGTGAGTATAAAACTATGTTCCTAATGGGTCCTTCCTTATTCAGTTTGATTACGCTCCCATACTTGCAACGACAACAACAACAACAACAAAAACCAAACCAACAACAACTAGAAAGTCGGAAAACAAAACAAACACCGCCAACACCACGACCATCACCTCCAACAAAACAAAGTATGAAACAAAACACAAAGACATAAATTATTCTGCTTCCTCCCATCGCACAAACAGATATAAATCATGAATGAGAAAGGGGGTACGGGCATGAGGCGGAAGAGAGATACAGAAGAAATGCACAGGTTTTTTGTTGGTTTTTTGTTTGTTTGTTGTTTATTTTTTGTTTTTTTTTTGTTGTTTTTTTGTTGTTGTTGTTTTTGTTGTTGTTGTTTTTGTTGTTGTTTTTGTTGTTGTTGTTGTTTGTTTGTTTGGGGTTGTTTTTTTTTTGTTTTTTTTTTTTGTTGTTTTTTTTTGGGGGGGGGGTGTAAATCAAATAAAAGGGGGTTTCTTTTGCAATCATCATTCATATCGTCACTGTTATGATTTTCATTTCCATGATCGTCATCACTGTCGTAGTCGTCGTCGTCGTCGTCATCATCATCTTAGATACATGGGCATCATTTTTATTGTGTGTTCGTCTGTGTGTTTGCTCACTTTGTCCCTGGCGGCCTGTCAGTTCAGGTCGTACATCCGTTCTTTTCGATGGTTGAACTCAAAGACCCCCCTCCTGCTGCATCTTCGATAAACGATCCACTCAGTTGCTCTGTTTTCAGTTCAAGGCAGATACGGATTAGAGACTGTGGCTGACCAGAAGACTGTTGAACAGAACTGGATGACACCCATAACGTGCCTGTTAATCGACCGCTGCACTGCACCACACACACATCCACCTTTCCCTCCGAAGGTAGTAAATTCAGAGTTTCTGACTGTCCTGAAAGCGTAAAATGCGTCTTGATGTGACATACTTCTCTGTGTCGCTGTCACGTTCTTGTTACTGGAACTGTACCAGTCAACCCTGTACCAGTCTGACCCTTCGTTCCTGTGAAAAAGGGAGGTTGTTTTGCTTTGGTTCATTGGTTATCTTCCTCCTTTTGAGAGCGATTATATCGATATCGTAGTAAATCTTCACAATGATGGAACATTGTTTTTATCCTTTTCCTTCTGGGGGGGAGGGGCAGGGGTGATGGTAAGGAAAAGAGCGGAATGAAAATAAAAAAAAAGAAAGAAAAAAAAGATAGCGCGTATTTGTTTAGAGTGTGTGAAACAAAACTACCAAGTGTACACAAAAGTAGAAATGCATCATCGTAAAATATGCATGTTTGAATCTCTCTCTGTTTCTGTCTGTCTGTCTGTCTGTCTGTCTGTCTGTCTGTCTCTCTCTCTCTCTCTCTCTCTCTCTCTCACACACACACACACACGCACGCACACACACACACGCACGCACGCACGCACGCACACACACACACACACACACACACACACACACGCGCGCGCGCGCATGCAAACACAGATAGAGACAGAAAAACAGATCTGGACAAGGTAATTTCCATGTGGATCAATACAGTGTCTTTTGATTTAAGACAGAGAGACAAAGTTAATTTCCATGTGGATTAATACAGTGTCTTTTGATTTGATTTGATACATAGGCATGCACACACATATACACACACTCACACACACACACACACACACACACACACACACACACAGAGAATGCTCCCTTCTGTCATCACTTTACTAGTCAACGGCTAAACTGAAACCACAGCTAAAGAGAGCAGAGCCAGTCATCATACTGCCGTCACCGATGATTAGCAGCTGATAGCAAAGCAATCGGCGCAGCATGACGGCCCCAGTGATTGAATCCTGACACTGCCCGTAACTCAGCCCCCAGCACTTCACCTTGCTCAGTCCAGGGAGCCCTTATCTGGCTGCACACACTGCAAGGTCAAGTGGTCAGTCAGCATCAATACTGTCCGGGAAACAGAGAGAGAGAGAGCGGTGATTGGCAGACCCGCCATGCAGGGACGGAGAAACACACTACGTGCTCTGCCGCCCCCTCGTAGACCTGACGAGAGCCGCGTCATTTTCAATCATCATAAAACCTAAAGCTACGGCTGCCTCTCTCCGCTTGTCTTAGTCTAATCTGCACTTGGTCCTCTGGCGGCTCTCTTTCTGCGGGGGGAAGGAATAGCCACTTTTCCATTCACGCCTTTCTCTCCCTTCGTCATGACCATCTCTGTCAACCATCCGTCCACCAACCTCTCCCCTCCTCTTCGACCCGTTGCCCTCCCCCACGCCTCCACCCCCAACAACCCCTACCCCCCCCCCCCCCCACCGTTGCCCACACCACCCCCAACCCCTGGTCAAAACCTCTGCCATGGCCAGTGGCCATGTGTCTCCCTGCGGAGCTGTTCCGTTCGTCCCCCTGTTACCCACATGTCCATTTCAGTTCCCCCTTATCATCTTGGTGGAGGACATGAGTGGACAGGAACTCATGGTAATCAGTTCGTTCTGTAGGTTTCCTTTACCCGCGTCCCTCTCCCCTCACCAGGTTCTCCTTCCTCGCATCTCTCCCGTCATCACTCCATCATCATCACTATTTCCTCTCACGCCCTCTGACAACTGGACACCCAAAAGTCACGCCCGGCCTGAATGCATTGTTTCTGGGGCACGTGGTATTGAAAGCTATCGCTGTGTTTGTCCACTGCCGCTGGTAGACAGGGGTATCACATCACGGCCCCCATCAGAATATCGGTTGTCATTGCTCGTCCCATTACTGTCGTTCGTGTGTTGCTGTGTGAGTCACATTAATTTTCATAAACGTCTCATAGACAGAAAGAGGCGCACGAAAACACACACGCACACGCGCGCGCGCGCGCACGCAAGCACACACACATTGACAGGACTTGGTCTGTCACGGTCGACATCGTAGTTGAGAGGGTTTTTTTTGTTGTTTTTGGTTGGGTTGGGGGTTCGGATCTGTTTCTTCCCCCTTTCCTTTTCACATGGGAAGTTAAATTGGCAGAGGATGATCGTTGGGCTTTGATTTGGAGACAGGTTTTTTTCTAGTTTCGTGTGCACGAACCTTTAGCTTTTCTTTGCGCATGTGTCTCGTGATGGTGTTTGAGCGTTCAGGAGTGGAAGAGCTCATATCTTGTATCATGTATCGTTCTTTCAACATGTATCTCGTGCATATTAATTGGAATACTTAAAGTGTGCGGAGTTCTCGTACTTCATATCCTCTCCACTAACTTCACTCGAGAGGAGGCAGTCCTTGCAGAGGGACGGGGTGTGAAACATCATTTAGTTGCTGCTTTGACTCGAGACCCTCTGTAAACGAGTAAGTGTATCTATGTTTCGATGTTTCTTTGCAAGCACCTTCAGTTTTCGTAAAGAACACCCCGTGCGTGAGCCTACGCGTGTATTTTCGTTCGTTGATTCAGCGGTTTCCTGGACACTCTTCTGGCCCGAGTCTATACGTTTAACAGCATCGGGGACCAGGTGTCTCTGCCCTGTGTTCCGCTTCGAGGTGGTGGGGCTGGCTTTCGTCAGTCTCCAGCCGCACCTGGCTGTGGATTACCTACCTCTTGGTACCCTGGGTCTGTCAAGACCTCTGCTGACATCGGTACTATGGGCAGTTTCGTCTTCAGTCCGCAAGCAGTCTTCTTCTTCTTTCTTCTTTCTGTTACACGACCAGCATCGACTTGCCGGTGACTCTGTCGTGGTTCATGCATGCTGGGTATTTTCGTGTCTCCGCAACTCACCGAACACTGACATGGGTTACAGGATCTTTAACGTGCGTATTTGATCTTCTGCGTGCGTGGGGAGTTCAGGCACTAGCAGGTCTGCACATATGTTGACCTGGGAGATCGGGAAAAATCTCCACCCTTTACCCACCAGGCGCCGTTACCGTGATTCGAACCCCGGACCCTCAGATCGAAAGTTCAACGCTTAAACCACTCGGATATTGCGCCCGTCTACAAGGGTAGACACACACAGTCAACAACGGTTTTAGACATGTATCAGATAATATGCAGTAACACTTACAAGAATGAAAGGGAAAGACACTGCAGTGGTTCCAGTATATTTTTTTTCCTTGTATGATTTTGTTTCGCTTGAGTTGTTTTTCCCCCGTGGATTCCTAGACAATGTTGTATCTCATATTTGCGCACGATTAAAAAGAAAAAAAAACAACACTTTCTCTACTTAATTTCTTAATTCAAATACAAACGCGCGCATGCACTCACGCCCATACCCAAGAGATAGAAACAACAACAGAAAAACAAGCAAACCTGTTTTGATACAGGCGGGAACGGGTTGGGGGATACTAAGTCTCCAAGTAAATCTGGGATGTCATACTCAGTGACGGACTGTGTGTGGCCACACTTACCGGTATCTGGGATGTCATACTCAGTGACTGTGTGTGGCCACACTTACCGGTATCTGGGATGTCATACTCAGTGACTGACTGTGTGTGGCCACACTTACCGGTATCTGGGATGTCATACTCAGTGACTGACTGTGTGGCCACAATTACCTGTATCTGGGATGTCATACTCAGTGACTGACAGTGTGTGGCCACACTTACCGGTATCTGGGATGTCATACTCAGTGACTGACTGTGTGTGGCCACACTTACCTGTATCTGGGATGTCATACTCAGTGACTGTGTGTGGCCACACCTATCGGTATCTGGGATGTCATACTCAGTGACTGACAGTGTGTGGCCACACTTACCGGTATCTGGGATGTCATACTCAGTGACTGACAGTGTGGCCACACTTACCGGTATCTGGGATGTCATACTCAGTGACTGACTGTGTGTGGCCACACTTACCTGTATCTGGGATGTCATACTCAGTGACTGACTGTGTGGCCACACTTACCGGTATCTGGGATGTCATACTCATTGACGGACTGTGTGTGGCCACACTTACCGGTATCTGGGATGTCATACTCAGTGACTGTGTGTGGCCACACTTACCGGTATCTGGGATGTCATACTCAGTGACTGTGTGTGGCCACAATTACCGGTATCTGGGATGTCATACTCAGTGACAGTGTGTGGCCACACTTACCGGTATCTGGGATGTCATACTCAGTGACTGTGTGTGGCCACACTTACCGGTATCTGGGATGTCATACTCAGTGACTGACTGTGTGTGGCCACACTTACCGGTATCTGGGATGTCATACTCAGTGACTGACTGTGTGTGGCCACACTTACCGGTATCTGGGATGTCATACTCAGTGACTGACTGTGTGGCCACACTTACCGGTATCTGGGATGTCATACTCAGTGACTGACTGTGTGTGGCCACACTTACCGGTATCTGGGATGT
>NC_134899.1:31391620-31404120 GCF_041734735.1 Babylonia areolata | reverse complement strand
CCTGGTGCCTGAAAGACACACACACACACACACACACACACACACACACACACACACACACACACACACACACACACACACACACACCACACCACACACACACACTACACACACACACACACACACACACACACACACACACCCTCTCTTGTATATGCTTGTGTTGTCAAGGATTTTGCACTAAATGGGGGGAACATGTGCATGTGGATGGGGTGGACATGGTGTAATTGTGTCCGAGAATTTGTATTCAGTGGGGTGTGTGTGTGTGTGTGTGTGTGTGTGTGTGTGTGTGTGTGTGTGTGTGTGTGTGTGTGTGAAATGGAAATGCAATTTTGTATATCTTTATCACAATATTGTTGTATACATATATATATATATATATATATATATATATATATATATATATATATATATATATATATATATGCATTTTGTTGTTGTTGTTGCTCTTCTTCTGCTTGTTTCTTCTCTCTCTCTCTCTCTCTCTCTCTCTCTCTCTCTCTCTCTCTCTCTCTCTCTCTCTTCTCTCTCCCCTATTTTTTTCTTCAATTTTTTTCTTTTTTCCCCCCTTCTCCTTAATTATTATTATTATTATTATTATTATTATTATTATTATTATTATTATTATTATTATTTTCACTGATGGCTTGATGTAAAAAAGCAATTGTTGCTTATTCAATTTACCATCATGAAATAAAATCTTGACTTCCATCCTTCCCCGTTCACTCTACTCCCCCCCCCCCCAGCCCCCCCTCCACCCCTCCTCCCCTCAACTTATAATAAACGTTGTGATGGACTGTCAAACTGACGTGAAGAAAACAAAGTGCATCGATGCATCAAACAGAAGGGGGCAGTGGTGGTGTTTAAATAAATGGTAGCTGATAAAACGTGCCAAGCTTGCCATTCCGTCTTCCAAGCACACGCCTTCGTATCAGCTTTTTTTTCTTCTTCTTTTTTTTTTTTTTTTTTTTTTTTTTTCGCAACCGGCCTCCCACTCATCACAAACATAAAGCGGCAAGACAACGACTGGCCGTTAATTGTCCGACTAGTTACAAGCAACTGTGACTGTACCCTGATTCCCCCACCCCACCCGTAAAAAAAAGTTCTGGTGCGCAAAAACAAAAAAAAAACAAAACAAACAAACAAAAAATCTTCGTTTTTACCTTCCTTTTTTGGTTTTGTTGATTCATGTTTTTCCCGAACACAAGTATCATTGTTTTCTCGTGTGCACGCTCTGACAAGGTTTCAATTTCAAAGGGGTATCATTGAGTGGAGACTGATCCATATACACTAAAGCAAAAGCACTATACACACACACACACACACACACACACACACACACATATATATATATATATATATATATATATATATATATATATATATATATATATATATCACCTTTGAAATCGGTGTGCTACTCTTCTACGCTCGGGATAGCGTATTCCGATGTCCTTTCGACCTATTTTCAGTTTTCTCGTTTTGTGTGGCTGTTGAGAAATAAAGACCAATTAGACAGACAGAGAGAGGGGAAAATGGAAATGATGAGAGAGACAGTGAGACAGAACCCAGGACTCAGAAATAGTTTACTGCAAAGGCACCGGCCTCTTTGCAAAGGCGGTACACACATACAGACAGTTGAGACACACAAAATACTGAAAATAAAGGGGGGAGGGACCAACATCATGGACACAGCGTTTCTCCACTGAGAAAAGTAGACAAATAAAGATTTTAATTCGTAACAGTTTCTGCAATTACGTTTATACTGAAAGAGAGACAAAGGGAGAGGGGAGGGGAGAGAGAGAGAGACAGACAGACAGACAGACAGACAGACAGACAGAGAGGGAGGGAGAAAAGTTCCACGGTTTCTCCTGAATCCAGAACACGTCCACATGGGCCTCTTAACTTCATCACTTGTTCTGATGAAATGAATGAAATAGAAGTCGAAACACATATTTCAAAGAACCCTGCCAAAAAGTGTCTTTTTTTTCTTTCTTTTTTTTTTTTTTTTTCATTTATGGTTTTGTTTTAACCAACTTTTCTTGAAATGTCATCACCAAAATCGGATCACATTTTTAGTCGATATCTTGTATTCTGTACCATTCTCTTCCCCACCACCACCACCACCACTTTCCTGCCACCCTCCCCCCCCCCCCCACCCCACCCCCTCCGCGACCTATTTTCGCTGTGATCTCATTAACGACCTCTTCCAATGCGAGCGATGCGTCTTGAGTGAGTTAATTACGTCCAGAGTTTATGTCTTCAGTGGCGGGAAGTTCATGTGGAAAATGTCTGTGTAGGGACGACGTGTCATTCTGAAATCCAGAGGGGACACTCACTCAGTCTGGCTCCACTACTGGGTGATGATGCCGCCCATCAGTGAGAGAAAAAGGAAAGGAAACCATACCAGGAGGGAGATTGTGAGTGTGAGATGGGGTGGGAGGGTGGGAGTGTCTGTGTGTGTTGGGGGTTCGGCGGGGGGGGGGGGGGGGGGGGGGTCAGGGGAGGTATGGTATCTCCTGGCAATGGCATCTGTGTCTCTTGAATTCGAGCAAAACTGACACGATACCATTCTCAAAGCATACAATTGAAAGTCTTTTTGTTGTTGGATTGTTGTTGTTTTTTATGACTATCTGGGAAGTAAATTTATGTTCACTATGTCGAGGGCTCGGCATAGGAAGGCTGGGGAGTGGGGGAGGGGAGGGGGGAGGGTAAGGAGGGGGCGGAGGGTGGGGGTAAGGGGGAGGGGGGGGGGCAGTTCGTCGCCTTCCCCCGTTTACAGCTTCCCTAGCTGATGTCACATACTCTGAGACGTGTTTCGTACACGCTAGTGTTGGGGAGGTTCTCGCGAGACACGCTAAGAAGGTACGTTTCTGGTTTGTTTTCCACCTCGCGGCAAGAGTGGCTGGGTTCTCGCGAGTCAAGGCCAGGTAGCCTTCAGGAGCAACATCGCCGCGACACAAAGATAAATCTTCTTCCCGCCTCGCATTCGTTTCGTTGTTCATGTTCTCCTCGCACTCGCCACTCGCTCTCTCGTCACTAGGACGCAAGCGCGAAGAAACGCGTCTCCGTTCACACCTGGGTGGTGTGAGGAAAATCGGAGTAAAGTGTCTTTCCAACACCGTGCCGAACTAGGGCCTCGAGTTCTTATCACTTGTGAACATTGGATCACCTGTCCAACGCCTGACCGATGGCATTATGACGCCTCCGCACCATTCTACGCTATGGTACTGCCATGCCTGCCGTGTTGACTAGCGTCCACACGGACAATACCGCGCAGGCCTAACCGTATCGTGCCTCACAGATTCAGTTTCAGTTTCAGTAGCTCAAGGAGGCGTCACTGCGTTCGGACAAATCCATATACGCTACACCACATCTGCCAAGCAGAAGCCTGACCAGCAGCGTAACCCAACGCGCTTAGTCAGGCCTTGAGAAAAAGAAAAAGAAAAAAAGAAAAAAAAGGTGAATAAATAATGGATAAATACATTAAAAAAAATATAAAAAAACAACAACAAATAAATAAAAATAACTACGACCACTACTAATAACATGTATAAGGCGGAAAAACCTGATGAAGCCAACTATAAGCGTACATAAATAAATAAAATAAATAAATAATAATTATAATATAAAAAGTAGTAGTAGTAGTAGTAGTAAATAGATAAATAAAAAAAGACAACAATGATGATAAATAAGCAAACAAATGCAAAACATGGAGACACACATTCACACATACACCCACACATGCATAACAGACATGCACCAAACATGCAGCTTCACAGACACGAAAGCACAGTCAAACACTCAAACGCACATGAGCCCCAATACACACACACACACACACACACACATTACCCTGCATCTCCTCTACCCCCCTCCTCCACACACTCATTTCCAGGCCACGCATCGCAGCCTCCACGGCACACACACACACACACACACACACACACACACACACATACACGCATGAACACTTACTTGTACAAGCACACACATACGCCCATATACCCCACCCCCAACCCCCACACATATATTCAAATATATATATATATATATATATATATATATATATATATATATATATATATATATATATATATATATATATATATACCCGCACGTTCCAATATTCTGTTGCTCCCACAGTGTTGGCATGCATACACACACATACCTCATCCTCTACCCCCTGCCCCCCCCCCCCCCCCCCCGCAACCCCCCCCCCCCCCCGCCCCCCACCCCTCACACACACACACACACACACACACACACACACACGCACGTGCACAGAACTCTCCTGACACTTGTGTACACTTACACCCTCGCGCATGCACAAAAGCACTCAAACACACAGACCCACACATACACACAAACACACACATACACACACGCACAGAGGCTGCCACTGATTGGCCGCAAGAGGGATGAGAAAAGATCTCTGATGCCAAAAACGTGGCGTCTAGTGTGTTGCTCAGTCTATTGTATTTGGAAAAGCCCACAGAGACTCTGCTCCGTTTTGAAGAAATTTGCGCAATGTTGGTTTGGAAATGATGCCGATATTTGTTTGATTTGCAAAGCATCGTGCTCTACCTTTCATGATAGACTTACGGCCGCTCCCTCTCTCTGCTTTTATTTCTTTGAAGTAATCGATGGTGTGATGGCCTTGTACCTGTTCTTTTTAATATTCTTTGACTTTTCTGAGGATTTCCGATTTTCCTTGATGTAGGCCGCTCGTTGTTGTTGCGTTACCAGCAAGTCTATCAGCTCGCTCATTTCCCTTAACACCTGCATGTCCCGGGCAGTATGACCATGTGAGTTTTTTTTAATCTGAAAGTTGCGCATTGCCTTATGCCACTCTGGGCTTCCCATTCCATTTTCAATTTTCTGTATGAGGTTCATTGAGTCGGTTAGAATCATGGACATGTTGGTTTCCGGACATATGGATGGACGATAGCCACTGGAGGGCATGTGTCACAGCTTCAACTTCCATCGTTAGGCTGGAAGTTGTGACTTTGTAGGCAGCATTCTCTTCCCTAATTGCTTTTCCATTTTGTTTCGCAGTGAATCCCCAACCGGACTGGTCTTTGGTGACTGAGCCATCTGTGTATATGATGATGTCCTTTTCTTTACTGTTTTCTTCTATGAGTAGCTTCACTTCCGTATCAGTTTTGCCCTCTGGCCACAGCCTCACAGAGCCATACCATCTGTGGAACGCCGTAACCTACTATGGCCTATCATGCCTTGCCATACTGAACCATTATCAGGTAATACATCATAGAGTGCATGACAATTCCAGACCATACCATACCATACCATAACAAAACATACCATACCATACCATATATGCCCGACCATACCATACCAAACCATACCATACATGCCAGACCAGACCATACCACACCATACCATACCATACCATACCATACCATACCATACCATACCAGACCACACATATCATACCATGCCATACCATGCCACACCAGACCAGACCGTATACCATGCCATACCAGACTATACCATATCATACCATACCAGACCAGACCGGACCATACCATACCATACCATATCATACCATACCATGCCATACCAGACCATGCCATACCATACCATACCAGACCATATCATACCAGACCAGACCATACCATGCCATACCATACCAGACCAGACCAGACCATACCATATCATACCATACCAGACCAGACCATACCATACCATACCATGCCAGACCAGACCAGACCATACCATGCCAGACCAGACCATACCATGCCAGACCAGACCAGACCATACCATGCCAGACCAGACCATACCATATCATGCCATACCATGCCATGCCATACCACACCATGCCAAACCAGACCAGACCAGACCAGACCATGCCATACCACACCATGCCAAACCAGACCAGACCATACCATACCATATCATGCCATACCATGCCATGCCATACCACACCATGCCAAACCAGACCAGACCGGACCAGACCATGCCATGCCATACAATGATATAGTGTATCGTACCGTACCCTACGGAACCACACAACCACACCATATGCCATGCTACATCAGACTGTCGTGCCATAGTATACCATCATGGCATTTCATACAGCACAACATGCCTCACGATACCATACCATACAATATCATATCCCACATAAGACTGTGCCACTGTATCATACTACACATTACCATACCATACCATACCACACCATACCACACCACACCACACCACACCACACCATACCATACCACACCATACCATACCACACCACACCACACCACACGACACCACACCACACCATGCCACTCTATCATTTACCATATCATACCGTACAAAACCACACTAGCATACCATGCCATACCACCATACCATACCATTATGTACTTGTTTTTTTTTACCCGTATTCTTCTTATTTTCTTCCTTTTTTTTGTTTCATTGTTTTTAACTTGCTTGCGTTTTTATTGTTTATGTCATTTTGTTGTTGTAGTAGTAGTAGTTGTTGTTGTCTCTGGTGTTTTTCCTTGATCATGTGGTTAGTTTGTTTGTTTTTTTAATCTCCTCTGTCTTTCACCGATGAGATTTTCTTTCTTTTTTTTCCATCCAGGGATGTTCTTTCTTTCTTTCTTTCTTTCTTTCTTTCTTTCTTTCTTTGCCTTCCTGCTTGTTTGTTTTTAGCACTGAAAAACAAAACAAAATAAAATATAAAAAAAAACTTTGTATTTTCTCGTCCCTTGCGAATAACTTAGCCGTTTTTACGGTCCTCTGCAAGGATCGATGTGTGTGTGTGTGTGTGTGTGTGTGTGTGTGTGTGTGTGTGTGTGTGTGTGTGTGTGTGTGTGTGTGTGTGCGTGTGTGTGTGTGTGTGTGTGTGTGTGTGTGCGTGTGTGTGTGTGTGTGTGTGTGTGTGTGTGTGTGTGTGTTCTCGATTTCCCCCCAAAAAACAGAAACAAACGCCGGAAAAGAGAATTGAACAAGAGGGAACGTTTAGCTTCTTTTGAAACCGAAGATCCATGTGCTTGCTTGAGAAAGCATACTGCTAAGTATCCCTTCGCAAATAACCTTCTTGCCTTTGTTTTGTGCCCTTTTTTTTCAACCCCATGAAGAAGAAAATCGGTTCAGCTCTCTTCCACAGATTAATAAATAAATAAATAAATAAATAAATAAATAAAGTTACGGACCGCTTCAGAACAGAATGTATGTCTTTATGAAATGTTAAAAAAAAAATTAAAAAAAAAAAAAAAAATCGGGAGATGATTTGAATTCTTCAGGCTGCCTATGATATACCACTGTCCTCTCAGTTAATACATAAACGACTGTCACAGACACACTTGATACATGAGCAATTCCGTCTGGGCAGCTGGCAGTTTGTGGTGCTTCTTTGTGATTGAATAAATAAATCGATAAAAAAGGAAGAAGAAATAGATACATAAGCAAAGATGAAATGAAATAGAATAAGAAGATGAATATGTAGATATGTAAATATGTAAATAGATAACTGTCTGTCTGTCTGTCTGTCTGTCTGTCTGTCTGTCTGTCTGTCTCTCTCTCTCTCTCTCTCTCTCTCTCTCTCTCTCTCTCTCTCTCTCAGAAACTGTTGAGGGAAGGAAGACAGTAAAGAAAGACGGACTGACGACATCAGAGACTGGACGTGAAAACCAACAGTCCAGGAGTAATCTGGTGAACAGGCCTTTGCTGCAACCCAGTGATTCTTCACATAGTTGAGGAACAAGAAGAAGAAGAAGATGGTTCTTTGAAAGTGGTGTGCTGGTTATTTATTAAACGACACTGAATGACGAAACGGCGGAAGATGGAAACTGAAAGGGCAGTCATCGCAAGCTGAACGCGCCACGGTAAAAACTTAAGACCGGTGAACCCAGGCGTTCAGCGCCACGCATACCCCCAAACAGACCATTAATTATGGTGATCAGAGGTCCGGGTCCAGTTGGCAAACCAGCCACCTGCGACTACCGGTTATGTTCACGCCTTGGTGACTTCCAGCGGAGGGGGAATGGCTTTCAAATGACGACTGCGTAATGGACAGAAACAGGGGTGGACTCACTAACCTGTTCAGATTCCCTGTTTGCTTTCCTTTTCTGCTCCCCTTCCCTTCGACGACGGATTGACAATCAAGCGGTTGGGGGTTTGGGGGGTAGGTGTAGGGAGATCGGTTTGTCTTACAACGGTTCGTTCATCTCCGTGGGTGTGTGTGTGGGGGGGGGTGAGGGTGGGTGGGGTGGGAGAAGTTTGGTAGGGGTGAAGGTGTTGTTTGAAAACCAATTGGTCCGATTCACAGCTGTCCAGACACGCCGTGTGTGTTGGTTTTGTGTGTTCGCAGGGTTCGGACCCCTTGCTGGTGTGATTCGCCCCCAGTGTCTTGAGTAATGTCCCCGTGTGTCTGTCTGGTGATGAATGACTTCGCTGTCAGTGCCATGGTTATCTGGGGGAGGACGCCTGTGTGACGTTCGGTTAGGGTGCTGATAGGCTGGTCGGGGTAGGAGGCGGTGGGTGGTGTAAGGGAAGAAAGGTAGGGGAAAGTTTGTGAAGGCAGTGGGTGGAGTGGTACGGGAGGGTGTGCTAGGTGACATGCGTGGAATGAGGGGAATCTCCGTGTTTGGTGATTGCGTGGGTGCAGTAAAGCCGCTATGGTATCATGGGAAAACATTACCATAATGATTTTCATAAGAGGCAAATCATTTCTTTAATCTGCAGATGGAAAATTAATTGTTTTTTTTTCCTTTTTCTGTCTCTTTCCGTCTCTCTTTCCCTCACTCCCTGTCTCTCTCCTTCTCTCTTTCCCTCACTTCCTGTCTCTCTCCTTCTCTCTTTTCCCTCAGTCTCTGTCTCTTTCCTTCTCTCTTTCCCTCACTTCATGTCTCTCTCCTTCTCTCTTTCCCTCACTTCCTGTCTCTCTCCTTCTCTCTTTCCCTCAGTCTCTGTCTCTCTCCTTCTCTCTTTCCCTCACTTCCTGTCTCTCTACTTCTCTCTTTCCCTCAGTCTCTGTCTCTCTCCTTCTCTCTTTCCCTCACTTCCTGTCTCTCTCTTTCTCTCTTTCCCTCAGTCTCTGTCTCTTTCCTTCTCTCTTTCCCTCACTCCCTGTCTCTCTCTTTCTCTCTTTCCCTCGCTCCCTGTCTCTCTCCTTCTCTCTTTCCCTCTCTCCCTGTCTCTCTCTTTCTCTCTTTCCCTCACTCCCTGTCTCTCTCCTTCTCTCTTTCCCTCACTCCCTGTTTCTCTCCTTCTCTCTTTCCATCACTCCCTGTCTCTTTCCTTCTCTCTTTCCCTCACTCCCTGTCTCTCTCCTTCTCTCTTTCCCTCACTCCCTGTCTCTCTCCTTCTCTCTTTCCCTCACTTCATGTCTCTTTCCTTCTCTCTTTCCCTCAGTCTCTGTCTCTTTCCTTCTCTCTTTCCCTCACTCCCTGTCTCTCTCCTTCTCTCTTTCCCTCACTCCCTGTCTCTCTCCTTCTCTCTTTCCATCACTCCCTGTCTCTCCTTCTCTCTTTCCCTCACTTCATGTCTCTTTCCTTCTCTCTTTCCCTCACTCCCTGTCTCTCTCCTTCTCTCTTTCCCTCACTTCATGTCTCTTTCCTTCTCTCTTTCCCTCACTCCCTGTCTCTCTCCTTCTCTCTTTCCCTCAGTCTCTGTCTCTTTCCTTCTCTCTTTCCCTCACTTCCTGTCTCTCTCCTTCTCTCTTTCCCTCACTCCCTGTCTCTCTCCTTCTCTCTTTCCCTCACTTCCTGTCTCTCTCCTTCTCTCTTTCCCTCACTTCCTGTCTCTCTCCTTCTCTCTTTCCCTCACTTCATGTCTCTCTCCTTCTCTCTTTCCATCACTCCCTGTCTCTTTCCTTCTCTCTTTCCCTCACTCCCTGTCTCTCTCCTTCTCTCTTTCCCTCACTCTCTGTCTCTCTCTTTCTCTCTTTCCCTCACTTCATGTCTCTTTCCTTCTCTCTTTCCCTCAGTCTCTGTCTCTTTCCTTCTCTCTTTCCCTCACTCCCTGTCTCTTTCCTTCTCTCTTTCCCTCACTTCCTGTCTCTCTCCTTCTCTCTTTCCCTCACTCCCTGTCTCTTTCCTTCTCTCTTTCCCTCACTCCCTGTCTCTTTCCTTCTCTCTTTCCCTCACTCCCTGTCTCTTTCCTTCTCTCTTTCCCTCACTTCATGTCTCTCTCCTTCTCTCTTTCCCTCACTCCCTGTCTCTCTCCTTCTCTCTTTCCCTCACTCCCTGTCTCTCTCCTTCTCTCTTTCCCTCACTTCATGTCTCTTTCCTTCTCTCTTTCCCTCACTCCCTGTCTCTCTCCTTCTCTCTTTCCCTCACTTCATGTCTCTCTCCTTCTCTCTTTCCCCCACTCTCTGTCTCTTTCCTTCTCTCTTTCCCTCACTCCCTGTCTCTCTCCTTCTCTCTTTCCATCACTCCCTGTTTCTCTCCTAGTGTCTTTCCACCATTCCCTGTCATTCTCCATTCTATCTCTTCTTTTCTCTCCCATCCATTCCCTGCCCCCCTCTCTTCCCTTCCCCCCATTATATTATCTCTTTTTCTTTTTCTTCTTCTTCTTCTTCTTCTTTTTTTTTTCTCGTTCTTTCTCAATCTCTTTTCCCATTAAGTCCGCGTCTTTTCCTTTATTTCTATTTCTTTGTTTCCTTCAGCCAGTCTCTGTTTTTGTTTCTTTCATTCCATCTTCTGTCATTCTTTGTTTCCTCTCTCTCTCTCTCTCTCTCTCTCTCTCTCTCTCTCTCTCTCTCTCTCTCTCTCTCTCTCTCTTTATTATCTTACATTTTCTCTCTTTTATTGCTTTTCTCTCTCTGTCTGATTCTCAGAGTTTCTTTCTTTATTTTGCCATCTTCCTCTCCTTCTTTCTTTCCTTTTCGTCTGTCCGTCTTTATGTTTGTTTTGTTTTGTTTTTCTTCTGTTGTGTGTGTGTGTGTGTGTGTGTGTGTGTGTGTGTGTGTGTGTGTGTGTGTGTGTGTGTGCGCGCGCGCATCTTCTGTTCTTTTCTCTCTAGCTCTCTCTCTCTTTTTGGTCTTTAAATGGTCATTTGCTCATCGTTTTGTTTTCAATATTGCTATTCCTGATAATTGTGTTTATTTCCCATTACTTTCTCATAGTCCTTGTTCATCAGTGTCATTGTTTTAATCTGGTATATATGTAAATATGCGTGTAATTTCGATCACTGGCCATTTCATGTGTTATTTGAGGTTATATTGTGTTGAGCGTATTGTATTGTATTGTATTGTATTGTATTGTATTGTATTGCATTACCCTTTTGTCACAACAAATCTCTGTGTGCTAATTTGGGGCTGAACGTATCGCTACAATGAGAGTGCTATTTATTTTTGTTCTGCGTGCAAGTGTATTTGTTTTCCTGTCCGAGTGAATTTTTTTCTGCATAATTTTGCCAGGGACACCCGTTTTGTTGCCTTGGATTGTGTTTTACATGCGCTAAGTGCACCTCGGTTTATCGTCTCATCCGAATGACACTTTCATGGTCTGGTAGAGTTAATGAAATGCAGGAAAATGTGTATTTATTCACACACACACACACACACACACACACACACACACACACACACACACACACACATATATATATATATATATATATATATATATAGATAGATAGATAGATAGATAGATAGATAGATAGATAGATAGATAGATAGATAGATAGATAGATAGATAGATAGATAGATAGATATGAGAGAGTGTGCAATGTTCTTAATGAAATGTGTGAGCATGGGAAAAGAAAAGTAGGGTTTTATGGTGAGGTAATTTCTGTGCTTTTTTTTTTTTTAAATGTCGCCCTTTTTTTTTAATCCCCGAACGTGTCAACAATCTCCTTTTTTTTTTTTTTCTTTTTTTTTGGCAAAACGATAAATGAATAAAACAATTTAAAAAAAAAAAGAATATGTATACATGAAATGATGATAATGATAATAAGAATTATAATGATGATAATGGTAATAAAGTTATTGTTATTGCATCTTTCTCTTCTTTCTTTCAGAAACTGCCTGTACCGATGTTTGCAGTTTCACAGCTCGGGGTGTTTGTCTTCTTGTTGATGGATTAAAAAAAACACACACACACACACAAAAAACCCAACTAAATAACCTCAAAAATAAAACAAAATATCAAAGAATCGACTTAGAAAGGGAGGTAGTGGTGGGGGAAGGGGGGGGGGGGGAGGAGAGAGAAAAAACATCTTACAAGAGAAACATAACAGTTTCTGATGACCGATACAACAACCCTAACACTCAAGTGAACACATCTCCCATTTTTATAACTGTTGGAATGTTCGTGTAGGTGTTTCGATCTACTTAAGTGACTTATTTTGTTTTATTTCGTTTCACGATTACTTTTTTTTTTTTAACATCTCTCTCTCTCTCTCTCTCTCTCTCTGATGCTTTCGATAGATGAAACAAGAATAAGATCACAAGCGAGATTTATTGTCCCTAGCTTGGGTTTGTCGGAAAAAAAGCAATTAACTTCGGAAGCCTTATACTGTAATTAATCGAAAGAACA
>NC_134899.1:31384120-31386620 GCF_041734735.1 Babylonia areolata | reverse complement strand
TGGTGGAAGGACAGAGACAGGGAAAGACAGAGATAAGCAGAGACAGAGAGATGGATAAGGGCAGATCGAGGATGGGGGGGGGGGGCGGGGAAGAGGGGGTTTCAGGGGGGTGGGGGGTGCGGGGGGGGGGGGAGTGAGATAGGCAGAAAGACATACAGACAGATATACAGACAAGCAGGTAGGCAGACAGAAGCAGAAAGACACAGACACACGCAGACAGACACAGACACGCACGCGCGCACACGCACACGCACACACAGACGCGCGCACGCACACGCAGACACGCACGCACCCCCCCCCCCCCCCCCCGCCCCACACACACACACACCGACACACACACACCGAGAGGTCTGGGGGTTGAAAAGAGAGGAAGAAGAGCGATAGATATGAAGGCTGGTGGAGAAGAAGGAAGATGAGAGTGGAAGACAGACAGACAGAGATTCAGTCTGACAAAAAATACAGAAGACACAGTAGATTCTAAACTCTAGATCCGAAAGAAATGATCGCTCTTGTCTTATTAAGATTTGCAGATGATCACTCAGTTTATTGTTTGCTTTTATTCTAATGTTTGTGTACTGTGTCATAATTATGTGTTGTGTTCTATCGTCCAACTTCGCTAGATTCGCTACATCCACTTGAACAATGCCAGAGTTTAGAATCGTTTTATCTGACAGAGGGAACGCATGTTTCCGATAATTTCATAGACGTTTGCTTATATTGCAGAAAGTCTACTGCATAGTCCAATACGACATCTCTTATTGACGTATTACTATATCTAAATCTATTTATTAATCCCCATCATTTTGGTTATGACACACGTGTTTCTTTTGAAAATTTCTTTCTCTCTCTCTCTCTCTCTCTGTCTGTCTGTTTGTCTGTTTTCTCTCTCTCTCTCTTACTCTCACACACACACACACACACACACACACACACACACGGAGTTTCTATCACTCCCTTCCCACTCGCACCTAGTCGCTTGACGTCACCCCTCAACCAGACCCTCGCACAGGCATCAAGTCTGGCACTTCCTGTTTCTTGCCCTCCCAGGAATGTTGAGTGAGCTGCTCCCTCTCCTACCCCCACGCTCCCCCCCCCCACCCCCACACCCCCACACCCCCACCCACACCCCTCCACGCCTCACCGCCATCTACCCTTTTAACATCCGCCGATTTTCCTCATCATTACACCCGGTCATAACAAACGTAGGAACACTTCAACCCGAGATGGTTTCGCTTGATGACATCTTTCCGCTAATACAAAAACAAAGCAAAAACAAAACAGAACAAACAAAAACCCAGAAAGCTCGTTTGTAGATAGACACAAAACACAGCACCGTACAGCAGAGCTGAAAAGAGGGAAGCGTTCCTCGGAGGTCTTCAACAAAACGAACAGTTTCAGATGCAGAATATTAGAGTAGGTAGGCCTAACTGGGAGCGATCCAGCCAAACCGACCAGCTCAACGCGTGTGTTGTACTTATGACAGGTCGTACGATCATCAAATGTTGCTCTTCTGGTTTTTTTGGAAGGCTTTCTCTCATTTGATGCACCAGGAAAAGGTTCGTCTGCTCCTTCATTTCTCTGTTTTACCAATGGTTGAAATAGCGGGTGAGCCTGTGGGTAAAATGTGAACGGGCAAGTCCAATTGCGAACGATGGGTTTTTTGGGTACATGTGGACATTAAAACAGAGGCTGGTATTGAACTCGTTGGACATAAAATGTTATTGGAACATCGCACCCGACTGTTGTATTGCTGGTTTTGATCACACACACACACACACACACACACACACACACACACACACACACACACACACACATTTAAACACACACACACACACACACACACACACACACACACATTTAAACACACACCCCCCACACCCTTTCTATGAGTGTTCAGTAACTGTGCAGCCTTCGCAAACAGTAAAATCAAAAATATCCAACGGTCTAATTGCATACGACACTGTTTTGGGGATTCCTGTCAAAACTGACATTCTACTTTGTCAGCAACACACTTTCTTAAATCCTCCCAGCGCCGGTGATGCACATTCAACATATCCAGTCAAATCGGCTATTTTAAACTGTGTCAAAGTTCACGTTTTACTATTTGCTACCTTTGATTTTAGGATTTTGATAGCGCGTTTGTGAACGTGGTCGGCAGTGGTTCGCGAAGAGAAGAAAAAGCGAATAAGTAGTTGGAAACAGCTGATGTTTGACTGGTTCTTGGAAATATCATTATCATCAATATTCATTAAGGTATGAGAACGCAGTGAAAGCAGACGTTAGGTTATGAAATGTATGTGGTGAGAACGCTTCGAAGTGGGGTGGTACACGACTCACTCACAGTATCACGCAACTTGTAATTAGGCATATCTACTCTACCAACCTCCCGCTCACGCTCCAACTTGCGTTTAGTTTTGGGTTTTTGTTTTTTGGTGTTGTTGTTTTTTTCTGTCTCCTTCAGCAAGGCTTGTCAAGCGCGTTGGGTTTTATGCGTGCA
>NC_134899.1:31361620-31379120 GCF_041734735.1 Babylonia areolata | reverse complement strand
CCCCCCCTCCCAGTGACGCCTCACATATCTGACGATTGAAAAAAAAAAAAAAAAAAGTGAATGCAATTTTCGCGAATAAAGACATTTGTTTCGTGACTTGGATCAGTGTTTGTCCTTCGTGACTCTAATTATTAGTTTATTCAGTTCCCCCCCCCCCCCCTCTCTCTCTCTCTCTCTCTTTGTGTCCCTGTATATCCGTCTGTTTGGATGTCTTTTTATGTCTCTCTACTTGTACATCTCTATGCATCTCTATGCCTCTGTCTCACTCGCTTTGCGTTTTTGCCTGGCTCAGTATTTTTCTTTCTGCCTTTCCCTACACACATAACAGACACGCGCGTGCGTACGCGCGCACGCGCACACACACACACACACAAATGGTACAGATGCCCTTTGCTAATCCACTCTACCAGTGACTAATGGGACGCCTGGACACTGGGAGCCTGGTCTGGGGGCTGAAACTGACCCCCACCCCCACCCCTCCCCCAAATCCCCCCCCGCCCCCTTATAGATCACCCCCGGGACAAAGCAGGGCGCATCTTGTGCCAGAATACCAGGGTGTGTTTCCCAGTTTGTGCTACAATACGTCATCATAAACGCCACACCGCGTGTGCTGGCGCTAATCTCGTTGTGAACTAATGACGCATAAAACCGTATTATCGTTGCACAACACGCGCCATAAACAGCGGTAATCGCCTCCGCGAATTGCTTCCCCTTGTTCGGATTACGGTACTTTGAGAGTTACCTCCCTCTGTTTTTTTTCATGTAATTCTTTTTTTCCCTAAGACTTTTGCTTTTTTTGTTCTTTTTTTTTTTTATGAGGGGATATCTCGCTGATCGCTCCGTTTCGATCAGTCCCGAAGCAAAATATTTCTGCCTGAGTTCAGCTCTTCGTGGAATCTCCCTCTCTCTATCTCTTCTCTCCCACTGTTTTGGAGTTTGCCACTCCCTTCCACTTCTGAAGAAAGTTGTCGAAGCCCCAAACTTTTTTTTTTTTTTTTTTTTTTTTTTTTTTTTTGAATAGAGGAAATAGGTCTTCATTGAAATTGTTCCTGCTTCAGTCTGAAACTCTCCATTTTCATGTTCTTTAAGAATTGATTTTTTTTTTTTTTTTTTTTTTTTTTTTTTTAGTGGTTATTTTAGGCAAGGGATTGACGTATGGCATTCTGTGCGTTGTTTATAGATTAACCTCGCGAGTAAAGAATTTGCATTGCCTTGTGCTCTGTGTGTGTGTGTGTGTTTGAATAAAAAAAATATATATATATCTATCTATCTCTGTCTCTCTTTCTCCGTCTCTCTCTTTGTCGCTCTCTGTGTCACTGTCTCTCTCTGTGTTGAACAGCCCATTCGCAATTTGTCAATCTGTTTCATACATTCATTGATTCAGACTGCAATCAACTCTGTTGTCCTAGAATACTGTACTAAGTTTGTTCCTTAATGACATGACCGCGTATTACCTGTTGTTGACTCACGTGTGTAAACAATGTGAGTCTATGTAATTAGCTGGTGTTTGGTTGTCTCTCTCTCTCTCTCTCACTGTATGTCTGTGTGTCCGTGGTAAACTTAAGCATTGTCATTTTCTCTGGAAATGCTTAGTTGATACCAAATTTGGTATAACAATAGCAAATGATCAGTTCTTTCCATACGTTCTAATCATAATGATATTGCATCTCCGGAAAGGGCACAAAATAGATTTAGATATTTTCACACACACACAAAAAGTTACTTTTTTTTCTTTGTTTTATACACACAACTTAGCATTTCTATGTGACATACTGACACACTGAATAATAGCAGTTCATTAATATTTTTGTTGCTGAATATGTAACTTCATTTGCTCAGTGTGGAAGTAACATTTACACACACATCTCTCAATGTGCCTGTTAATGGGACGTTATACTTATAGGCTGAAAACTGTTAATCAGTAATGGAGATAATTGCCTTTTTACAGATCTCGCCCATCTAAAACATTAGGCCTACATTTTAAAACACAAACTCAAGGCATAAAAAAAAGCTTTCGTGTTTTATGTTCTGTGGAAAGGCCTTACATTATTTCCTACATGCTACACTGTCGTGTTTACTGCATACGAATATTTTACAGGTGTTGCTACATTGACTAGAATAAACATAACAGAAATTGTACTTGACAGACCCCACGCGAATCGACGGAGGTGGACATTTTGGAATACAGTGTGTCTCAGTCACTCAATAATTCGCGATAACATTACAGCTAGCTGACAGGAAGCGAATAAGGCAGTTGAGTTTTTGTCCAGAGAGATTTTCACACAGGCCTAAAAAAAACGTACTGTATTCTGCATGCACGGAGGAAGACAACTCTGACCTTTGCCAACTGCGCGTCTATTTATAGTAGTCCAAGCATGGAAGTCTGTAAACCATGCAATACCTAGCTTCGAAAGATGCAATAATTTTCTTTTAACAGTATACTTTTTTCCATCTTTTCGGAGGCTAAGTACAAATATGCAAAGCAGCTCCTAACAGACAGCGATGTTTCGAGGTACTGAAGGATGTTATAGTTGCATGGCTGCCTGTCTAAAAATAGCTGTTGCAGTATAGTCCATTCAGTCGACACGAAAGTTTTGGTATAAGGCACATGCAAGTGGTCATCCCACAAAGTAACCTATATAAAATGAAATGGAACAGTTCTGGAAATACAGACAATCACATACTTTTGGTTTGGATATTCCCGTAGTTTTTTTCACAGTTCTGAAAGAACGAGTGTGTATCTCCGCAGTGTATTTACTCTCATCAGACGGCAGAAAGTTTGCTAGTATTGTGGGCTTTTGAGGCAAGGTGTAGCTTCGGCAGTTAGTTTGACGCAGCATCTTTCTTACTCTGGTCAGTGCAATCCTCGATGTTTAACTTCAAACAACTCATGAACTGATCGACTGATCTTTTGGGTGAATATGCGACATCTTATTTATTGTTACCAGTGAGCCTATTAACAATTATTGATCCAAATAATGTTTTCTGCTTTTCGTCAAGACTGAGTATTCGTAGAATTGAAAATTTCATGCTTGAAACGGAACAGTTCCATCTGAAGCAACCCACGTTCCCGGTATCTCACTTTTTTTTTTTTTCATACACACATATAGATCTAGATCAAGGTGTGTGTGTGTGTGTGTTTGCCCGATCACCCATTTCTCTTTTCTTTTCTTTTTTTCTTTTCTTCTTCTCCTTTTTTTTTTTTTTTTTTTTTTTTTTTTAAACTCCTTTGTTGGGTTTAGTGTATATCACAAGTGAGTCCAGAAGTCCTTGCCTCTCTTGTTTATGTTGGATGACCATGTTTCTGCACCCTTTCATGAGGGGCAATGAATCAATTATCCGTATATGTATCTGTATATCTCTCTTATCTCTCTCATTGTTTGACTGGCTGTCTGTCTCTGTCTCCTTGCAGTATCCGTCTACCCATCTGTCTGTCTGAATGTGTCAGTCTAACTCTCTCCCACTCTTTCCTTCTCTTCCTTCTCTTTGTATTTCTCTCTGTGCCTCCCATTCATGGATTATATTACTCCCCCCCCACCCCCACCCCCGTCCCTCTCCTTCCCCCATTCGGCACTGAGCCATATTCGGGGCAGACTGTGCCCCCACTTCATCATTGTCATTGGAAACACGCCACACCCACATCCCCAATCAGCCTGATTAAATTTGGGTGAATTGGATCTTGATGACTGATCACGGTATTGTTATTTTCCATCACATTTTAAGTGTTGGGTATGATTATTATTAACGATCATTTAAATCAATTAATTCATGAATTAATAAATTAACCATCAATGTTTGTATGTATGTATGTATGTATATAGAAAATTAATGTCCGCCGTGGGGATACCGCGGTTCTTTCGGCGCAACAGCATACCCGCTTTCTGGAAATTCTGTTCTAGAAATTTCCTCTTTCCTATCACTCTGTTTCTGTCTTTTGTCTGTCTCCAGCGTCATGGTGCACCATGGCACGTTGTACGGCAGATACACGGCCAGGGTTAATGAACATGCTGATCCTCGGGTTTTTGAGAAAGTCAGGCTGCTCGCTGACAATGCGTGAACGCCAACGGGGTTTGGGTGCTTCCATTGTTTCTGGAAGATGGATGCCCGGCGTTTTAATTTTTCCCACTTCCTCTCTTTCCCCAAACTCTTTTTAGCAGCTGTGTTTTGGAATGACGTAGGCCTGTAGCCTAGCTCCGCCCACGCTGGCGTGTGTGTGTGTGTGTGTGTGTGTGTGCCGATCTATCCATCTTAAATTTGTGTGTGTGTGTGTTTTTTTCTTCCCTTTCTCTGAATTATTCTCTGTTTCCTATGGAAAAAAAACATACATACTTCAGAATGACTATGAGGTAGACAAAAATCTTGGAACAAAATCTACTTACCCGAGATAAAAGAGGACCAAGGTGTCGAGCCACAGGCTTTTTTTCAGGCAAATGTTTCTTTATCATGACGCAAAATCAAACTGACGAGCATTCAAAATGACGTCACCAGGCGAGACGTCATCATCAGGTTTATGAGTGGCGTGTCCCACCTGTGCCCGGAAAACCACTGCAGTCACTCTTTGGTATTGAGTCCAGCTGGGGCGAGGGTATCAAGGCGGGCAATGACACACATTCTTCACTTCTGCCTTTCGCTCTCCTTGTGTGTGTGTGTGTGTGTGTGTGTGTGTGTGTGTATGAGAGAGAGAGAGAGAGTGTGTGTGTGTTCGTTCGTTCATTCTTTAGTTTAACGTCTTTTCACTGTAAGTGATATTAGACGAGGGAAGGAAAAAAATCGAGTGGGAGGAGGGGGACGGAGGGAAGGGGGAGGGGGGGAATTACTGTGTACGCATACGAGTGAGTGAAAGTGTGCGTGTGTGTGTGTGTGTGTGTGTGTGTGTGTGTGTGTGTGTGACAATTATTGATTTAAGTTTTGTTTAAAAAACAAACAAAAAAACACAAGACTATAACATATTTCTAATGAAAAACTAACAACTATAACAGCGAACCAACTGGACTATTTAACAAGGAGTTGAAAAAGTCATACATTAGCAATGGACTGCTGAAGATCGTCAACCATGTTGGTATATGACCGGCTGTTATGTGAGCACCACAGATGCAAGAAACATTACTGACATATTTTGTGTGGGTGTGCGCGAGTGTGTGTCTGTGTTTGTGTGAGTGACTGTGCATTTTTGTGTCTGTCACACTGTGTCCATGTGTCTATGTGCTGTGTCTGTATGTGTATGTTTGTCTGTATGTCTGGCCACTCTCCATCTTTCAGTATGTCACTTTGCCTCTCTGTGGCGGTCTGTCTGTCTGTCTGTCTCTACCCGTATCTGTCAGAATCGCGCAAGCGATGTGCGTGTGTGTATGTGAGTGAGAAATGAATAAACAAAGAGAGAGGGGAAAAAAAGAAAGCGTGGCAGAAAGAGAGCGAGAGGGGAGTGGTGCAGAGACAGAGACAGACAGAAAGACACAGAGAAAGAACGCCACACGGAGACAAAGCCAGTGACGTAAAGAAAGATGGAGAGCTGACAGACAGACGTACAGACAAACTTACAAATACAGACACAGCATGTCTCCCTGCTATAAGAAACAGTCGTCACATTGCAGCGCGCCCCGCCTCTCCCAGACTTCAGCTTACCGTTGAATGCATTCAGGCGCCTGTGTGCCCACTGTTTTTGCGGATGCATGTCTATGTTCCCTCAGCTCTATGTTCCCTCAGCTCTATGTTCCCTCAAGTCAAGTTACATGCTATGTCATGTCATGTCATAATGCCATGTCATATCATGCCATGTGCCATGCCATATGCCATGCCATATTACATGACGTAAATATCTCTTGACTTGAGGGAACATAGGGCTGAGGGAACATAGAGCTAATTCTCCTAACAAACCGCTCTATGTTCCCTCAGCTCTATGTTCCCTCAATTCAAGTTACATGATGACCAGAGGTCAACTAATGGTCAGAGTGACCAGTGGTCAAGCAATGGTCAGTGTGACAGTGTTCAAGCAATGGTCAGAATGATCATTGGTCAAGCAATGGTCGGAGTGACCAGTGGTCAAGCAATGGTCAGAATGACCTGTGGTCAAGCAATGGTTAACTGACCAGTGGTCAAGCGTGAGTTTATAATGAAAATGACGTGAGAGAGAGAGAGAGAGAGAGAGAGAGAGAGAGAGAGGCAAACGGATGACATGTTACTTGACTTGAGGGAACATAGAGCTGAGGGAACATAGAGCTGACCCCGTTTTTGCACTGCGGATCCACTTGAGCTCTTGTCCGAGAACACAGACTGCGTCACCTTCGGACAACGGTGGACTTCAAAGATTCATTCTGGACATAGAATGAAATTGTTTTATTTTAGGCAGATTGATTTGCAGGGCGTTTCTGCTCAGTGTTGTCAGGGG
The DNA here is from genome assembly GCF_041734735.1 of Babylonia areolata. NCBI lineage: Eukaryota > Metazoa > Mollusca > Gastropoda > Neogastropoda > Buccinidae > Babylonia > Babylonia areolata. The sequence goes on along the minus strand of NC_134899.1, from coordinate 31,372,735 downwards.
AACTTTGAATGTTACCTGAAAAAAAAACAAAAAAAAACCCATTCCACAGCAACGCTTCATATAGATCTGACAGTTATTATGAATTTTGAATCTCACTGATGGAAATATCTTTGTTCCGTGACTTTGTATTGATATTTTTTTTTTATCCTTCGTGACTTAAACGCTTAAATATCAGTTTAATTAGCTACATCTTGTGATCCCTCTCCCTCTCTCTCTCTCTCTCTGCTGCCCCCCGCCCCCCCCCCTCCCCCTCTCAGTCTCTCTCTCTCTCTCTCGATCTCTCTCTCTCTGGTGTTAATGGACGGACGGATGTCTTCTTTATTAGCACATCCCAGTGGTGACGAATGGGTCGACTGACCTGTGATGTCTGTGCTTGGTGGATTGAAATTAGACGCCGCCCTCCTGCCCCCACTTCCACCTCCCCACACCCCACCCCCGTCACCGCCGCCGCCCGAATCCCTCATTTCCAACCCCCTCCCTTATAGATTACCCCCCCGGGGACACAAAGAAGGGTGTATCTTGTGCCAGAATGCCAGCGCGTGCCCCGAGCCAGTGCAGCAATACGTGATCATAAACACACGCGCCGGAGTTAATCTCGTCGTGATCTGTTGACGCATAAAACCGTATTTCGCTTCGCACGCCACGCATCGCAAACAGCGGCAATCGCCCCACGAATTGCTTCCCTTGCCGCTCCGCTCTCAGTACAAAGAGAGTTGTCAGTGGTATTTGTTTTGATTTTGGTTACAGCATATTTCTATGTGTGAAATTCGAGGAAGCAATATTGGGGTGTGGTTTTTTTTTTTTCGACATAACGTTTGCCTGGGACTGCTGTTTTGTTGCCGTGTCTTATTTTTCCGCGTGCTATGTACATGCTACACGCGGGACCTAGGTTCGACTTGTCATCCGAAAGTCTAGCACCCAGACCAATACTCAGGTCTAGTGGGTTAGTGTAGGGGTGGAGAGGGGAGTAAAAAGTCCGCTCTGTACATGGGACTTGAATCCGTGGACACACGTTTCCTTGTCAGGAGCTTTACCTCAAAGCCATCGTGACCTGCCTGCCGATACATGTATGCTCTTCCACCACCACCCCTACCACACGAACGCACACACACACACACATAAATATAGATAGATAGATGGATAGAGAGAGAGAGGTAGGTTAGGTTAGGTTTGGTTTTTGTTTCTGATCAGGTAGTGCAGAAAACTGACTACTCGATTTTTGCTCGGTAACACAGCACAACGAACTGATTTTCTTTTCTTTTAATCTTTTGATCCTGCATCATCATATCTACTTCTTCTTCTTCTTCTTCTCTCTCTCTCTCTCTCTCTCTCTCTCTATATATATATATATATATATATATATATATATATATATATATATAACAGAGAAGTAAATTAAGATTATAACAAATAAATGGCATAGCTCAGATTGAGAGCACTTGGACCGAACGCCAACAGAAGATGGTTCGATTCAGACGTAGAAAGACATCTTGCCCAACGTGTGACGAAAGTTTAGAAGATGAAAATCTTTTCATATCTAACTGAAAAAAAGATACGGTGAATTACGAAAACACTGCACCATTTTCAATACAGCTCCAGCGCAGAGAAAAGATTGGTTCGGATATACTGATGACAGAAAATGAAGATATGATACTTTCACTTGCAAAATTTGATTTGTATCTGAGGCAATAAATATACGGAAAGCGTCCATCATCGGTCCACATACTCATTAGTCAATTACAGATTAGTATCGGTTCTATGAGGAAAAAAGCATAAATAAAAAGGAAGGGCTGTATTTGGATGGTTATCCTCGACATTGTAATTATGTGATGTGTTCGTATTGATATGATGGGTTTGATGTTACATGCGTAAATATTTATTATATGATTTATATATAATTTAGCATGTGTTTGTATTGATATGATGTGCATCGATATTACATGCGTAAATATTTATTATATGATTTATCTGTCCTTTGTTTTCTGTGCACTGTCCAAACCTTGGAGACGAACGACTGAAAAAAGGCAAATTACCCCGTGTCACATGTACTTTAAGCTAATGACAATGTGCCAAAGTGTCGCAAATCTCTTATTAGTATCTGTTGTTTCAGTTCTGTTTTTTTTTGGGGGGGTTTTGTTGTTGTTTTTTTTCCCCTTTCTGTTTCATTTCATCTATTTTGCACCATTTTGTTTTGATTTGTGCCTACTATGTCACCAGAGCTTTTCAGCTAATGACATTAAACATTTCAGTGTTCAGTGTTTCCCTCTCTCTCTCTCTCTCTCTCTCTGTCTGTATATATATATATATATATATATATATATATATATATATATATATATATATATATATATATATATATATATGCAGATTTGCAGATAACTTTCGCTTAAACGTTCAGTGGCTGACTGGAGATCACGTGTTTCCTTTCTCTCCCAGTTAGCAACACCTCACACGAAGCGCTCGTTGTCTGTCCACACTATCTCCTGCATCAGGAAATTGACTGAGGGTACCACTGTTCCAACAACAAATCAAGTACAGCCAGCAAGGAGAAAAATGCAGAATATGCGAACGTGTTCTGCCTCTGTCTTGTATCTGTTGTCTCTGTCTTGTTTCTGTTGTCTCTGTCTCTATCTCAGTGTCTGTCTCTGTCTTGTATCTGTTGTCTCTGTCTCTATCTCAGTTATCTGTCTCTGTCTTGTATCTGTTGTCTCTGCCTCGTTCTGCCTCTGTCTTGTATCTGTTGTTTCTGCCTTTGTCTTGTATCTGTTGTCTCTGTCTCTTTCTGCCTCTGTCTTGTATCTGTTGTCTCTGTCTCTTTCTGCCTCTGTCTTGTATCTGTTGTCTCTGTCTCTTTCTCCCTCTGTTGTATCTTCTGTCTCTGTCTCTTTCTGTCTCTGTCTTGTATCTGTTGTCTCTGTCTCTTTCTGTCTCTGTCTTGTATCTGTTGTCTCTGTGTCTTTCTGCCTCTGTCTTGTATCTGCTGTCTCTGTCTCTTTCTGTCTCTGTCTTGTATCTGCTGTCTCTGTCTCTTTCTGCCTCTGTCTTGTATCTGTTGTCTCTGTCTCTTTCTGCCTCTGTCTTGTATCTGTTGTCTCTGTCTCTTTCTGTCTCTGTCTTGTATCTGCTGTCTCTGTCTCTTTCTGTCTCTGTCTTGTATCTGTTGTCTCTGTCTCTTTCTGCCTCTGTCTTGTATCTGCTGTCTCTGTGTCTTTCTGCCTCTGTCTTATATCTGTTGTTTCTGTCTCTTTCTGTCTCTGTCTTGTATGTGTTGTCTCTGTCTCTTTCTGTCTCTGTCTTGTATCTGTTGTCTCTGTCTTGTATCTGTTGTCTCTGTCTCTTTCTGTTTCTGTCTTGTATCTGCTGTCCCTGTCTTGTATCTGTTGTCTCTGTCTCTTTCTGCCTCTGTCTTGTATCTGTTGTCTCTGTGTCTTTCTGCCTCTGTCTTGTATCTGTTGTCTCTGTCTCTTTCTGCCTCTGTCTTGTATGTGTTGTCTCTGTGTCTTTCTGTCTCTGTCTTGTATCTGTTGTCTCTGTGTCTTTCTGCCTCTGTCTTGTATGTGTTGTCTCTGTGTCTTTCTGTCTCTGTCTTGTATCTGCTGTCTCTGTGTCTTTCTGCCTCTGTCTTGTATGTGTTGTCTCTGTGTCTTTCTGCCTCTGTCTTGTATCTGTTGTCTCTGTCTCTTTCTCCCTCTGTTGTATCTTCTGTCTCTGTCTCTTTCTGTCTCTGTCTTGTATCTGTTGTCTCTGTCTTTCTGTCTCTGTCTTGTATCTGTTGTCTCTGTCTTTCTGTCTCTGTCTTGTATCTGCTGTCTCTGTCTTTCTGTCTCTGTCTTGTATCTGTTGTCTCTGTCTTTCTGCCTCTGTCTTGTATCTGTTGTCTGTGTCTTTCTGTCTCTGTCTTGTATCTGTTGTCTCTGTCTCTTTCTGTCTCTGTCTTGTATCTGCTGTCTCTGTCTCTTTCTGTCTCTGTCTTGTATCTGCTGTCTCTGTGTCTTTCTGCCTCTGTCTTGTATCTGTTGTCTCTGTCTCTTTCTGCCTCTGTCTTGTATCTGTTGTCTCTGTCTCTTTCTGCCTCTGTCTTGTATCTGTTGTCTCTGTCTCTTTCTGCCTCTGTCTTGTATCTGCTGTCTCTGTCTCTTTCTGTCTCTGTCTTGTATCTGTTGTCTCTGTCTTGTATCTGTTGTCTCTCTTTCTGTCTCTGTCTTGTATGTGTTGTCTCTGTCTCTTTCTGTCTCTGTCTTGTATCTGCTGTCTCTGTCTCTTTCTGTCTCTGTCTTGTATCTGTTGTCTCTGTCTCTTTCTGCCTCTGTCTTGTATCTGTTGTCTCTGTCTCTTCCTGCCTCTGTCTTGTATCTGCTGTCTCTGTCTCTTTCTGTCTCTGTCTTGTATCTGTTGTCTCTGTCTCTTTCTGCCTCTGTCTTGTATCTGTTGTCTCTGTCTCTTTCTGTCTCTGTCTTGTATCTGTTGTCTCTGTGTCTTTCTGCCTCTGTCTTGTATCTGTTGTCTCTGTCTCTTTCTGTCTCTGTCTTGTATCTGTTGTCTCTGTGTCTTTCTGCCTCTGTCTTGTATCTGTTGTCTTTGTCTCTTTCTGTCTCTGTCTTGTATCTGCTGTCCCTGTCTTGTATCTGTTGTCTCTGTGACTTTCTGCCTCTGTCTTGTATCTGTTGTCTCTGTCTTGTTTCTGTTGTCTCTGTCTCTATCTCAGTGCCTGTCTCTGTCTTGTATCTGTTGTCTCTGCCTCGTTCTGCCTCTGTCTTGTATCTGTTGTCTCTGCCTCGTTCTGCCTGTGTCTTGTATCTGTTGTTTCTGCCTCTGTCTTGTATCTGTTGTCTCTGTCTCTTTCTGTCTCTGTCTTGTATGTGTTGTCTCTGTCTCTTTCTGCCTCTGTCTTGTATCTGTTGTCTCTGTCTCTTTCTGTCTCTGTCTTGTATGTGTTGTCTCTGTCTCTTTCTGCCTCTGTCTTGTATGTGTTGTCTCTGTCTCTTTCTGCCTCTGTCTTGTATCTGCTGTCTCTGTCTCTTTCTGTCTCTGTCTTGTATCTGTTGTCTCTGTCTCTTTCTGCCTCTGTCTTGTATCTGTTGTCTCTGTCTCTTTCTGTCTGTCTTGTATCTGTTGTCTCTGTCTCTTTCTGCCTCTGTCTTGTATCTGTTGCCTCTGTCTTGTATCTGTTGCCTCTGTGTCTTTCTGCCTCTGTCTTGTATCTGTTGCCTCTGTATTGTATCTGTTGTCTCTGTCTCTTTCTGTCTCAGTCCGTCTGTGTTTTTGTCGATGGTATCTCTATGGTTATATTTGTTGCTAGGCTTTGAATCTCCCTCTTTATCTGTCTTTTGTTCTAGCGTGTTCCCGCGCGCTCTTACTCTCTTACTCTCTCTATCTCCAGATCTGTCGTACAAACGCATGCGCGCGTTTGTATATGCGAACGCATGCGAGTGTGCATGTCTTGTTGTTGTTGTTTGTTTGTTGTTTTTGTTGTTGTTGTTTTGTTTGTTTTTTTCTATGTCCATGTGCGCGCGCGTGTGTGTTTATATGTGTGCATGTGTGTGTATCTAAGAAACAGAGAGAGAAAGAGACAGAGACAGAGACAGAGAAATGGGCTGACAGTGTGAATAACAACTGTGCTAATGTAAGGCCGTGTCGGAAATGGCAAACAGAGATCGTTGTTGATGAAGATCTGGATAGTGTCAGTGCCATGTGTCACCTGGTCACAGAGAGAGAGAGGGGGAGAGAGAGAAGGAGGGGGCGTTTGAAAATGATTATATACACGCGCACACACTCATCTCAGAGACAGAGGAGGCTATAGGGAGGGAGAATGAGAGAGAGAGAGAGAGAGAGAGAGAGGAGTGAAATAGGGAAAGGAGTGAGAGACAGAGACAAATACATATTGGAAATAGAATCAGGGATGCGCGCGCGCGTACACACACACACACACACACACACACACACACACACACACACACACAGAGAGAAAACGTGTTGCACGTGTTGGCCATCTGTCACAAGACAGTGCATGTCACTCTTGACGTCACCCTCTCATCCATCACTCCGTATCCTTCCTCAGGTCCTCATCCTTCCCCTTCACTCTCATTTCTCTCCTGTTCTCCCTCCCCTCCCTACCTCTTCCCCTCTTCTCTCTCTCCTACACAGAGCTCTTGCCATAAGGAGACAAAGTTTAAGTTAGTGATGCATTATGTTTGTGCACTCCATTCGTAAAGGGCCAAGGCCTACACAATTAAACCATTTGTGTCCTTCTCTCTCTCTCTCTCTATACATATATATATATATATATATATATATATATCTATATCTGTCTCTCTCTCTCTCTGTCTGTCTCTCTCTCTCTCTCTCTCTCACACACACACACACACACACACACACACACACACACACACACACACACATCTTTTTTTTGTGGGTGTGCTTTTTGTTGTTGTCTTTGTCATGTTCTTGATTATATGATTGCGACTCTTTGCTTCTGATTGGCATCCACTTTTCCAAAATGTATTTCCGAAGAAAATAACGAGTAGCTGGTCTTGATATAATATTCATTTCTTCTTCATCTTCTTCTGCTGCTGCTGCTGCTGCTGCTGCTGCTATTACTACTTCATACTCTTCTTCTTCTTCTTGTGTCGATTTCTTTGAGTCTGACCGACAGCACATAATCCCCTCCTTTGCTAGACCTTTTGTACCTTATCGATCATTTATTTCAAGCTGTAACAAACAACAAGAGAACAAAACATAAAAGTGAAAACGACAAGAAGAAACAAGAAAACTTCAGATTTGTTGGCAACCAGTTTTGTGACCAGACTGAAATCAATCCGTTTAAACTTTCTGCAAAACGTCTGTTGTATGTATGGCTGTCTTCAGCCAGAGATAAATCAATAGGATATCATCCCTTCCCCTTTCAGACAAAGGTTTTAAGTATAATGGGTAGAGGCTTTATTTCTACCGCTCTGGGTGTTTTTGTTTTCTTTTTGTTGTTGTTGTTGTTTTTGTGTGTGTGTGTGTGTGTTTTGTCGATACTTTTTTTTCTTTTTTTTCCTTTTTTTCTATTGACGAAGCCTCGCTTCTTCGTCGCATAATTTGTGGTCTCATATTTCTTTTGAGGGTGATTCATGACAGGAGGCTGTTTGTTGATGGTTACAGAGGAGTTTGGGGGCATAAGCAGGAAGAGAAAGACGGAGGCAAAGAAAGATAGGAAGGTAAGGGAGATGGAGAAATGTGTGTGTGCGTGTGTGTATGAGAGAGAGCGAGAGAGAGAGAGAGAGAGAGAGAGAGAGAGAGAGAGAGAGAGAGAGAGAGAGAACTCAGAACTCGAAATAGGCATAGCCTATTCTTCCAATCTGTCCTCACACACACACACACACACACACACACACACACACACACACACACACACACACACACACACACAGAGAGAGAGAGAGAGAGAGAGAGAGAGAGAGAGAAGACAAGACGATGTTTTATTGAACCAGTTCTTCTGCCGATGTCAAAGAGGTGGGGAGAGGGAGAGAGAGAGGGGGAGGGAGAACTTTTGATTTAAGATCACCGACCTGCATACATCAGGATACATGTAAAACACACAAATAACACAAACTTTGAGCAGAAGGAATACCGCAAGTTAGAAATGACACGGTGATGTAACTAATATAGGATGCTGAAGTCAGGATGATTTTGAAGCAAGTTGTTGTTGTTGTTGTTGTTCTTCTTCTGCTGCTGCTGCTTCTTCTTCTCCTTGGTCTTCTCCTCTTGCCAGACTGTATCAAGGACAGTCTTGAAGTCTATGAAGCCTTGGAGGAACTCTCAGGTGTTGGTCTTCTTCTATGTCAGTGTTCCGCATGCAGCTTACACGTTCACTCGCGCGTACAGGTGGGTTTATCTACGTGCACGACCGTTTTTACCCCGTTATGTGTATGCTCAGCCTTAATTCGTTTTTTGTTTATTTATTTATTTATTTATTTACTTATTTATTTATTATTTATTTTTTTAAATATTAATGCTGGGTATGTTCTTGTTTCTATAACCCACTGGACGCTGAAGAAAAAATACGGGGTATATTTAACGTACGCATTTGACCTTTTTCAGGCGTAAGAATACGAAGGAGAAACACGCACTCATGGGTTTTTGCACATGTGTTGACTGATAACCGGTTTATTGAAAAAACAAACAAACAAAAAAACAACAACAACAACAACCACATAAATAAATAGATTTTTTTTAAAAAGGACCCACCCTCACCCTTAAACCGCCAGGCACTAAGACCGAAACGGTGATTCGAAACCCAAACCCGCAGATGGTATGTTCCAAGCACTAACCACTTAGCTTTTTCGCCTGTCTTCTGTCAACATCAATACCTTTGTCAGGCAGAAAACGGCATCCTCTCTCTCTCTCTCTCTCTCTCTCTCTCGCTCTCTCTCTCTATAACTACAACACGCAGCAGAAGAATAAGAAGAATGACAACAGCGGTGCCATGTTTTTTTGTTGTTGGTTTTTTGTTTTTGTTTTTGTTTTGTTTTTTTAACTAAATTTCTTTTTATCATCTTTATCATTTTCTTTTTTTTATTACTGCCTGTTTTCTTCACCAGTGACTGTGTGAGCACAGGGAGGATAGATTTTTTTTTTTTTTTTTTTTTTTTTTCTCTCCTTGGCTGCCTCTGTCCCTTGCGTTACTCTTTGTTGAACGACGGTTTCTTCTTCTGCTCCCAGTTGAGAGTTGACGCGCACGCGTAGCTGCTACACATGAATCGGGGACTTCCATGGAGGTTTTTTGTGTGTGTGTGTGTGTGTGTGTGTGTGTCGGGTGGGGAGGGGGGGGTGGAGGTATAGGCAGGGTGGGTGAGGGGAGGGGAGGGAAGGGGGAGGGGAGCTGAGATGATGGGTGGGTAAGGTCTGGGTTGGCTGAAGTGTAATCTGTACTGTATTGATTTCCTTCTTAACTCTGTTATTCTCTGGATGTTAGGGGTAGTGTGATACAGTGATGATGTAGTGGACGTAAGATGCACGTGGTGGGGGTGGGGGGGAAGGGATGGGGCAGATGGTGGATGAGCAGGCTGATAGGATAGGTTGGGAGGTGGGGGACGGAGTGGGGAGGGGGAGGGATAAAGGTGGATTGGTGGGGGGGAGGGGGGTGGGGGGGGTCTTTAAGTCAACAGGCTTTGGAATAGTGTGTTCTGATAAGGTTTTGGGTTAAAGTAAAAAAAAAAAAACAAAAAAAAAACCCTTTCTTTTTGTCTCTCTATCTCTTTGCCGCGCTCTCCCTCCCCCCCCCCCCCTCCCCCCTCCCCCCACATCCCCACAACCCATCCCCTGCGTCCAGACCCCTGTTCAATCCCCACCCTCCTTCCCTTGTGTTTGCACAACGGCTTGTGGCCGATATACAATAGGACATCTGAGTTGGAGTTTGTCTCTCTGTCTTTCGCTGTCTGTGTCTGTCTGCCTGCCTGTCTGTCTGTCCCTCTCCCTCCCCCTCCCCTGTGTGTGTGTGTGTGTGTGTGTGTGTGTGTGTGTGTGTGTGTGTGTGTCTCTCTCTCTCTCTCTCTCTCTCTCTCATTCATGTGTAATACATTGTGTTGTTTAATTCTAAGAGACACCCCTGATTTTCTTTGACGAGATTTAGATTTGGTATTTCGGAACTAAACACATATGAATATCGCTGTTACACAGTAGATTATTCTGAGTTACTGCGCCCTTTACGTGAGGAATCCTGAGATTGTGATGTCCACTTCGTTTTTGAAAAGTCCTGTCAGTTTTGAGACAACTTCACTCTAGTTTGTCCACGCTTACCGCCACCCCTAAGAAAAAGGACACACACACACACACACACACACACACACACACACACACACACACACACACACACACACACACACACACACACACACACACACACACACACACACACACACACACACACACTCCCACACCCACACACACCCACACGCGCGCGAATTGAGATCAGTGGCAAGAAGAAAATGCTACTAAGACGGATCGTAAGGTAGAGGAAGCAGACAATATGTCAGATCAAAATGCCGCTGTCAGCTTGGTGCCTTTGGTGAGCAAACATCTGCAAGGCTTGAAATAAAACCCCTTGAACACTGAAATGTCATGTCCTCAGCAAGATAGTTTAAAGACTGATTGATATGCCTTAACTAAGATAAACGGCTAATCAGTCTCTTCCCCCCCCCCCCCCCCCCCCTCTTCTTCTTCTTCTTCTTCTTCTCCTTCTTTCCCCTTGTCCTCTTCCTCCACCTATTCCTTCTCCTTCTCCTTCTCATCACCCCCTTTCTTCTGCTTTTAAGTGAATTATGAACATCACTGGACAAAGATGGAAATGCATTGAGAGTTCACAAAATGGAGCATGAAATTCAGGAAACAGGGAGGATCAGGCAAAAGCTATCAGCTTGCTATCGCGAAACGAAGTACAGTTTGAGAGCAGACAACAACAACACAACAAAATAAAATAAAATAGAGTAAAAATGATCACAATAATAGAATGGCATCAAGCAAGTTAATGGATATGACAAGAATTTTCGACGCAAGGGGCAATTGATTTTGACGTGTCCATTGATATCCAAAAGGGTAAAGCTACGTTTGTGATGGGTGAAATCAAAACGCAGCTCACGAAGAAGAAAAAAAAAATCCATTTGTCCAGGATTTTAGTATGTTTCGTTCTTTATGATATTTGCGATTAAGATTAAAACAAAACGATTGGCATGGGTCTTTAAAAGCAGCATCCACACACCATCATCCGTCATCAAAACACACAGTAAAGGAGGTTCCAAATTCTCTTTCGTGCTGTCGCTATGACTCCGGGTCATAATTTTTTTTTTTTTTCCGACTCCTTCTGGAATGATTAGGTGCTAAGTTTGTTTCAGTGTCGGAGAGGCATCAGTAAATGTTTGCTTAGAGTGATTTTGAGCATTCCTTTCCTAGCATGGCTGATAGTGCGATAGTTTTGGTTGTGTTGGATACTTTTTTTTTTTCTTCGGAAGGATGGCAATCATTGATGGAGCCCGTTTCATTGGCCATTTGCCAGTGCGACAGTTAATCAGTATCAGTATCAGTAGCTCAAGGAGGCGTAACTGCGTTCGGTCAAATCCATATACCTTACACCACATC
>NC_134899.1:31351620-31359120 GCF_041734735.1 Babylonia areolata | reverse complement strand
AAATCACAAGATGTTCAACAGACAGGGATACCAGAATGAAAGGCGGGAGGCTGGGGGTGGAGGTGGTGAGGCGTTTGGAGAGGGTCGAAAAACCGGAAATTTCCCAAAACTCGTATATTTTCCAACCGAAAGAGCACCTCGATAACCACTCTGCGACACACAGGTGAGGTGAAATCATCTTCATTCCATTTCTTCCTAGACAGAATCTAATTAATCAGCCAGAAGCTGATGGGTATGACAGATGTTTCTCGCAGTATCATCAAGGGAATCGTTAATTCTACGTGTGGGTGAAGGGTTCCACAGTGACGCCACGTATCTGACGGTTGAAATGAAAACACATCTCCGGGAACGAGGACATCTGGCCCGGGGATTTGATTGGTTCGTGACTTGTATTAATTTTCGTCCTCCGTGACTCAGACGTTTCAATATTAATTTTATTAGTCCCATAACTCCCTCCCATCCCCCCCCCCTTTTCCCTCCTCTCCTCCATGATTCTCTCTCTCTCTCTTTCTCATTCACTGACCCAATTCTCTCTCCCTTATCTCTCTCTTGTTTTGCCCATATGTAACTCTTTCTGACACCCCCCCCCCCCCCCCCCCCGCCTCCCCATCCTCCCCATTTCACATACGCATCCTCATCTACACCCCCCTCGCCCCCCCCCACCCCCCCTCACCCCCCACACATAAACACACTGCAGACATGTACGTTCCACCCCTCCCCCTTCCCCCGTAAATATCTCAGCGTCCATTCCGAGCGCTAGGAGTTTGATTCGTTGACTGAATCTTCGACACTGACAATCTCTCAGAGGCCGAGAGACGTGTAACTATAATTACATGTAATTCTTTTGAAGGCAATAATCATTTGATCCAACATCGACACAGCAATACTGTGCCAGGTACACTCTTACCCATCAGTAGAACCAAACCAAACATATAGAACTATCCCTGTCCGCGAAATACTTTTGAAGACAATGTTTGATCCTACATCGGCACAGCAACACATAGGTGCACTGTTATCCAAGAGAACAACAAAAACCAAACATATAGAACTGTCCTTGTCCACCGGCGACTCGTCAGCCAGTTAGGTCCGACGGGATTAGATCAAGTGGAAGGTTCGGGCCCAGGCGGATTGCCTCTAATAGCATTACGTCCGAGAGGACCCCCAGCTGGAGAGAGGAGGTGATCCCATCGGACATCATATATTCCGAGGCTGGTCGGAATCCATTAAGGGATTATTTGGGACTTGAATAATCCACGAGGGAACTGTAGAGGGAACGCGTGTTCATCGTTACTACCGTTCTCGTCTGCCTGGCTGTGGTGAGTTACGGTGTTGGAATATAGTGGTATTTGTCAGTCAGAATGTTTATGTGTCCATAATCAAAGACTATGACTCAAATCTACCATTTTCAGCAGACTTTGAAGTTCCAGTCCCTTCTTTTGGGAGGAAGCGCTTTCCCAAAGCATTCAGTTTGGGTTTAACATTTCGGTCGTAACGAGTGGTCCATTTTTAACGTATATGTGTGTCTACCATCACCAGATAATTATTTGAAAAACAAACAAACCCCAAAACAAAAAACAAAACAAACAAAAAAACACGACCATATTTATGAGAGAGTCATATAATGGTACATTTGTCAAAAAATGTCAATCTGAACGAGAAAGAAAGATAGAGAGAAAAAGAGAAGAAAAAAAAACCCAAAAAAACAAACAACAAAAACAACAACAGATAGACAGAGCGAAAAGGACAGGCAGGCAGAGAGACAAAGTGACAAAGACAATTTGCAAATAGATGATTCGAATCGGACCACGTTTTACATCACTACCTCGTTCCCCTTAATTCATCCAGCAGCATCACAGCATACCTTATCGCAGAGAGAGAGGGCGTGCGCGTATTTGTCGTTATATCTGACTTTTACTACTTCGTTTTGATAGGGGCGATTTTGGAAAACAATAAAATATAGTATTATAGGGAGCCGGTTTTGAAAATAGTGTGTGTGTTTTTTTACACTCGGATTGTTTGTAATTTCCTGATGAAAGACTGTGATCCAAATCTCCATTTTCACCAGGCCCGAAGGTTGCAGACCCTTCTTTGGGAGGAAGCACTTTACTAAGGCAGCCAGTCTGGGTTTACCCTTGGGGCCGTAAATGTTTCTTTGTGTCCACTGTCACAGAAGTTGTTAGGAGTTTTGAGAATAAAAAGCTATTAAAAGCTTTCTTGTGTGTGTGTGTGTGTGTGTGTGTGTGTGTGTGTGTGTGTGTGTGTGTGTGTGTGTGTGTGTGTGTGTGTGTGTGTGTGTGTGTGTGTGTGTGTGTGTGTGTGTGTGTGTGTGAGGGTTTTAAAAAGAGCAATGTTTGCGTTGATGGTATGAGTGACTTTGGAAATTCTTCATCCATAAGATAACTCCGTGTTTCATGATTACTGGGGAAAAAAAAATGTTGATATGATCGAGCGTCAGAGCGAGCGAGCGATAGTGAAAGAGAGAGACAGACAGAGACAGAGACAGAGAGACAGACAGAGAGATAGACAGACAGACAGACAGATGATGATGGAGGGAGAAACTTCGCCTTGTGTTGAACGATGCCCATCTATAGTGACAGGAAGCCAAAAGGCCAGCTGTTCATAACGTGGTCCATGAGAGAAATGCACGTATCTGAGTACGAAAGTTTATTGGTCTTCACCACTTGCTTTCACATCCACCCACACAAGACAAGGGAAATTCATTTCAATTTCGAGTATAATACATAAACACGTGTGTGCTTCCCCCCCCCCCCCCCCTCCCCTTCACCAGTCCTCGTCTTCAATACAGTCTGCAGTTATGATGAAGACGTAAGCACGCAGGAAATTAAGAGGTAAAAAAGAAGAAAAGGAAAAAAAAAAAAAAAAAAAAAAAAGACCGAATATAATAGTGATATTGTTGGGGAGAGAGACACACTGATAGTCCAAGACAACCAGTCTGAGGGAGACTGACAGACAGCCGGAAAGTTGAGTAGACCGGCAGAGAGGAATCCAAAGAAAGGGTCAGTTCGCGTGTTTCAAATTTACTTTGATTAAACAATGATCATAAAAGTTTCTATACAGGCACGCATGCACACACACACACACACACACACACACACACACACACACACACACACACACACACGAATGCACACTATTCAAACTTCAAGATGGTGACTGAGATTGAGAGAGAGAGAGTGTGTGTATATATGTGAGTGTGTGTGTGTGCGTGTGTGTGTGTCTGTGCGTGCGCGCGCACGCGTACGGAAAGTTATACAGTTTCGATATTTTGTACACTAAAAGATTAGCGTTTCTACAACTGGCTGTATTTCAACGAATGAGATAAATGATGACCTCGAGGAGCGGAATGACGTCATGACAGCGATGACGTATATATTATTTCACTACCGTGGCCTGCAGTATTATCCTCGCCATGGCTGCTCAAAGAAAGCAGCATTGACATCAACATTTGTAAATATGCAAATGGAAAACACCTATTTCAACATAACTGCGTTTGTGTACCATTTACCAGCCGCCGAAGAAAAACCAGGGGAAATTGACTAATCTCGCATGCGTGAGTACGATATAGCCTGTTAGCTCGTCATTGCTCTGCTGCTTATGTATTTTTGTATCATACACACACACACACACACACACACACACACACACGCACACACACACACACACACACACACACATTTGTTTGAACCAGGTGGCTGTCGCATTCCTGAAAAACCGCAATGAGACGTAAAAAAAGGGTGCGGAGTGCAAAGGTATTGATGGGCAATTCACACCTTCCTGTTCGTCTTGTCTTTCATGAAACATGCATTGCTTTCCGCTGTGTGGTCAGAGTTAAGGAAAGAGGCGTAGTGATAGAGAGGATATGGGTGGGAAGAGAAACACAGAGAGAGGGAGAGGGAGGGAGTGACAGAGAAAGTGAGACACCGGGCGGGGGGTGGGGGTGTGTGTTGGGGGGTGGGGGGGGGGGTGGTATGAGATGTTAATGAGAGATGTTAATGACGGTGGGGGTGGGGTTAACAATAACTCTCTCTGTCTCTCTCTGTCTATGTCTCTGTTTCTGTCTGTGTATCTGTGTGTCTGTCTGTCTCTCATTCACACACACACACACACACACACACACACACACACACACACACACACACACACACACACACACACTTTTCAAGTTTTAATTATCCTTTCACTCCTATTAGAGTATGGAGGATTACTACAAAATAATGCTTTCATGCCCAGAAGAAGCATTTCCAAATGCACAACAATGTCACATAAAAGTTGAGAAAACACAAATGTCTTTTAACTCCAAAAGTGTAGCTAGGCAATATTTGCGAATCTAAGCTTCTTACTTACAGCTAAACTGACTTTTTTGCTTTCTTTGAGCATATCACAAAAATTAAAAACCGATTTTGGAGTCAATTTTTTTTAAAGGAATATATCTATTTCGCAACTGATCATAATTGGGACATTTCATTATAAAATGGAACTCATCCCCAATCAGAGACATGTTACAAACCTTACAAAGCCGTAACTCTAGTGGTATGCCTTTGTGTCTCCCTGTTTCTATTTCCAGCTTATGAATACTACTTCCAAATTTGAAGAAACTAATAACGAAATCAGACATTTGACATATATTTTTCTCTACCAAATCCACTCGTGAAATTTTGATAAAACAAACATTTATTACTCGCCTCTAGAGCATGTCTCCATATATTTTGAAAATTATCTCTCAAAGCAATGTTGACATTTTTGCAGAAACATTCCCTTTCTAAGAAGAATTGAGCATTCCAAACACAGTCATACCCTGTTTCTGTTCTAATTTGTCTGATATCACTCATCCATTTTAAAGAATGAATACCGTTTCGATATAGTTCAAGTAACATCAAATATATTTTCCCAGAATATTTTTTCTGTGTTTGATATCACTAAGCTGGTCCAAAATCGAACCAATTACTTTTTCACTAACACACTGATTGGATAGATACCAGTTTCTCCATAAATAATTTGGGTCATAGTATTCCTCTTCAGTTTGAACAAGCATTTCAAAAATTTCAGTTCTAATTTTTTCAAGTAAATCTACATTTTCATAACCCCATATTTCTGCACCATACAACAGAGTAGGAACAATCATAGACTGGTACATGTCCAGAACGATACGTGAAGGTGAATCTTGATTTCTGGCTGACTGAAGTAAAGAAAACATAGCTTTTTGAGCCTTTTTTTTTTTTTTTTTTTTTTTAATTGGTAAAAAGTTCCGTTTATACTAAATTTGATACCAAGACATTAAAAAAAAAATCGACAACATCCAAACATACATTAGCATTTTAAAAACAGGCTTTAGCTTGTTTGTAGAATTAAATAGTCACTTTAGTTTTCATTATATTAACCACTAGTTTCCATTTTAAACGATATTTGTGAAAAAAAACATTGAGGGACTGTTGTAATCTTTCTTTCGTCTCCGAAAGTACAATTGTGTCATCTGCATACAAGAGTACAAATTAATAATCGCATGCAGTTGTCTAAGTCTGAAATAGTAACACTCAATAAAAGATCAACAGATGGGCTCAGCTCAGTCAAATACGACTCTAAATAATTGAGATACAAAAAAAAGCAAAGGCGAGAGATTTTCTCCTTGTCGGACACCCTTACAAATGCAAAGAAATCCGATTTTTTACCATTTAGAAACACACATGACTTAATTCTATCATACATGTTCATTTTGACACACAAACTGTTACCATTCACGCATTCATGAACAAGTTTTTGTCATAACCCAATTCTCCACACTGAATCAAAGGCTTTTTTTTTTTAATCTACAATAGCCCAATAAAGTTTCTTTAATTCCATTTTGATAGGTTGACATTTTACTACAACAACAGCATCTTAACAGACATTTATAAAGAAGAAAAAACAAACAAAAAACACAGAAAACAAAAACCAACCAACCAGCCAACCAACCAAACAAAAAAAACACCATAAATACTCTGATAGAAACAGCCAAGCAGCTGGATTATACACTGGTTGGTTATCATCATGGAGTATTATCATTCATTTCTTAAGATCTTACACAAGCTGTCAAGGAATACAAACTGTCAAGTATCTTAGAACACGTTCACAGCAAGTGAACACCTCGATCATTTCTTATGAATATCAATAAAAAGAAAATAAATATGGGTGGTTAATTTTCCTTAATCATGAACAGGTTACTAATCATTTGTGATCAATAATTTGTAAGGCAGCCATCTGGCAGAGAAAATGGCATGGTTAAAGTTAATATATGCATTATATTCTTCAATTCTATATCGAGTTTTTAATTTGTTAAAAAAAAACCTGATATTAATTTGTGGAAAGCTGTCCTGAATTTTGCATAAATATAAGTAATACTTTGCAAACAATATTATAAAACACAAAACATCATCAGTTGTTATTGTCACATCATTGTCACATAGAACAATTGTTCTTGTTCTTGTTCTCTGTCTGTCTGTCTGTCTGTCTGTCTCTCTGTCTGTCTCTCTCCCTCTCTCTCCCAGGAAATGAACGAATAGGCGCGCTTTTTTCTAATCAAATGACAGGGCATGAAATTAGAAGGCTTAGAAAATGAGACCGAAGCTATCGCCTGCCATCACGAGACGAAGTAGATTTTGAGAGCAGAATATGCTGCATCCAAATCGACAGTTATTAAAAAAATAAAAAGTTGATGGATATGACAGCTATTTGCGACGATGGAACTATTCATTTTACGCATCAATTAATCTCCCGGGGTAAATCTTCATTTTTTTTGTAAGGGTGACATGAAAATACAGCTCGCAGAAAGACAATCATTGTTCCGGAGTTTGGTATCGTAAAAAAAAATTGCTTTTATTCTATTTTCATTTCACTTTATTTCATTAGATACTCTTTTATCTTTTCATTTTGTACTTGTAATAATAATCATCATCATCATCAACAACAACAACAAAAACAACAACAACAACACTATACTGATCTCCATGGCAACATAGCCATCATCCTCATCATGTGTTCTAGAAATTTGTGGACTTCGATGTCCTTCTGTCGATGCCATGGTGACTAGTTTTCGTGTGTGTGTGTGTGTGTGTGTGTGTGTGTGTGTGTGTGTGCTTCTTTTCTTTTCTTTTCTTTTTTTTCTTTTTTTTTTTTTAATTCCATGCCCACGCGTACATTGAGTTTGTGCGTCGGCTGACACACGAGAAGCCATTTCAAGACCAGATGATGTGCGTGGTCTGGCTCTGTCATTATTGAGTGACTATTGCCGTTACTGTAGCGCGTCAGCACAGTCAGTGGTGTTGGGCGCTTGTTCAAACTCCAATGAAAACACCAGCAAAGAAATTCGGCGGCAGCGCAGGGCCTCCTGTGATACATGGCATCATGGCTACTCAACATCGACAGGACGTTTTTAGCTTTTGGAGTCGGCATCGTGACAGCGGCTAGCAAAGCAACCAGCACAGATAGATAGATAGACAGACAGAT
>NC_134899.1:31331620-31336620 GCF_041734735.1 Babylonia areolata | reverse complement strand
AGGGAAGGGAGGAGTCCGGGCTGTTGGAAGGGGAGGATGGTGGCGGGGGGGGGGGGGGGGCAGCGGAACAGAGGGAAGGAGGGAAGTTGGACGATAGGAAGAGGAGGAGGTGGAAAGAGAGAGAGTGAGAGAGAGTGAGAGAGATAGGGGAGGGGGGGGCAGAGACAGAGGGAGGGGAGAGAGAGAGAGGGGGTGGGAGGTGGGGGTGGACAGAGACAGAGGGAGGGGAGAGAGAGAGAGAGAGAGAGAGAGAGAGAGAGACGAGGGGGGGGGAAGACAGACAGACAGAGGGAAGGAGGGAGAGAGAGAGACGGGGGGGGGGGAGACAGAGAGACAGAGGGAGGGAGAGAGAGAGAGACGGGAGGGGGGGAGACAGACAGACAGACAGACAGAGGGAGGGAGAGAGAGAGAGACGGGAGGGGGGGAGACAGGCAGACAGACAGACAGAGGGAGGGAGGGAGAGAGAGAGAGACGGGAGGGGGGGAGACAGACAGACAGACAGAGGGAGGGAGGGAGAGAGAGAGAGAGACGGGGGGGAGACAGACAGACAGACAGACAGAGGGAGGGAGAGAGAGAGAGACGGGAGGGGGGGGGGAGACAGACAGACAGACAGAGGGAGGAGAGAGGAGAGAGACGGGAGAGGGGAGAGAGACAGACAGGGGAGGGAGAGAGAGAGAGACGGGAGAGGGGGGGAGACAGACAGAGGAGGGAGGGAGAGAGAAGAGGGAAAGAAGGAAGAGAGAGGGTGAGAGAGGAGAAGGGAGAGGGGGGGAGAGACAGAGGGAGGGAGAGAGAGAGAGAGGAGGGGGGGGAGAGAGAGGGAGAGAGAGAGAGGAGAGATAGGGGGAGAGAGAGATAGGGAGAGAGGGAGAGATGGGCTGGGGGAAGGACGAACAGACAGAGAGACTTAGGATAAAGACCTTGGGACGAGAAGAGAGAGAGATAGAGGGGGAGGAAGAGAGTGAGGGCGGGGGGGTGGGGGGTGAGAGAGAGATAGAGGGGTGACGAGAAGAGAGACAGAGGGAGAGGAAGGATGGAGGAACAGAGAGGGTTGCGATAAAGAAATTGGGACGAGAAGAGAGAGAGAGAGAGAGAGAGAGAGAGAAAGAGGGGGAGGGAGAGGGGAGAGAGAGAGATAGAGGGGTGACGAGAAGAGAGGGCGAGGAAGGATGAAGGGTCAGAGTACGGATAAAGACATGGGGGCTAGAGAGAGACAGAGAGAGAGAGAGAGAGAGAGAGAACGAAGAGACAGAGAGATGCACGGGCCGTTTTCTCTTCAAGGACGAAGGATCTGTGATGATGATAATTGCAATGCCGTGCCAGTGAGGGGAGAGACTTCAGGAGACAAGAAAGACACTCTTGCCGCCAGCTAGCAAGCTGCTACTGATGCTGCTACTGCTGTTACTTGTTCCTGTGCTGTTAGCTTCATACAGCACACCGCTTGCCTTGCTCCGTGCGCCGTGAAGAGAGAGAAAGAGAGGGTTCCGCGGTGAGTCACTGGTATTGCGAAGTCGAATGGAAACCGCGTTTCGATTGTTCTTTTTTTCTCCCCCCCCAACTGACTTGGGTCGATTCGCGAGTCATTGAATGGAATACACGTACAGTCGGCGGTTACGGTGGGGGGAGGGGGGGGGGAGTGGGAGGGGGCAGTTTAGGTTGACTCAAAATATTAGGTGGGAAAAAAAAAAAAAAACACAAAAAGCTGATGTAGTACCAGAGGCGGGTTAAAAAAAAAAAAAAAAAAAACAACAACAAAAAAACAAAAACAAAATCAAAATCAAGTAACTTCTTTCGAATAAGCGAGGTGAAAAATGAAAAATCGTGTCCGCCCACGTTTTTTTTTTTTTTGTTTGTTTGTTCACGGCCGTGGATCGAACAAACGGATGTGACGTATCACTTTATGTACATCTGTTCGTTTTGACTGTTAGCTCGATTTCAGATTGCGTCGATCAAGAATAAGTTTAATTTGTAATGTTGTTTATTTTAGCATCCATAGCACATCTATATTCAATTATTGTTATTATTTTGACTGAATTGAAATGAATCCGGTCGTACACACGGAGTTGATTTTAAGAGTTTGCAAAATCTAGTGTGCTCCCGAATCATCTCGACTAAGGAATAGACAACAACAACAACAACAAAATATGATTAGAAAAAAAGAAAGAAATGAAGGTTGTGGTAAAAACGTTCATGGTGGTGATGATATTCTGTCAGGCAGTGTGTAGTAGGCGATTATAGAATCAGGAGAACAACAACACACACACACACACACACACACACACACACACACACACACACACACACACACACACACACACGCACATATATATATATATATATATATATATATATATATATATATATATATATATATAAAGGAAAGAGATGATGCACTTGGATAAGTGGGAGGAAACACACAAACACACACACACACACACACACACACACACACACACACACACACATAATACAGAGCAAGATACATAAAAGTAGGACTAGGCTGCCGAAGGAACTAGCAGCCGGCATCAGTAGAAGGTTCAGTTCAGCTTGTGGCAGAGTGCCACTCCTCGCTCAAGTGCCCCTTAATAAATAAATTAAAAAAAACGACCGAAACCGAAACCGCCTTGTACAGGTTGACGCAGGGACCAAACCAGACCCCTGGGGACCGCGTTTTTATTAGCCGTTTGTCGGGCAGGATTTCAGAGCGAGCAGGAAGGAAGGGATTGATTCCCTGGTCTGGAATGGCCTTTGATCAAAGGGTTGCGGGGACCGGTCCCCTCTCTTTGAAGACGTCGTGTGGCTGCACACCACAATTACGGCGAGTGAAGGAAGCAGCTGACCCGAAATACATCGTTACTAACGACGACTGTTGGGAGGGGAGAATGCATTGTGCACACCGGTATTCTGCAAAGACTGTTTCGCTGTCATTCATTCTTTTTTTCTCTTTAACGCACGTGTAAAAAAAAAGTTCCTGGCAAAACCATACCCTCCGCTTGGTGTGGGAAGAAAAAAACACAAGTAAATATAGTCTTTGATCCAAGGGAACTTTCTGGAAAACTGTACCAGTGACTTGGAATGTTTGCAGTAAACGGAAATATAGATCTAATAGTTGTGTTGGTGCGCTTTGGCCAGATCCTTTTTCTCTCCCCCCCCCCTCCTCCCCCCCTCTCCCCCTCCATGTTACAGACGACTTAAAAGTAGACAACGATTTGCTTAGATTAATATTTATGGTCACCCAGAATGTTATGGACACTCAAACGTTTGATTTGTTGTTGTTGTTGTTGTTGTTCTTCTTCTTCTTCTTCTCCTTCTTCCTCTTCTTCTTCTGTCTCTGTGACTCTCTCTTTCTCTGTCTCCGTCTCTGTCCCCTCTCTCTCTCTCTCTTTTCTCCCTCAAGTCAGTACACTTTGTGTCTTTTAGCAAATTCTGTAGTTTGATTTTATTGAAGCAACTACAAAATAGTCTTCGCGGGTCTTTTATTATCACAGCAGCAGATCCCAGTCTATTAAAAACAGACCGCCTTTCGAACCGTGTGTCCTGTGGTACTGAAACACCTGATGGTGCTGTATTCTGGCATACCTTTTTGATAAAACAACTATATTTTTTTCCAGGTGGTCTGGACGCTACTCTTTCGGGTAAGACGATCAACCGAGGTCCCGTATGTTGCACAGCAATTGCTGAACAAACTGACAGATATATGCATGTATCTTTATTTATTTATATATTTATTCGTAATGATCTTTTTGTCAGATAAAGGGAATAACCAGTTGTATTGCCGTAGTGTAAAACAAAATAGATTTTTTTTTTAATTTGTCGTATGTAACCTTTTCTGTATTATCATATGTACCCAAAGCTCTACATAATTATATTTTATTCACACCAGTCTCCTCTGCTCTTAATGATAAAGTTGTTTCCAAGAACAAAGGCAAAAACAACAACAACAAAAAGCAAATATATGACAGCTAGGTGCGGGTGAAAAAAAAAATCCAACGGAAAGACAGATGATGCAAAAAAAACAGGAAGATATTTTCAGATACGTTGACGAGGACGTGTAGTAGTCTTTTGGGGAACAAGGGCCAGGGGCTTGGGAGGAAGGTGAGGGAACGAACTCGGTAACTTTCGCTGGAAGAGTATCAGTATTAGTAACAGTATCAGTATCAGTATCAGTACCAGTACCAGTATCAGTATCAGTACCAGTATCAGTATCAGTAGTTCAAGGAGGCGTCACTGCGTTCACGCTTAGTCAGGCCTTGAGAAGAGACAAAAGAAAGAAAAAAGATTAAGAAGAGATAATGATAATAATAATGATAATGATAATAATGCAGTGGAAGACCGTTTAGAGAAAGTGTATTAGGCCCACGGAGTGGTGTATTTCGAGGGTGTATCGTTTACTGGCGCCGCTCTCACCATTGCAAAAGCGGTCCTCAGGACACACACACACACACACACACACACACACACACACACACACACTCTCTCTCTCTCTCTCTCTCTCTCTCTCTCTCTCTCTCTCTCTCCAAAACCTCTCGCCTTGTCCCCGACCCCCGCACCCGCTTTCCCGCCCCACTTCCATCCACCAACCTCACTCACCACCACAATGATGTATAATATTCATTTATCTTCTTAATTCATTCATATACTCTTCTAGGATACTTGATGTTTATCGAAACAAAAGCAGCCCCTTCTTCACATACACGCGCCGCACACACACACACACACACACACACACACACACACACACACACACACACACACATATATATATATATATATATATATATATATATATATATATATATATATATATATATATATATATATATCACGACGACTATATTGAAGAATATATCAGGAAGAGACATCTAAACTGACCACAATAGTTTATCCACGAAAGCCGGTTGAGCCCACCCCTCCCCCCGGGCCCCCCATCCCCAGCCCCCTTTCCCCTCCCCTCCCCCAACACACCCTCCTTTTTCATCCTTTCTTCTGTTTTTTCTTTA
>NC_134899.1:31301620-31309120 GCF_041734735.1 Babylonia areolata | reverse complement strand
AAATGCGATTTGTGCATGAGTAGATAATTGCAAATCGAAATTCCTTCCAATGTGAGTCTCTTTTTTTTTCCATTTTATTTCGCTTTTGTCAAACTGTTCTTTCTTGGATTATATATTTCGGATTGTTTCATTTCTATATTCTGTGTGTGTGTGTTAGTTGAGTGATTTCAATTCATTTTCTTGTGTTTTTTTTAATCAAAACTTGGGAGAAAGGACGAGACATGGTATCCGAATCCCTCGGGACTCTCATAGGACAGTGTTGGTAGATAATCAAGCGCTTTAGTTTATATTCCGGGACTGTTTTATATATATGAATAATTGTTGCGTTACGTTGAGTGATTTCAATTCATTTTGTTTTGCTTTTGATTTTTTAACTGGGAGACAGGACGAGCCAAGGAGGAGGAGGAGGAATTTTGTTTGATGTCGTGACACATATCGCTAATTGAAGTCATTTTGTAAGTATTTATGAATACATTTGATTATTTGTATTTGTATTTCTTTTTATCACAACAGATTTCTCTGTGTGAAATTCGGGCTGCTCTCCCCAGGGAGAGCGCGTCGCTACACTGCAGCGCCACCCTTTTTTTTTTTTTTTCCTGCGTGCAGTTTTTTATTTGTTTTTCCTATCGAAGTGGATTTTTCTACAGAATTTTTTTTCAGGAACAACCCTTTTGATGCCGTGGGTTCTTTTACGTGCACTAAGTGCATGCTGCACACGGGACCTCGGTTTATCGTCTCATCCGAATGACTAGCGTCCAGACCACCACTCAAGGTCTAGTGGAGGGGGAGAAAATATCGGCAGCTGAGCCGTGATTCGAACCAGCGCGCTCAGATTCTCTCTCGCTTCCTAGGCGGACGCGTTACCTCTAGGCCATCACTCCACTTCGGTTAGAAGGGGTAGGAGATGTGAAGGAATGCAGGGTTGGGGGAAAACTGGGCAAATGAGGGTGAAATGAGGGTGAAATTTGAAAAAAAAAAAAAATCTAAATACAATTACAGGAAATTACTTAAATGACTTCGTAAAAGAGAAGTCGTTAAACTGACAAGCGAAACAACTGATAATGAATGCAAAAAAAAATCAAAAACATCAACGTTCTCAGTCGCTTGTGAAGACACACTTTGGTGTACATAAGGTTTCATCAAGCTGGAGTCAATAATTATATGCTTAATTGTTATGTTACTGACGCATATACACATGACATTAGATCAAGGATTCCAAGCCTACGAGACCGTCACAGGACTGTGTTGACAGATAACCAAGCGCTTTGGATTGTATTCCGGACTGTGTTATTTCTATATCATTTTTGTGTTGAGTGATTTTCAATTCATTTTAACTTGGGAGTTTGGGCGAGACATGGGATTCGAACCCGACGAGACCCTGATCATCACACAGGACGCTGTATTGGCAAAAAAAAAGTAAGCATTTTAACCATTCGGCCACCTCCCTTCCTTCCTTCCTTCCCTCCTTCCTTTTTTTTTTTTTTTTTTTTTTTTTTTGCCGCCCCATCATCTGCACCATTTCAGTGGCATTACTCCCACGCCGCTCATTTAGATTCCTCCTCATACACGGGCCACACCCGGGCCCGTCCGTCACAGTTCCAGCGTCGGCAGTCCGCAGGGAGCCTTCGATGTTAGGTCGTCAGGAGGCCACACACCAGAGGAGACCCTGCACTGCTGCTGAGTCACTTGGGTGGTGTTCAGCTTACTTCCTTTCTTTCCGTCTAGGTGACGGACGGTCACAGACCGGGACCCCGGTGGTAACGGCCGGGCGAGGCATTTGTATTTGTATTTCTTTTTATCACAGCAGAAGAAATTCGGGCTGCTCTCCCCAGGGAGAGCGCAACCATTTTTTTTTTCCTGCGTGCAGTTTTATTTGTTCTTCCTACCGAAGTGGATTTTTCTGCGGAATTTTGCCAGGAACAACCCTTTTATTGCCGTGGGTTCGTTTACGTGCGCTAAGTGCATGCTGCACATGGGACCTCGGTTTATCGTCTCATCCGAATGACTAGCGTCCAGACCACCACTCAAGGTCTAGTGGAGGGGAAGAAAATATCGGCAGCTGAGCCGTGATTCGAACCAGCGCGCTCAGATTCTCTCGCTTTCTAGGCGGATGCGTTACCTCTAGGCCATCACTCCCCCACCGAGCAGGCCCGCTCTGTGCTGATACCATTCATGATTTTTTTATTTTTATTTATTTATTTTTTTGCTCAAGCGTTTTAACCGTTGTTTCATGCACGTTCCAGGTGACGGCCACGGACCGGGACTCCGGCGACAACGGGCGGGTGAGGTACCGCCTGTCCCCCCAGCAGGCCCGCTCCGTGCTGACCATGTTCGCCATGGACGACGTGACGGGCGAGCTGACGGTGGCCGGGGACATCGAGAACGGCGAGAAGGAGAGCTACGACATCATCGTGCAGGCCACGGACATGGGGTCCCCGCAGCCCTTCACCACCACCACCACCATCACCGTCACCGTCAGAGACACCATCAACAGCCCTCCACGCCTCACCGTTAGCCTGCTGGCAGGTAGTGTGGGAAAAGATCCCGTCTGGTTGTTGTTGGTGTCGTTGTTGTTGAAGTGGCGACCACCCTGAAGGCGCGGGTTCGAACCTGCTGAGGACCAGGAGGGAAAAAATAAAAATAAGGCGGCAGTACAAGGGCATCCAGGAGTCATGACCTGGGTCCGGCCCGGCCCCCTTAGAGTGTAAGGAGTTAAGGGCCGAAGCACTTGACGGAGAGAGGCTTCTTCTCTGAAGACCTTGTACAGCCCAGCTCTCCCTAGAGTTTCTTATCACTGTTGCTGTTATTGTTGTTGTATTGTATAAGCTTACATTTGGACCAACAGCAGAGTGAGAGCTGTAGGATCAATGGTTTCTCCATCACAATGGGAAGTCATTTAGTGAGAGTTGTATGATCAATGGTTTGTCCATCACAATGGGAAGTCATTTAGTCAGAGTTGTATTTCCAATGGTTTCTCCATCCCAATGGGAAGTCATTTAGTGAGAGTTGTATGATCAATGGTTTCTCCATTACAATGGGAAGTCATTTAGTCAGAGCTGTATTTCCAATGGTTTCTCCATCCCAATGGGGAGTCCTTTTAGTCAGAGCTGTATTTCCAATGGTTTCTCCATCACAATGGGAAGTCATTTAGTCAGAGCTGTATTTCCAATGGTTTCTCCATCCCAATGGGGAGTCCTTTTAGTCAGAGCTGTATTTCCAATGGTTTCTCCATCACAATGGGAAGTCATTTAGTGAGAGTTGTATGATCAATGATTTCTCCATTACAATGGGAAATCATTTACAGCTTAATCTTTTTGGTGTCTTCTTTTGTTTTTGATTTTTTGTTGTTGTTTTTTTAAAATTTGTTTTGTTTTTTCTATGTGTCTTTCAAATTTTGGCGAAAAAAAAGCAGAAAGCACAAATCCAATTTGATCACATACTCTTAGATATTCCCATGCATGCCCAAGCCCAAGTTCACATAAACACATTCATACTTTCGTCATCCAGTTTCTTTCGCCTCTTGAGTCTACATCATTTAGTGTATTGAAAAATTTACTTGACAGTCGAGACAAATTCAAATAGAGAGAGAGGGGGTGGGGGGTGGGGGGGGGGAGGGAGATGGTGGTGGTGGTGGTGGTTGTGATGTAAAGTAAAATATTGAGCAGACGTTTTTTTGTACAGTACCTTTTATATGTCTGGCTCTGGAAAATTCCATAGTCATCGCAAGACATCTTTCAAACACACTAACGTCAGATTCAGAAATATAAAAAAAAAGAAAGAAAGAAAATAAATGGGAATGGGGTAGAGGGGAGAGGGGTGGGGGAATTGAGGTCAGAGAATAGGGCGAGGGGGTATATATAGGTAAGTAGGTGGCGAATTTCACATCATACTGACCTTTCTGGAACTGCGCAGTCAATGGGAAATTTTCGTTTGGCTGTGATATATATCCCATGTTTGCCATTTAAACAAACATACATAGACATACAAAAAACAAAAAGAGGGTGGGGTGGTGGTGAACCTGCTAGTTAGGGGAAATAGTATATCGTGGGGAGGTGTAGGGAGACAACATACTTGTGATAAAGGTCAGACAAAAAAACCCTGCAATTTAGAAGAAACAATGAAAGGTGTGTGTTAGTAAGTTTGGGCAACATGGTACGCTGTTGGCAACTGAAGGAACAAACTCTCTCTCCCCCACCCCCCACCCCCTACCAAGTATTCCTTAGTTTATCTAACTAGTTATTTTTTGTGTGTGTTTACGCTCTGCTTATCCACTTGCGTACAGACTAACAGGCAGGGTTAACCCCTCCACTGCTGAAGTAGAGTGGGCTCGTCAGTGAAATGCTGTCGCTCCCACCGAGGATTTATACAGAGCGAACAGATCAGGGTGTCAGTCACTAGTTTCTGACTGGACTGTGGTGACTGAACTTTAGCTTCAGGCCACGTTGGTTTCACTACACCCAGGTTTAGCAGTCATGGGGTTACGGCGGTTGCCGGGCTGTGTTGCAAAGTGATAGGGTGAAAGGCTGTGGAAATGGACGGGGGGGTGGAGAACTAGGGGGTGTGGTGGAGGGTGGTGGTGGGGTGGTGGTGGGGGGGGGGGGGAGGGTGTTAAAAGTTTTGTTGACGTGCATACGCAGTGACAGGCAGGGTCGGGACCTGTCTGAGGCAGCGCTTCCCAAAGGTCCCGAGCACTCCGCGAGAAGTGATGAATTTATAACCAGCGTACCGCAACCGGGGAATGATCTATCAACATCATACGTGTTTATAATAGTTTGGAGTATTTTACCATTTATACCACAACTTGATAATTTTTGCCACTGGAATGCCCTGTTAACATTATCAAAAGCTTTCTCATTATATAACAAAGGCACAATATAATATCTTTTTCTCAAAGAACAAACTATCAAAAACACCAAACAAACTAAACAGATGGTCCAACGTTGAAAAAAACCTCTTCGAAATCCAGCTTGTTCCTGCCCCAGTATATCAGAATTCTCAATGTACAGTTTCATACGCTCATTCAAAATACTTTTAAATAGTTTACCAAAAAGAAGTTACCATTGTAATACCACGATAGTTGTTTAGGTCATCAGATGAGCCTTTGATTTTAGAGACTGGTCTTATTGTCCCTACAGTCCAGTCAGATAGTTTCAGTTTCAGTAGCTCAAGGAGGCGTCACTGCGTTCGGACAAATCCATATACGCTACACCACATCTGCCAAGTAGATGCCTGACCAGCAGCGTAACCCAACGCGCTTAGTCAGGCCTTGAGAAAAAAAAAAGAAAAAAAAGGGAAAAAAAAAGAAAAAAAAGGTGAATAAATAATAGATACGCTTACATAAATAAATAAATAAATAATAATTATGATATAAAAAAGGTAGTAGTAATGGTAATAATAATAAAATAATAATAATAATAATAATAATAATAATAATAATAATAATAATAATAATAATAATAAATAAATAAATAAATAAATAAGACAACAATGATGATAAATAAGCAAATAAATGTGAAACATGAAGACACACATTCACACATACACCCACACATACATAACAGATATGCACCAAACATGCAGTTTCACAGTTATGAAAGCACAGTCAGTCAGATAGAACCTTGCCAACTTGCTAACAACAACAAAAAAGACCCAGTGGGAACACTTGACTTTGTCACTGATCAAACCATGAGGCTTTGGGTTTTTTTCTTCATCGCAACACAAAATCCAACAAAATTCAAAGCACAATCCAATTCAACCCAAAACAAAATCGTGCAAAGCAATCTTTACCCGTGGGGGTGATGTAAGCAATGATGAGATGAATGACCTTCCCCTGCTCTGATTCTGCTCTTGCAGATGATCTTTTATTAGTGTGTTTGATGCAACAGTTCTTGGCCATGTTCAGATGATATGGTTTTCAGTTTGATCCGATTTTGTTTTCCTTATTCAGTTTCTGTGATCTGTATGTCCATGTTTGACATGGCTTCAGCTGTTGATCCATCTTCTTCTTCTTCTTCGTTGTTGTTGGGCTGCAACTCCCACGTTCATTGGTATGTGCACGAGTGGGCTTTTACGTGCATGACCGTTTTTACCCCGCCAATGTAGGCAGCCATACTCAATTTTCGGGGGTAGTTAATCCATGTTTTTTTTTTTTTTGCTGGGTGTTGTTCAGGCGGCAACGGGTACTCCACCATTTCGGAGTACGCCTCCCTGGGGGCCGTGGTGGCTCACATCGCGGTGAAGGACGGGGACCGGGGCCGCAACGGCATCGTGCAGTGCGACATAGAGCGTCACCCCTACTTCGAGCTGCAGGGCTTCGACGTCAACGAGTACAAGGTGATCGTGGCGCGCGCCCTGGACCGGGAGACGGTGGCGGCGCACAACGTGACGGTCTACTGCACGGATGCCGGCGTGACGGCGCTGACCGCCTCCTCCACCTTCGAGGTGCGGGTTGCCGACGAGAACGACAACAGCCCGCGCTTCCTGCGAGACCACTACCGCGTGTACCTGGCGGAGAACACGCTGCAGGGCAAGAGCATCGTGACGGTGATCGCCACGGACCCTGACGCCGGCGACAACGGCAAAGTGAGGTACAGCCTGCACCCCAACGCGCGGGGCCGCTTCATCATCTCCTCGGAGACCGGCGTCATCCTGACGCACGACGATTTCGACTACGAGCTGGAGACGTCCTTCAACTTCACGGTGGTAGCCACGGACCAGGGCAAGCCGCAGCGGAGCGACACCGTGGACGTCACGATCAGCATCACCGATGTCAACGATCAGAAGCCGTCGTTCGCGCGCGACGTGTTCCCCTTCACGGTGTCCGAGTTCGCCATGAAGGGCAAGGTGGTGGGCCGGGTGACGGCCAACGACTTTGAGCGCGGCATGAACGGGCAGGTGGACGTCATGGCGGACCAGTACTCGTTCGGCATCCCCTTCACCGTGCTGCCCAACGGCTCCATCATCCTGACTGGGCCCCTGGACCACGAGGACGCGACCTACTACTACTTCCGGGTGATGGCTGTGGACCGGGGCCGACCCCCGCTGAACGACACGGCGGAGGTGCAGATCACAGTCCTGGACGAGAACGACAACCGGCCCGTGGTGCTGTATCCCAACGGCACGGAGCTGCACCTCTACGTGTCCATGGACGACGACATCGCCAAGCCGCTGGCCATGATCAAGGCGCAGGACCCGGACAGCGGCCTCAACGGCCAGATCCAGTTCATCATCACCTCCAGGAACGACTCGGGCCGCTTCGACGTGGACCCCAACAGCGGGGAGGTGTTCATCACCCGCTCCCTCAACCGCAACGACGTGGGGCTGTGCCGCCTGCAGGTGCTCGTGCAGGACTCGGGCACCCCGCCCCTCCCCGCTGACCGCACCATCACCGTGTGGATCCACGCGGGGAACGGCACGGGCGGGGTGGCGGGGACCCAGGCTGGGGACCAGTACATCCTCATCACCCTGGCCATCGTCTGCATCACCATCATCCTCAGCGCC
>NC_134899.1:31291620-31294120 GCF_041734735.1 Babylonia areolata | reverse complement strand
AATGAGTGTGAAATGTGAGGGCTCCGACTGATTGGTCTCAATAGACTATGGGCACGTTTTTGGACTCCCACGGTGTGTTTTTGTGGTCAAAGTTATATATCTCTCTGTATATCTGTTTATCAATATCATTTATCTATCTATCTATCTATCTATCTATCTATCTATCTGACTGTCTGTCTATCTACGATATTTCGTCAGTTATATATCTATGTATCTGTTTATCTCTATATATAATTATATCCATCCATCTATCTATCTACCTATCTATCTATCTGTCTGTCTGTCTGTCTGCGATATTTCATCAGTTATATATCTATCTATCTGTTTATCTATATATAATTATATCCATCCATCCATCCATGTATGTATGTATGTATGTACTTATGTACGTATGTATGTATGTATCTCTGCCTGTCTGTCTGTCTGTCTATCTACGGTATTTCTATTTATCTGTGTCCGTCTATCTACGATATTTCGTCAGTTATATATATATATATATATATATATATATATATATATATATATATATATATATATATATATATATCTATATATCTGTTTATCTGTTTATCTATATATATGATTATATCCATCCATCCATCCATCCATCCATATTTCGTCAGTTATATATCTATATATCTGTTTATCTATGTATATGATTATATCCATCCATCCATCTATCCATCTATCTATCTATCTACCTATATATCTGTCTATCTATCCATCTATCCATCCATCCATCCATCTGTCTATCTACGGTATTTCGTCAGTTATATATCTATATATCTGTTTATCTCGATATATGATTATATCCATTCATCCATCTATCTGTCTATCTCACTATCTATCTATCTGTCTATATCTGTCTGTCTGTCTGTCTGTCTGTCTGTCTGTCTGTCGGCTCTAAGGGTTGAGATCTGTGGTGGATGTTGTTCTCTTTGCTGTTCGTTCCCCCGAGAAGAAAGACGAGCACGTGTTAAGGAGTTCACGTTCCAGACCAAAGACATTGAACGACAGCACGAACATGACGAACAGTTCCTTTGTTGTGTGACCCACGTGCTAATGCTTTACAGGCTGCATGCTAGTCGGCTTTACGAACATGAACATCCACCGGGGGGGAAACTTCCCTCTTGAATAATTAGATAGTAAGCGTAACATTTTGAGCAGTGACTGGCGTTCGAGACCGACCCCTTTTCCGACATGTTGTATTGTTGTTCTTGGGGGGAGGGTGAAGAGGGGGAGGGGAGGGGAGGGGGGGGGGGGGAAGGCGCTTCTCTTCGAGTTTCTTCACTCAGGTGTGAATGGGTATCTGACTTTGGTTGGGGTGGAAGGAGAGTGTTGTGCATGCCCCAGTCTTCCCATGCTGAGATGAAGGACACAGTGGATATAGAATCACTGGCCCCGATGGCCATCCGAAATCTATGTGCGAACATTAAATGTTTTAACCTTTAACATAATTATGCGAATGATACATTGGGATAATTATATTATGCTCGTATCAACGCGGTCATCTTCAAAGTAAACAGTGGCTTTTGTCTGCATATCAATAACTTAAGGGGTAGCCTTTAAACAAATGTTCAAAATTGCATAAAATGTCAGAAGCGGTCCTTGGAAAAAGTGACAAAAGAGGGTGGCGGTACGCACTGAACACACACACACACACACACACACACACACACACACACACACACACACACACACACACACATATATATATATATATATATATATATATATATATATATATATATCACTTTGTCAAATGTAGAACTGTTTACATTATGTTTGGGTCATCTATCAGATCAATATTTTGGCTCTTACCTCCTCCTTCCCCCCCCCCTCTCTCTGTCTCTCTGTCTGTCTGTCTGTCTGTCTCTGCTCGTGCCCCCACCTCCACTCTCTCCTTATCCCTGTCTCTCTCCGTCACCACCCAATCCCTCCCCCCCTCCGCCTCCCCACCTCCTCCCACCACAGCCCCTCCCACTCCGGCTCTTTCTCTCATTTCTTGTTCCATTTTCCTGATTCGGTCCCGAGATGGTTGTCGCCAGTTGATGTAGCCGTCCCGATATACAAGCAAAGTGAATTAAAACAAATCTATAATACATGAATGGAGAGGATACTTCCCTTCCCGTTGTTTTTAACATCTCCGTTAAACCTGTCCAATCAAGAGAGGGGGTGGGGTGGGGGGTGGGGGTGGGTGGGGGGTGGGGGTGGAGTGGTGGGTAAAGGGGGTAGGGAGGTGGGGGTTGGGGGGGGCGGGGGGGGGGGGGGGGAACAGGACATACAATGTTAGCGTGGGTTTCCTGTTATCAGCAGGAAGTTTCCTGGGCTTGAGAACGAGAGACGACAACGGTTTGATCATAAAATAGAAATAAAAAGCACTGTGTTGTGTAACACAGCTGCTTCTCAAGTCATGATCGATTCCAACCACTGTAAGCCCGACTTGGAAAGTGAGGGTTCTGAGATCGTTTCACGCACAAAACCTTTCTTTTTACAATGA
>NC_134899.1:31261620-31264120 GCF_041734735.1 Babylonia areolata | reverse complement strand
GTATAGCGTCTCTCAGTGGACTACGGCAGTT
The DNA here is from genome assembly GCF_041734735.1 of Babylonia areolata. NCBI lineage: Eukaryota > Metazoa > Mollusca > Gastropoda > Neogastropoda > Buccinidae > Babylonia > Babylonia areolata. Next base: position 31,264,089 of record NC_134899.1, on the reverse strand, counting down.
CTGTGGATCACTTGTCGCAGCAGCAGGGTGACCGGTACTCGGGGGTTGTCTCCCTGGAACGGTAGAGGGGAGTTTATCACCCTTGAGTTTGGGGCCCTTAAAAGGTCAAGTTTTTTTGGTTTTGTGTTTTTTTTTCAGTGCTGAAGTTTCTTTCTGTTTTTTTTTTTTTTTTTTTTTTTTTAAATTTTTTTGTAACCCTTTCTTCTTTTAGTGTGTACACTTTTTAATGACAGCATCAAACAAAAATGTTTTCCAAGATCCTATACAACCTTCCCGAACTCTTTTCAATTCCACTTACTGTTTTCCGAGGGGGGAGGGGGAAGGAGTTAAAACTTAATTCCGTTGTCTCTTCTATACACAAGCCTTTTTCAATAGAATGTAATCTCTTGTTTGTAATTGTTTTTTTGTGTGTGTGTTGTTTTTTTTTCTCTGTTGCTAGGGATAATGACTTGTTAATATGTAATTGTTTGGATGATGTGTGTGAAAGACACATGTCTGTGTTGTTTCAATGCCGCCCCTAGGGGGGGCAGATGAATTCCACTTGCCTTGCCTTGTCTTGCTGTAAAAATAACGTTTATTGTTCGTTGGTGCAGTAATACCTCTTTGTCTGTCTCTCTCTTTGGGGTCCTGGAGCTCTGCGAGACCGGGTGTGAGGTCAGTTTGGTTTTGTTCTAACGGGGATTGTCTAGCTGTCTGCAGAGGCGTGATATTCTGGCTTCCTGGAGACTCTCTGTCTGTCTGTCTGTATGTCTGTCTCTGTCTCTGTCTCTGTCTCTCTCTCTCTCTCTCTCTCTCTTTCTCAACGGCGCCTGGTGGGTAAAAGGTAGCGATTTTCCCGATCTCCCAGGTCAACATATGTGCAGACCTGCTTGTGTCTGAACCCTTTTCGTGTGTATACGCAAGCAGAAGATCCAAGTACGCGCGTTAAAGATCCTGTAATCCATGTCAGCGTTCGGTGGGTTATTGAAACAATAGCATACCCCCCATTTACACCCCCGAAAATGGAGTATGGCTGCCTGCACGGCGGGTTAAAAAACGGGCATACAGGTAAAAGCCCACCCGTGTGCATACGAGTGAACCTGGGAGTTGCAGCCCACGAACGAAGAAGAAGAAGTAGTAGTAGATTAACAGATTCAAATACTGAACGACAAACTGATCCGTACTTAACTGTCCATATGTCTGTAAGTACAGAAGTAACACTGTGTTAATGATACCTCAGGAAAGGACGGTGGGAGAAATGCAGATGAGAAGGCATAGGATTCCATCGACAAACACAGACGCTACTGAAACAGAGTAGCGACAGAAACTAACACCTTTTTTTAAAAATTCTTTTAAAAAAAAAGGGGGGGGGAGGGGGTGTAGGGGGGGGGGAGGGGAGGAAACGGGGGCGGGGAAAGGGTAAGAGGGGGCAGGAGGCATGTGGGGGATGAGGAGGGTGTGGTGGAGGAGGGACGCGGGCAAAGATGATGCAGGCGAAGAGCAAACGATCCCAAGTGATAACTAGAGATAAAAGACAACCACTTCATGTGAATAATATATTGTTAAAAACAAAAAAACAAACAAACAAAAAGCAAATCCCAGACACAGCAATTTCAGAGATAAGTAATTCAAAAAAAAAAATGGAGTTACAAATAAAAATGCGGGGGTATGGGGGTCGGGTGGGGGTGGGGGCGGGGGCACTCTTAAAAAACGAAAGAAAATGGAAATGTTATAACGATAAACGAACAGATTACTAAGGTTAAAAAAAAAGAAAAAAAAAAAGATTTAAAACAGAAAAGATGGTCTCTAAAGGCTAAGAAAGGAAACAGAAAAACAACAGGAAATGGGTAGGCAACGAAAATGGAATCTACAGGGAAAAAAACTAGATAAAACGTAAAAAGAAAAGACATGAAATGAAGGTTAGACCGAAGAAGAAGAAGAAGAAGAAGGAGTTGCTAAATATTCCCCCATCTCCTGTCACGTTTTCTTCACACTGGTTTTCTTTTGTTTTGTTTGTTTGTTTTCTTCTTCCTTTGCTCCCCCCCTCCCTCTTTCCTTCCTTCCTTCTTTCCTTCCTTCACTTTCATCCAAGCCATGTCCATCTCTCACCCAGCTATCCTAATTTCCTCGCACGTCGCGCCCTGTCAACCCTGAAGTTTCAATTCATCGTAAGGCTTGAAGCATTGGCCTTTCCGAACTCCATTTTCAATGACCCCAAACGAAACGAAATCTCGCCCCCTTCTTCTGTCTGTGCAGTGTAATCGTATGGTACGTATGTGTGTTGATTGTTGTGCAAGGGGGGTGAAAAAGTGTGTGTGTGTGTGTGTGTGTGTGTGTGTGTGTGTGTGTGTGTGTAATTATATATATACATTAAGTATTACACTTTTTTGTTGGTGTTTTTGTATCGTTCACCTATTTCATATGGCAAACCCGCGCTCACGCGCGCGCGCGCACGCGTTGTGTGTGTGTGTGTGTGCGTGCGTGCGTGTG
>NC_134899.1:31244120-31251620 GCF_041734735.1 Babylonia areolata | reverse complement strand
TTGGGTGTTTATTCCTTATCAGAGAGGGAGTGTTTCTGCAAGAATGTCAGAATTGCTTCTTTTTTTTCTTTTTTTCTTTTTTTGTTTTTGTTTATGGAGACGAGTAATGATTTCGAAATTTCAAAAGTGAATTTGTAACAGAAGTAGTCAAAAGCGAGATAATTACGTTATTAGCTTCTTCGATTTTCGAAGTTAGTAATCATAAATTGGAAACAGGAACAGGAAGACACAAAGGCATATCACGAGAGTAAAGGCTGTGTAAGGTTTGTAACGTGTCTGTGATTGGGGATGAGTTCCATTTTCATAACGGAATGTCCCATTATGATCAGTTGCGAAATGAATATATTCCCAAATATATTTGCTTCCAAAATCGGTTTTTAATTTTTGTAATAATCGTGCCCAAAGGAGGCAAAAAGTCATTGTAGCTATAAGTAAGTTGATTGAATTTGCTAAGTTTCTCCAGATAGGGGTTAACAGACAATTGTGGGTTTGTTTGTTTTTTCAACTTTTATGTGGCATTGTTGTGTATTTGGAAATGTTTGCTCTGGGCGTGTAATCATTGTTTTGTAGTAATGCTTCATACTCTAATGGAAGTGAAAGGATAGTTAAAACTTGAAATTTGAAGCTTTTGCGTGTGTGTGTGTGTGTGTGTGTGTGTGTGTGTGTGTGTGTGTGTGTGTGGAGAGAGAGAGACAGAGACAGACACAGAGAGAGAGAGAGAGAGAGAGAGAGAGAGAGAGAGAGAGAGATGGGCCTTTCTTTTCTTTCTTTTTTTTCTTTTTTTTCCAAATTCACGTCTGAAAACGCAAACTGCTTTTATTCTTTATTCTTTATTTTCCCTTTCCTTTCTTTTTCTTAAAAAAAAAAAAAAAAAAAAAAAAAACAAACAGCGACGCAGCGCATGCACTCAGGGACACTTTCCCAAATGCTTATTCAACCGGAGGCTGACCCCTCGTCCGAACAGGAGACTGTCATTTCCTGGAACAGGTACAAAAGTCGCCACTGGCGACGCAGTCACCAAACCCGCTTGTTTCTGCAGGCAGGCAGGCAAACAGAATACCAGTGCAGCCACAACAACAACCCTCTGAGCCATCGTGGTCCCAGGAGACGACGAACACGAAAGTGCGCGCACTTGATCCTCTGCTTTTTTTTTTTTTTTTTTTTTCTTGCTTTTTTCATTACTTCTTTGAACACTGTCAGGTCCCCGTTGTTGCTAAACGTTGTTCCAGTATCAGTTTTGTGCCAGAGGGGGAGAAAGGGGCTGAGGGGTGGGGTGGGGTAGGGGTGTGGGGGTGTTTGTGGCAGTGAGGTGGTGGGAAGAGTGTGGGGTTTGTGGAGGGAGCTAAGCGACAACAAATAGAGCGCGTGTTTTACGATCAAACATTATTCTATTGTTGTTTTCTTTTTTTTCTTTTTTTTTAAAGCCAGTAGGCCGGTCAGGTCGTGGTGTAGTTTTCAACAGAGTAAACATATCATTATTGTTTCTGTCTGTGTCTCCCGCCCCCTCACCCTAATCCCCATAGGCACAACCCCACACCAGTTTTCACGATAAAGAATTTTTTTTTTTGAAAGCAGCAAAAAAAAAAAGCAACAACAACAACAAAAAAACAAACAAACAAACCCCCCCCCCCCCCAAAAAAAAAAGCCCAGCAACAACAAAGAATGGGTAGAAATAAACCATTTATTCCTAGGTGTTTTTTGTTGTTGCTTGTTTGTTTGTTTTTCACTGTTTCTTGAGTGCCTTACATGTTTCTATCTTCATAAACCCATTTCCGCGTACCCACTTGCTGTCACTCAAGTTTCAGTTAATCGTCTAAGAAAAGACAATACAATAAAATAAAGATATTTAAAATAATATATTCGTGTTTTTCCCCCTTAAAACGTGATATCCTTCCCCAACCCCTCCTACTACAAATGCCTGCTTTTGTTCATCCCAAAGTAATCTTCCTTCTTCTTCTTCTTCTTCTGCGTTCGTGGGCTGCAACTCCCACGTTCACTCGTATATACGCGAGTGGGCTTTTACGTGTATGACCGTTTTTAACCCGCCATGTAGGCAGTCATACTCCGCTTGCGGGGGTGTGCATGCTGGGTATGTTCTTGTTTCCATAACCCACCGAACGCTGACATGGATTACAGGATCTTTAACGTGCGTATTTGATCTTTTGCATGTGTATGCACACGAAGGGGGTTCAGGCACTGGCAGGTCTGCACATATGTTGACCTGGGAGATCGGAAAAATCACCACCCTTTACCCACCAGGCACCGTCACCGTGATTCGAACCCGGGACCCTCAGATTGAAAGTCAAACGCTTCAACCATTCGGCTATTGCGCCCGTCAAAGTGATCTCCCAACTGGCAATAGCCTGTTGTTATGCCGGCACTATGATTGGTGGCAGGTTGAGACAGTGCTGGCTGTTTCTATTCTTTTTTTTATATTATTTTCTTATTATTCCTCCGATCGTGATCAATAATTGATGCAAGGCTTTTTGCAGGGAAGAATCACAGAAAAAACAACAACAAACAAACAAACAACAACAAAAAAGCAGAGACTTGTCATTCAGTGAGAGAGAGAAAGCTCGGTTTATGCGTTTTACTAAGTAACGCATTAAAAGAGAGAGGGAAGGGGTTACATAATTGCGTGAGGGGAGGAAGCGGGGGAGGGGGGAGGGTGAAAAGGGAGAAGATGGAAATGTATTCATTTGAGAATACTGTATCACGCCCGGGCCTCCCTGAAGATAAACGATTGATATTTGGTCATCAAATACGCCCCCCACCCCCTCCCAGCCTCCCTTTTTTTTCTAATGCGTGCACCCCTCGACCCCCATCCCATCCCAAGTCCCCTGGCAAAAAAAAAAGGTCCACTACAATACGCCGAGTATCACGTGCACAAGCACTGTCCCGTTCCCTTGGGACCCCGATAGCTCTGGGGGGGGGGGGGGGGGGCAGGGGGGGTTGGGGGGGGGGGGGGGGGGGGGCGAGGGGGTCATGCCCGGCAGCGTGCTGACATGGGGCACGTGACCGTATCTCTCTGAATTCCCATTGGTCGCTGTGTACGTGTTGAAGGAAATGACAGTCTTCCTCTCTCTCTCCCCCCCCCCCCCCCACACACACACCTCTGCCCCACTTTCCCCCCTTGCTCCCTGTGTTGTTGATTCCCCCTCCTTGCTAAACATTGTGTCCGATGTTTTGTCACGGAGCACACCGTGCATTTTCCACAATATCAGGGGAGGGGGGGCTGTGGGGGGTGGGGGTGGGTGGCAAAAACAACAACTGGGAGGCAACAAACCTTAAATGCAGAGAGTATGCCCCCCCCCCCTCCCCCCCCCCTCCCCCCACCTCCACCCCTACCCCTTCACCTCTTTCTCCCAAGTCACCCCCTCACCCCCCTTCTTAAGAACACCGCACGTAAAAGGCACAAACAAAGGCATGCAAGCACAACGCTAAGTACGGGTGGGTTTTTTTTTTTGTTTTTTTTTTTTTCTTCTCTTTTTAAAGGCAGGTTGAACGAGCCCTGTTATTCTTTAAGCTGTCAAAGAGATCAAAACAATGTAGGGGGATAAAAAGGAGAGGCAACTGAGGAGAAAGGAAAAAAACAAGTGTTCAAGTAAGCAAGCACCTGCTTTTTTTTTTTCTAAGGAACATTCCGCTGAAGTCTCTCCTCTCCCTCCCTCACCCACCCCTCCCGTCTTCCCTCCCATGACCGTATCCCACTTAACCCCCCTCCACCCTCCACCCTCCCACACACACACACCCCTCCACCGCCCCATCATTTACCCAATGCACATGAAACAAGAGTTTCAATTTAGTGTTCTAGTTGACGAAGAAAGGGAAGCCAAAAAAAACAAAAAAGAAGAAAAAAAAAGGAAAACAAAGAAAAACAACAACAAAAAGTTCAAACGGCTAATTTTCGACGTAAACATACCAGAGGAATGAAACCCGGAAGATTTTTTTATCGGGAGGGGGCGAGGGTGGGTGGGTGGGGGTTGGGGTGGAATGATCGAAAGAGAGAAGAAAAACAACAACAACGACAACGACAACAACAGTGGAAAAAGAAAAGAATCAACAAGAAAAAAAAAATAAAAGAAAGAAAGAGAGAAAGGTATCAAGGTGGAGAAAAAAAAAGAAAAAAAAAAGGAAAAAAGACACGAAAAAAGACTCGAAACAACAACAACAACAGCAACAACAAAATCGGGGCTTTCCTCCTATCTCCTGTAACAGGTTCCTTTCCCAGCCATTCAGTGTATTCCCCTTCTTTCCTCCTTTTTTTTTTTTTTTTTTTCAAGGCCTAACTAAGCGCGTTGGGTTACGCTGCTGCAGGTCAGGCATCTGTGGTGTAGCGTATATGGATGTGTCCGAACGCAGTGACGCCTCCTTGAGTTACTGAAACTGAAACTGAAACTGAAACTCCTCCTTCTTTCCTTCTTTCTCGCAACTCATCCATGTCTATCGTTCACCCAACCCTCCTAACTTCGCTCTCTGTCCCCTATTTTCCCCCCACACAAAGTTTCGATTAGCCGTTTGCGTAACGCAGTGTTTTTGTGCTTTTATTTTTATTTTTCATTTTTTTTTATTTATTTTTTTTTTTACTTTTTAAGGTTTATTTTCAATGGTTCCAAATGCGATTTTGGTTCAGCTTGAGTCAACCTTTCCATCAGGGGCGATTTTATGTCGAGTGCTATGCTGTCTGCTTGGCAGGAGGGAAGCCGGTGCTGAAGACACTGTTGAAATTAGATTGGAATTGTGGATCTGTCGTGGGAAGACGAGATTAATGAAGAGAGGTGGTTAGGCGTGGGTGATGTGTGTGTGTGTGTGTGTGTGTGTGTGTGTGTGTGTGTGTGTGTGTGTGTGTGTGTGTTGTTGTTGTTGTTGGTAGTGGTGAAGGTGGTGTTGGTGGTGGTGTTGGTGGTGTATGTATATCTATGTGTGTGTGTGTGTGTGTGTGTGTGTGTGTGTGTGTGTGTGTGTGTGTGTGTGTGTGTGTGTGTGTGCGTGTGTGTGTGTGTGTGTGTGTGTGTGTTGTTGTTGTTGTTGTTAGTGGTGGTGAAGGTGGTGTGGGTGGTGTATGTATATGTATATATGTGTGCGTGTACGTGTGTGTGTGTGTGTGTGTGTGTGTGTGTGTGTGTGTGTGTGTGTGTGCGTGCGTGCGTGTGTCTGTAACAGTGAGAAACGGACAGACAGACAGACAGACAAGACACAGTCACAGGGACACAGAGAGAGCGAGCCTGTCAACTTCATTTCCAATAATATATTCTTGTTAATTTTCAGTTATGTCGTTAAATCTGAACTCATACCTGTCATTGCTTTTTAAAATGTCGGTAAGTCAGACATTTACTTCTTTTTTTTTTTTATTGTTCAGGCCTATCTTAATTTATGTTTTCCTTTATGTCAGTCTAATATTATACAGCAAATAAGAAGTGTATACTTTTTTTTTCTTTTTTTTTGTTTGTTTTTGCGACACGGCTTTTAGAACTTGTTTATTGTGATTTGCTTTCAAAGAATGTTAAGCGGATGTCTTCCATGTTGCCCTTTTGCTGTTGCTCGAGATGCTGCTGATGCCGACGACGACGACGATGATGATGATGATGATGAGGAGGAGGAGGAGGAGGAGGAGGAGAAGGATGTTGCTCAACCTGCATGATCTAGGATGAAGTGGTGTGTGTGTTAGGGGGTCCGTGCGTGCGTGTGTGCGTGCGTGTGTGTGTGTGTGTGTGTGTGTGTGTGTGTGTGTGTGCCGTACGCGTACGTACGTACGTGTGTCTGTTTGACTGCGTGTGTATACATTATGCATACACATACGCACACACTTCTACACAGTTGGTGTACCAATGTACATACACACATACGCACCTCCACACGCAGAGAGAGAGAGAGAGAGAGAGAGAGGGGGGGGATGGAGCGGGGGGGGGATGGAGCGGGGGGGTAATGATAGTCGTCATCGTTGTCAGTATCGACATCTTTACTGACTGCACTGCAGGTAGCTATTGACTAAAAAAAGAAAACGTTGTGGAGAATGTGCTGCAAATGTCAAGAGGTCGGGAATCGGGCGACCTATACTAGCTTTATAGCAGCTAGTCATTTTTACTGACTGGAGATGGAAATTTCTCTCTCTCTCTCTCTCTCTCTCTCTCTCTCTCTCTCTCTCTCTCTCTGTGCTGTCTTTTATAGCAGTTAGTCATTACTTACCGCTGCCTTGCTGAGCTCATAACGAGAAAAAAGAGGAATGTCCCTTATCACATGAAGAACAAGACGGATTCATCTTTCCATCTCTGTCTCTCTGTTTCTCTCACACTCTCTCGCTGTATATCTGTCTCTTTCTCAATTCTCTTTTTACGTTATTGTGTCTGTCTCTGTCTGTCTGTCTTTCCCCTTTACCCCACTCTCTGTCTCTCTCTCTTTTCTTTTCCATCCTCTGTCAAATTATCTCCATCTCCCAGTTGACAATATTAATTTGGCTCCCTTCTCGTTCAACCCTTATTTCTCACCTCTTATAGCAGCACACCACCCAACACCCGGCACGCACACACACACCCGGCACACACACACACACACCGACACACACACACACACACACACACACACACACACACACACACACACACACACCGACCACCTCACAACCCTCATTCAACTGATCTGCCAGAACCAGACGTTTCATTTTAGGAACCGGTGTTTTTCATTTCTTTTTCTTTTCTTTTTTTTATTTTACTTTAATTCATTTTTATTTTATTTTATTTTTTTCAGAATTCATTTCCACTGACACCAAACGCTGATTTGCCTTCTGCGTGCGTGTGTATGTGCGTGTGTATGTGTGTGTGTGTGTGTGTGTGTGTGTGTGTGTGTGTGTGACTCTTGACCCCCGCAAGTCAGCCTTTTGAACCGTGGGGGAGGGGGAATGGGGTTTGGGAGTTTTTTTTGGTTTTTTTCTGCCCCATCATCTACACCGTTTCAGTGGCACTACTCCCACGCCGCTCATTTAGATTCCCCCATCATACACGGCCACACCCGGGTTCGTCCGTTGCAGTTCCAGCGTCGGCAGTCCACAGGGAACCATCAATGTTAGGTCGCCAGGAGGCCACAACACCAGAGTGTACAGTAGTGTGGGAACTACTGCTGCTGAGTCACTTCGGTGGTGTTCAGTGGTGCCTGTTCTGTTTTAACGTACTTAAGACACCACCTACTAAACCCCCTACTAACGACAATGATGGCTTAGTCGCGGAGCCAGACTGAGTGAGCGTCCCTCCCAGAGTGGAGACCGCCACCAGGGTTTGGGCGGGGCGGGGGAGACGGGGAGGGGGGGGAGGGGGGGGGGCTTTTGTTTTATCATGCTCATCACCTCCTGCTTGACATCTTGACCTCAAGTTCACACACACGTTTAACACCTTGAAAAATTAATTAGAACCAATCCCTCCCCCTCCCTCCACCCCCCCACCTCCGCCCTCCACCTCCATCCCACCAGTCAGTTTGCAGTCTGCTGCTGTTGCTGCTGCCACCCGCGTT
>NC_134899.1:31221620-31226620 GCF_041734735.1 Babylonia areolata | reverse complement strand
AGACAAGACAAGACAGGCAGCTAGACAGACGGAGAGTCAAAGAGAGACAGAGAGAAGCATTGATTTATCGAGTGTCGCCAACTTTGAGGAGCCAGGAACAAGGCGAAAGGCAAGGGTCCATCCTCTCTCCCTCCCTCTCTCCCTCCCACCCTGTCCCCCTGCACCCCCCCCCCCACCCCCCCCCTACCCCCTTTCCCCTCTCTGCCCCTCTGGTGTGTTTCAACGGGCGGATTATTAGCCCATCTCACACAGATAGAAAGAAAAGAAGAAGAAAAAGAAAAAAAAAAGGATCGCGTATGGGGGATGGAGACTGCGGACGTGGTGGTTGGGTCAGGGTTGGGGGTTGTGGGGGTGGTGGTGTCCAGGGTTTAGGTTCAGGGACGAACAGCGCCCTGCCCCCTTCCTTCCTATCCCCTTCTCTCCCTCCCCCCTTCTTCCCCCTCCCTGCACCCCCCCCCCTTCCTTCTCTCCTTCCCTCCTTCCCGTACCAGGAATGTCCTTTGATCGACTCGCCTGCTGCTCTTCCTTCGTTCGGTAATAATCTGGGAGAAAATTATGGATTTAGTATCTGGGTGGGTGGACGTGTGTGTGTGTGTGTGTGTGTGTGTGTGTGTGTGTGTGTGTGTGTGTGTGTGTGTGAGGCAGGGGGGGGGGTCTCTGAAGGGTGGGGGGATTAGGTGGGAGACCGAGGAAGTCTGGGAAGGGAGGAAAGGGGGATTGGGGGGATTGGGGGGAAGGGGGTGGGGGGTGAAGTGGTTGTTGTTATTGAAAGTGGAGGAAGGGAGTGAATGGAAGGGAGGGGTAGGGGTAGGGGTGGGAGTGCTTTTTTTTCTTTTCAAGGGGGTGTATGGGTGGGTGGGGAGTGGAGGGGGAGGGGAGGGGAGGGGTCGAGATTGGAATCTCTGGGAAGATAGTGAGGAAGCGGATTTTGGTGAGAGGTGTGTGTGTGTGTGTGTGTGTGTGTGTGTGTGTGTGTGTGTGTGCGCGTGTGTGTACGTATGTGTGTGTGTGTGTGTGTGTGTGTGTGCATTTGTGTGTACATGTGTGTGTGTGTGTGTGTGTGTGTGTGTCTGTGTGTGTGTGTGTGTGTGTGAGTGTGTGTGGAAGGGGAGGGTGGGGGGAGAGGACGTGGAGTGATTATGATGATGGATGGGAAGTTGTGGCATGATGGGAGACGTGATTGTGGTGATGGTGGTGTTGGGGGTGTTGGGGCTGCTGGTGTGTCGTTCGTCCGTGCACGGAATCTGTTGTTCTTGATCACACACTGACACTAGAAGAAAGAAGAAGAAGAAAACTGAAAAAAAACAGAAGAAGAAGAAAGGAAAGAAGGAAAGAAAGGAAAGAAAGAAAGAAAGAGATCGTGCATGTGCACATTCCTCGTCAGAAACGAGCATGCCAACGCACGCACAATTCATTCTAGTCAGTCTCGTTCTTCGTCTGCCATTTTGTCTTCTTCTCTTTTCTTTTCGTCTCTCTCTCTCTTTCTTCTTCTTCTTCTTCTTCTTCTTCTTCTTCTTCTTCTCTCCCTCTCTCTCACCCCATCTTTCTCTCTCTCTCCCTCCCATTCTCCCATTTCACTCTCTCTTCTTCTCATTTTCCCTCTGTGTCTTCCTCTCTCTCTCTCTCTCTCTCACTATGAAAGTAAACGGAAAAGGAATAAACATTGACGATGCAAGCTCGATCAGGTCCTATAAATTATAAGAGAGAGAGGGGAATGGCTTGGAGACAGACAGACAGACAGAGAGAGAGAGAGAGAGAGCGAGTGTGTGTGTGTGTGTGTCAGACAGACATAGGTGTACATAGACAAAGACATACATTTAGACACACAGAGACAGACATAGAGACAGAAAGGAGGTGAGATGGACTTGCGACAGAGACAGAAATAGACAAAGACGTAGGTAAAGAGACAGACATACTAACGTTGTAGACAGGCATAACAGGTAGACAAACAAATAGACAGAGACAGACGTGCACAGAGAGAGCCTGGAGAGGTGTGTGTGTGTGTGTGGGGGGGGGGGGGGGGGCAGAGGGGGGGGGGGGCGTATTATTTGCAAAAGTCATCGCCAGTCGATGGTAAAAATAAATAAATGATCAGAGGTGTCCCGTTTCTTTCTGTCCGGATCAGGACGATTCTTCACTGCACGATATTAAACTTTCAGGCCCAGTCACACACACACACACACACACACACACACACACACACACACACACACACACACACACACACACACACACACACACACACACACTCACACACACACACACACACACACACACACACACACACACACACCACACAAACACACGCACACACGCACGCACACACACACACACACACACACACACACACACACACACACACAGAGATACACACACACGTACACACACACACACACACACACACACAGTGAAAAGACGTTAAACTAAAGAACGAACACACACACACACACACACACACACACACACACACACACACACACACACACACACACACACACACACACACACACACACACACACACACACACACACACACACACACACACACACACACAGAGAGACATCAACAAGAGACAGACACAGACAGACGCACACTGAAAGAGGAAGACAGAAAGAGACAGGCGCAGAGTCGTAGTATAATGGAATCAATTATCGGAAGCATTTTTATCTCTTTTATTTCCTTTTATTTTCTGTCTGCACATGAACAACAAAAAAAAAAAGAGAGGTGGTTTCGGTATGATGGTCTTCAATTACAGAAATTATAGAAGAGAAAATCGACCGATCTCTCTCTCTCCCTCCCTCTGTGTCTGTCTCTGTCTCTGTTCCTCTCTCTCTTTCTCTTCCTCCATCTCTCTCTTTCTCCCTCTATCTCTCTCTCTCTATCTCTCCCTCTCCCCCCCCCCCTCTCTCTCTGTCGATCTCTTTCGCTCTCGCTCTCGCTCTCCCTCTCTCCCCTCTCTCTCTCCCCCCTCTCTCTCTCTCCCTCTCTCTCTCTTTCTCCCCTCTCTCTCTCTCGATCTCTTTCGCTCTCTCTTTCTCTCTCTCACTTCCTCCTGCGATGTGTTTTGTACATGAGGGGAAAGAGGAGGAAATTCTATCGGTTGTCTCTAATTGATCGACCCCCAACATTATCTTTTGTATTTTCCGCAAGGGCGGTTTCTATAAATTCTCCCTCCCCCCCCCCCCCTCTCTATCTCTGTCTCTCTCTCTCTCTCTCTCTTCTTTTTCTTTCTTCTCTGTCTCTCTGTCTCTCCATCTCTAATTCTGTGTCTCGCTATCCCTGCTTCTCCCTCTCTCTGCCCCATAACCCACCGAACGCTGACATGGATTACAGGATCTTTAACGTGCGTATTTGATCTTTTGCTTGCGTGTACTACATACACGAAGAGGGTTCAGGCACTAGCAGGTCTGTACACATGTTGACCTGGGAGATGGGAAAAACCTCCAACCTTTACCCACCAGGCGCCGTCATCGAGATTCGAACCCGGGACCCTCAGATTGAAAGTCCAACGCTTTAACCATTCGGCTATTCGCCCGTCAAGGAGACATGGGGCAAGCTGCGGGATAGCATTGAAGCACGGAAGCATTTCTCGTGATTAAGAAGAAAAATCAATTTGCATTAGATCCCACCAATATGAAGATATTGAGCCTCGCGATGTGCGTGTCTTTGTGTCCGTGTCTTTACCCGCGCGCGCGAGCGTGTGTGTGTGTGTGTGTGTGTGTGTGTGTGTGTGTGTGTGTGTGTGTGTGTGTGTGTGTGTGTGTGTGTGTGCGTGTGTGTGTGTGTGTGGCATTAAGAGAGGGAAGATGCGGAGGCAGAGATGGGAAAAAGAAAGGAGAGAGAGAGGGGGCACACAGAGAGAGAGAGAGAGAGAGATACAGGGAAAGACAGGGTCGGAGACAGAGACAAAGATCCAGTAAGAATCCGCGACAGGCACATTGACAGAGGCACACACACACACACACACACACACACACACACACACACACACACACACACACACACACACAGAGTTTCAAGTACGTGTCAAAGCGTGCGGACTCTTATTATTCACGCGACACCACATCTGTCAATAAAAAGAAAGAAGAGATAAAAAAAAAAAAAATATATATATATATATATAATAAAAAAGATATTGCGGAATCAGGTTGCTTCTGTTCGGAGACGTGTAAAGGGTAAGGAGGTGAGGTAATGTTTGTTGCGTATATGCAGGTAATGTGATCCGAAACCTTTGTTGTTCCTCTGCCTTCTGCCTTCTTTCTGCCTCGCCTTTTGCCGCCCCGCCCTTTTCCGTACAGGTTTTTTTTTTTTTTTTTTTTTAACAGTGCCATGTTTATTGTCATCATCATCAGCAGCAGCGTCATAAAGTTATCCTAGAATACGTGACATACTGTCTATAGGCATTATACAAACCCTAATACCAACAACAGCAACAGTGCTATGTTCAGTGTCATCATCAGCATCAGCATCACCATAGAATTATCCTAGAATACGTGACCTACTGTCAAGAAGCATTGAAGAAACCTTAATAACAACAACAGTAACAGCGCCATGTGTATTGTCACCATCACCAGCATAATAAAATTATCCTAGAATACGTGACAAGCTGTCCAGAGGCTTTGAACAAACCCTCCTAACAACAACAGTAACAGCGCCATGTTCATTGTCATCATCAGCAGCAGCATCATATCCTAGAATACGTGACATACTAAACAATCTACTGCTAGCGTCCGACTCTGGAAAAAAAAACAAAAAAAAACCCCTTCTCACTTGCGCTTCCGTACAGTTCCAGACTGTCAGGTTGGCTTCAACACACCCCTGATTTCTTTGTTTGGCTTTTTATGGAACATGGGAAGCATAGCGATTTCTTTTCTCTTTTTTGGGTTTTTTTTTGTTGTTGTTGTTGTTGTCGTTGTTTTTTTTTGTTTTTTTTTGTTTTGTTTTTTTGTTTTTTGGTTGTTGTTTTTTTGTTTTGTTTTATACTCTTACCGTTTACTTC
>NC_134899.1:31189120-31196620 GCF_041734735.1 Babylonia areolata | reverse complement strand
GCGGAGAGAGAGAGAGAGAGAGAGAGAGAGAGAGAGAAGATGGCATGTTGAGAAAGAGCAGGGAATTGTTGGCTTTTGGAGCAGAAAGAAGAGATAACTTCCCAGCCAAATCCAACAGGGAGAGAACAGGATTAACATCAAAGGGAAGAGGATTCGCTGGCACATGCGTAGTGAGGTCAGCATCACGCTAGTGTCGAATCATTCATATTCCTTTCAATCCACTTTGCCAGACACAACAACATCACTGTTGAGGGCACGAGTACAAAATATCTGTTTTCGTGCACATGCGTATGTGTGTTTGTGTGCGTGCGTGCGTTCGTGTGTGTGTGTGTGTGTGTGTGTGTGTGTGTGTGTGCGTGTGTGTGTGTGTGTGTGTGTGTGTGTGTGTGTGTGTGTGTGTGTGTGTGTGAGTGAGTGATTTGCACATCTGGCGTTGATAAATACAAGAAAAGTCAATTTTGAAAAAGCCAACTTACTCGAGATGAAAGCAAACAAAATGCCCCAAATGCATTCAAAATCAGTATACGCTGCATTAAATGCATGCATACTTAAAGTTCCTCCCCCAAATCTCTCATTTCCCCAATCTCAAAGTGGCGTGTGGATGGAGTTTGTTACGACAGTGGCTACAAGACATTGTTACGACAGTGGCTACATAAGACATTGTTACGACAGTGGCTACGTAAGGCATTGTTACAACAGTGGCTACAAGACATTGTTACGACAGTGGCTACGTAAGGCATTGTTACGACAGTGGCTACAAGACATTGGTGGTGTGTCCATCGAGATCAATGATGACCATCGTTGTCATCAAGCTGGGGGATGGGGGAGGGTGGTGGTGGGGTGGGGGGAGGATGCTCATGAATCTATCTGTGAATGCGCAGATGGCTGAATAGTCCAATCTGCGCACGAAATGTTCGCTGACAGTTGGGGCAGACAAAGACAGGCATATTATTGTCAGGGAGCTTGTTTGCCCGTGACTTTCTGGCCTGCCTCTTCTGAACAGCTGCAGCAGTCCTGTTGGCCTCGCACAACTTGGCGCCTTTGTGCACAGCAGCACGCCATTTGTCACGGTCCACTGCAGATTCCTCCCAGGAGTCAGGGTTGATATCAAACGCTTTTAGAGAGACTTTTAGAGTATCTCTGAAGCGCTTCTTCTGACCTCCGTGTGATCTCTTCCCTTGTTGCAGCTCGCCATAGAAGAGCCTTTTGGGCAGCCGATGGTCTGGCATAATACAAAGTTACGACAGTGGCTACATAAGACATTGTTATGACAGTGGCTACATAAGACATTGTTACGACAGTGGCTACATAAGACATTGTTATGACAGTGGCTACATGATACAATGTTACGACAGTGGCTGCGTAAGACATTGTTACGACAGTGGCTACATAAGCTATACCTACATGACCACGAAAGTTGACGCAGAGTGATCTGAGCAAGGGGGGAGATTGAGACGAAGAGAGATACATGATAAGCTGAGATGGTAGGGGAGGAATTAGGAATTACACCTATCACGTGGACCACCAGATCCACGTGGCCCTGTCTAGACACGATTGCTGGTCGTGTCGTGTCATGTACGTTGTGTGATCAGATGACAGCAGCGCTGAGAGGAAGGACTTTTTTTGTGGTGGGGTGGGGGGGGGGGGGGGGGGGGGACACACTGGCAAAGAGCCAGTCGCCCCATTAGTGGGATTGGTTCGACCCAATCAAAGGATGAACATGCAGTCTGAAAAATCTTGAATCACCCCTCCCACTCCTGCCCACTACCCCCCCCCCCCCCCCCCCCCCCCCCCGCCCCATTCCCCCTCCCTTTATCTTTTCCACCCTCAATTACTCAGCCTCCTGTACATGGAAATGCAGACTGACAGGCGAGGCAATGGACGGGGAGAGTAGTTCCAGTCTGTTTGTACTTTACTTTCTTCCCCCCCCCCCCCCCCCCCCCCCCCTCCACCCCCGCGCCCATTCAAATCTCCCTTGCTTGTTGCTTGTTGCTTTGTTAGATGTTGGTGGTCTGCTTTCACATCATTTCGTTGCTTTTGCATGATGTTATGATTATGGCTGCAAACACAGATAGAATCCTCCAGCGTGTGCGTCATGATTGCAGGAGAGAGAGAGAGAGAGAGAGAGAGAGAGAGAGAGAGAGAGAGAGAGAGATGCATTCCATACTTGCAGCATGACGAACGTGTTTGAACGAAAGTTTTGCACCTTGCATCGAAACGTAAAGTGTGGTAGATCCCTGGGGTAAAAAAAAAAAAAAAAAAAAAGCAGAAACAAACAAAAAACACAACAGCGTCCTTCTAGAGGGATGTCGACAACAGCAGAAAATTTAAAAAAAAAAAAAAAAAAAAAAAAAAAAACTTGGGCCAACTCTGCGCGGTGTAATCTTTCCAACTGTCGGCCGGTAAACACGCCCAGAAGCAGGACCAAAGTGGTGTATAATTGTGCGTAATAACCTTTTCTGTGTTTTTTTTCTGTGTGGAGCTTCAAACAGATGCAGTTCCCCCGACATTATTGATCCACTAATTGCCCTCATCAACCGGGCCAGTGCCGCAGACAGGAGTGCAGGTAAACAGCCCGACGTGCGGTGGTTACGACCTCTGTGAACACGACTTTGTCAGCTTGGAGAGAGAGAGGGAGGGGGTGTGGGGGGGGGGGGGGGGGGTGAGGTAGAGACTTACAGACAGACAGACAGACAGACAGAGACAGACAGAAAGAGAGAGAGAGACAGAAAGACAGACAGACAGAGGGGGAGATAGAGACTTACAGACAGACAGAAAGAGAGGAGGGGGGAGACAGACAGACTTACAGACAGACAGACAGACAGAGGGGGAGATAGAGACTTCCAGACAGACAAAAAGAGAGAGACAGACAGACTTACAGACAGACAGTGGGGGAGATAGTGACTTACAGACAGACAGACAGAGGGTGAGATAGAGACTTCCAGACAGACAAAAAGAGAGAGACAGACAGACTTACAGACAGACAGACAGACAGAGGGGGAGATAGAGACTTACAAAGTCAGACAGCGAGAGACAGAGAGAGAGGAGGGGGGAGATAGATACTTACAGACAGACAGACACAGAGAGACATATATATATATATATATATATATATATATATATATATATATATATATATATATATGGCGATTCAGAAGGCGCGCACAAAAGAGGAGGGAGGGAGAGAGGGAGTTTCGGGTGATATTTTCTTCAAACTTCGTACAAACAGAAACACCAGATGCCCCCCCCCCCCCACCCCCCACCCCCCCCCTCTCTCTCTCTCTCTCTCTCTCTCTCTCTCTCTCTCTCCTCTCTCTCTCTCCCCCTCCTCTCTCTCTCTCTCTCTTTCTCTGTCCCCCTCCACCTCTCCTGCAATCATGTTGTACACGGTGGGTTGGATGGTGGAGGTTTCGCTCTGTCCCAGGCACCTAGCATTATGCAGGAGCCAGGGAATGCTGTGAAACACAGAGCAAAGCAACAAACAAGGGAGATTTGAATAATGCTTTTCATCTCTGGTCCCTCTCTCTGTCTCTCTCTCTGTAACTGACTGTTGTTGTTTTTCTTTTTTCTTTTTTTCTTGTCTTCATCTCGCTTTCATCTCTCCCTCCATCCCTCCCTCCCTCCCTCCCTCCTGTTTCTTTTTGTTCCCAGGCCAACCAGCCAATTTACATCTCCGCCGTTCCATCCATATATTATTTGTTTTTTTATATCTGTTTCTCTCTGTCTCTCTCTGTCTCCGACCGTCTATTTTTTCTGTCTGTATCTCTCTTTCTCTATCGTCTCTTTCACACACACACACACACACACACACACACACACACACACACAACGTAAGAAAGTGATAAACGAGACAGTAATAAAAAGTAAATAATTAAAATGAAAATTGGAGAGAAAAAAAACAACCAAACACACACACAAGAAAGGGGATAATTGTGCTCCCGAAAAAAAAAAAAAAAAAAAAAAAATCGCGAAACTGATTGATGACTTGCAATGACTGAACATAGAATAAATAGACGAATACAAGGAATAGCAAGTTACAACAGAACAACAAGAAAAAAAAAAAAAAAACATAAGTGAGTGACATTGCTCTCTCAAAGACGCTCGAGAAGTACGGCACAGATGCACTCGAGGAAATGCACGGTAGGACAAAACCAAAGAAAGGAAAAGAAAACCATACATTCATTGTACCTGCCGAAATGTATTTTGATTATAGAATCCCTTTAGCGGTATGGACTTTTCTCTCTTTTCCTTGCAGTTAATAACTCCCATACTCACTCGCACATGCGAGTGGGCTTTTATGTGTATGACTGTTTTCAACCTGTCATCACGGCAATCATGTTCCCGATTTCTGGGCTGTGCATGCATGCTTCGTTCACGCGTGTGTTCATAACTCAATGAACGCTGACATTGGGTTATGGGATCTTTAACGTGCGTCTTTGATGTATCTTGAAGGGGGGTTCAGGCAATACCAGGTATGCGCACTTGTTGATCTGGGAAATGGATTAGTGTGATGGGTTCTTATGAAGACTGGCATGACGAATGGTGGTGGTGGTGCGTGGGTGGGTGGGGGGGGGGGGTGTGCAGGGGGGGCGTGGGAGGGGGTTGTGGTTACGGCTGCTGCACTTGTCCTCGTTTGCAGGCAGGTACCAAGAGCCAACAACAAGAGTTCGTGATTTTTAATGTCATAAATAAACAATGTGAAGAAGAAGAAAAGTCGTAAATATCATATTGTATATATATATATATATATATATATATATATATATATATATATATATATATATATATATATATATATATATATATATAATGTGTGTGTGTGTGTGTGTGTTGTTATGCTTTCTTTTTTTCTTTGTTTGATTTCATGTTCTTCTATTGAAGAAGAGAAAAAAAAAGATCATATTTGTATTTTCATTTCATTTTTATTTCACTCTATTTCTTCTTCTTCTTCTTCGTTTATGTGCGTGTCGCATCCACCCTCCAGCTTGCATGGACGAGTGACCCCAACGTATTTAACACACAGACACACAGACACACACACACACACACACACACACACACACACACACACACACACACACACACACACACTGATAAAAAAAATTGGGGGGGGGCAGTGCACACGCACAGCTAGCGATGTGTAAAATGCACTTGTGACCGAAAATTATCACCAGTTCCTGTCTAAAATGCGTGCAAACAACGAAAGGTCAATGGGGTAGAGGAGTGTGTGTGTGTGGGGGGGGGGGGTGGTGGAGGGGGGAAGGTGGTGATGGGGTGAGGAGGATGGGAAGGGGATGGGAGGCTGTGTGGTGTTGTCTTTGGTTCCAGACCAACCAGGGGGCTGGGGGTGGAGGACAGTTAGAGGGGGGGCCGGGGGGGGGGGGGGGGGGGGGGTAGGGAAGGGGTGGCGGAGGGTTACGTTTCGCACAGTAACAATGCTGCTGCCCGCATGACAAAAAATCGATGGGTCAGGCCATGCAATACATCAACAACACAACAAAGCATAGGGCAGGGGAGGGATTTTGTTTCTGACTCTCTTGTCTGTCTGCCTGTCTGTCTGTCTGTCTGTCTGTCTGCCTGCCAGTCTCTCTATCTGTCTGTCTCTTGTTTCTGGTTGACAATCTTTTTATTGTCTTTTTTATTTTTTTATTTTTCTTTAAATAAAAAAAAAAGTATAATGTTATTTAACAAAAAGCTATAAACGCAGTAAACTGATGTTCAATCAAAATGAAAGAACAATGAGGCTAATAGCGTAAAGGGTTAAACAACAATGAAGAGAAGTAACTCTCTCTCTCCATTTACAAGGTACATAACTTCCGAGTCAATGCTGCTTATGCTGCTGATTCGGCTGGCACACAGGTAGATAAAAGGCGACTAAAAACTGATTCGGTTGCATAAAGAATGTTGACTTCGGAAATCGTGTGCCTTGTAAATGCAAAGAACTGTACTTCTCTCCACTGCTACGATTACTACTGTTACACATTACCTACTACTACTACTACTACTACTATTACTACTACACATATGAACACATACACGCCCACACACGCCCACACACGCCCCCCCCCCCCCCCCCACACACACACACACACAGATAGATAGATAGAGAGAGAGAGAGAGAGAGAGAGAGAGAGAGAGAGAGAGAGAGGATATGAAGCGATATTGCAGGTTTATGTCACATTCATTTCATGGTTATACCTGCCAACATTCAACAACGCCGTGCACAGAACTTCCACACAGATGAAGAATGGCAGACAGACGGACGGATAGACAGACAAACAGACAGACAGATGGGACTCAATGAAACGGAACGATTTTTTTTTATCTCAAGAGAGGAAGGCAAACTTCATGAATCACTTTGTTTACGTCCAGCCCCCATGAAAAAAAAAAAACACACCCAAAACATACAAAATTTGAAATGCACGCTCTGTACGGATATCATGATTATGTCTAAGGAGGAGAAGGGGGACGACAATCACGACTTACTGACAAACAGAAACAAACACAGGTAGATAGATAGAGAGAGAGACAGAGACAGAGAGAGAAAAAGAGAAAGAGAGAGAGAAAGAGAGAGAGAGAGAAAGAGTGAGAGAGAGAGAAAGAGAGAGAGAGAGAGAGAGAGAGAGAGAGAGAAGAGAGAGAGACGTTTAGAGACGGACACAAATAGACAGACAAACAGAGACACGTAAACCAGACAGCCAGATTGGCAGTGGAGAGAACACACACACACACACACACACACAGACAGGCAGATGACAGGCAGACAGGCGTGACTGACACGCAGGCAGACAGATAGAAAGAAGAAAAAAAAAAAAAAAAAGAGAAAAAGACATTGTGTTGACAGCACAGCTTCCCCTTCCCCCTCCCTCTCCCCTTCCCCTTCCCCGATGCAAATCAACCCACCTCCTATAACCTCTCAACGGAAAATGAGACAAAAATAGTATGAAAAAAATGAAAAAAAAAAAAAAAATCGGGGTGGTGGCTGAAGGGAAGTGTGGGGTGGGGGTGAGGGGGGGGGGGGGGCTGGGAGGGGGAGAGGGGGGGGGGGAGTGAAGGAGGGCGGGTTCACCTAACCCGTCTTATTAATCATACATCTGCCCGGGAGCCCCCCATCTGACACGCTCCCCGTCATCGCACAAATGCAGATGGCAGCCCCCCCCCCCCCCCCCCCCCCATCGCCCCCCCCCCCCTCCAAAACCCCTCCTCCTCCTTCCCGGATGTCTGTCTGCCTGTCTCGCAACCTTCCCCCTTCCCCTCCCTGCCCCCCCCCCTCCCTCCCCCACCTCCCGCCCCTCCAATCCTGACCCCCACCAGGCCGGATTCCACATGTCACCATGCCATTCCTCTCACTTAGCCCAAGAGAGCCAATGCTGCCATCGGCATCCGGAGAGGAAGGAAAGGGGAATAACTAGTCTCTCTCTCTCTCTCTCTCTCTCTCTCTCTCTCTCTGTACCTCTTGTTTCTCTGTCTCTCTGTCTGTGTCTGTCTGTCAGTCTGTCT
>NC_134899.1:31179120-31184120 GCF_041734735.1 Babylonia areolata | reverse complement strand
TCACCCCCACCGCCGCCCCTCTCTCTCTCTCTCCGTCTCCCGCCCTCTCCCTCACTTTTCTCCTTCTCTCTCCCTTCTTATCTGTTAGTCTCCCCCCATATCCACCCCCCCCCTCTCTCTCTCTCTCTCTCTCCGTCTCCCGCCCTCTCCCTCACTTTTCTCCCTCTCTCTCCCTTCTTATCCGTTCGTCTCCCCCCCCTGCCCCCCCCCCCCCTCTCTCTCTCTCTCTCTCTCTGTTTCAAAAAGAGTGTGATCTGTTGTTGTAGTATTTTTTTTTTCTGTCTTGCCGGAATGAGCCGTGTAAATCCTACTCGCCTTGAAAATCAAGAGTCAGGTTCTGCGTAATTAAGGATTCCCGAAAGCTTTAGGATTCAGATCAAAGAAATTAAAGCCGCGTAAGTTGCTCGGAGAGAGAAGAGGAAAAGAAACAAAAAAAAAAAAAAAAAAAAAAAAAAGGAACAACGGCAACAAAATCAACAGCAGCAGCAGCAGCAGCAGCAAAAGCAAAGATACCCACAACAATAACATAAACAACACACAACGGCAAATCCTGCCCAGATGTCGTTCAGTCGTTTCAGCATCTTAAGAAATACAGATTAGTTTAATACCCAATGTAAAGTAAGTAAGTAAATGAGTAAGTAAACAAATAAAGAACAGTTCGAGATAAAGACAGAATATAAAACTGTGAAACAAACTGTCACAAACTTGCCTCAGTTATAACCGACCAGCTAGACAAGAAGCACATATTTCAATGGTTGACGGTTGTTTTTGTTTGTTTGTTTGTTTGTTCATTGTTGCTGCTGTTGCTTTAATTTTACACGTAGGAACACGTTGATACAAAGGGTTTACTCCTACACACACACACACACACACACACACACACACACACACACATATATATATATATATCATATCATATATGTATCTCTCTCTCTCTCTCTCTCTCTCTCTCTCTCTCTCTCTCTCTCTCTCTCTATATATATATATATATATATATATATATGTGTGTGTGTGTGTGTGTGTGTGTGTGTGTGTGTGTGTGTGTGTGTGTGTGTGTGCAGGTAGATAGATAGATAGATAGATAAGTGTACAAAACAATCCTTTTTTTTATCATCCCCTTGATACCTGTAAAGCAGATCCACAGATCCCTTCCCCTCCCCATCGCCCCCCCTTATGACTGTCCCATTGACGTGTTTTGCTATATTAGAAAAAAAAAATCTAGAAAAAAAAAAATAGAAAATAGATAAATAAAAAGAAAAGCTTCTCAAACAAAAACAAAACATAACGCAAACAATAACTTGACCCATATGTCACCGGTAACTGAACAACAAAAAAAAAAAAAAAAAAAAAAAAACGCCACTGAGAAAACTCCGCGCACAAAATCTGCGCTCTGTTATTTCAAAGGAGGGGAGGGGGTTTACAAAGAATGGGGTGGGTGAGGGAGAGGAAGAAAGGGGAGAGGGGAAGACACCCGGGTATCATTCTATCTAACATATCAAACAGATCTGACACATCGCCGAGGTATAAAAAAAAATATCAAATTGAAGGAAGGTGTAACGGATACCCTATAAAAAAAAAAAATAAAAAAAGTAACATACGATACATGCATAGAATATTGGCTGGATTACAATCATAATGACAGGAAGCGGAAGAATCCAAGATATGTCTGAAATGAAATGCCATAAAACAGAAACAAGGTGACAAAAATATTACATGATCAAGCGCGCGCGCATGCGCATTCACACACACACACACACACACACACGCACACACACACACACACACACACGCACACACACACACACACACACACACACACACACACGCACGCACGCATGCACACGCACACGCACGCATATTCATGCCTGCAGACAGACAGAAACAGACAGAGAGACACAGAGAGATTCAGGTTCAGACGGTTTATTCATCAAGGCCACAGTCTCATATGAAAAAGGGTCGATAACAATACGTTATTTATGCCGCCAGAACTATAGTAGTTGATCATGACAAAACAATATCTCTTATGTGGAGTAGGCTTTATATATATATATATATAAGTATAATGCCAAGTTACATTAAACTCTGTCATCTGTAGATGCCACCAGCAAATTAGATCGGAATAACACGTGTATATATATATTGAGATAAATTGTTCACGAAAATCACACAGAACGGTACATTTCAAAACAAAATGTACTTCATATTCAGATGAAGAAATTCGACGATGAAAAAGAAGGCAAAAAAAAAAAAAAGAAAGAAAAAGGAACACATACAAACTTCCAAGAATTATGTGATTATATTACCATGAACAGTGAAGAGGAAGAGTCGACAGAAGAAGCAGAAGAAGAAGACATAAAGATATATATATATATATATATATAAGAAAACAAAAAAAAAACACCGATACAGAGTCATGGAAAGATCATAAATCATGAAATCTAGACACCATCACCACAACACAGAAATACAGGTCGGTTTAATCACAGCCGAGTTCGTGTCTGATGACTTTTCTTCCAAGAAGAATGAAAAAGAAAAAATATATATAAATATAAAAAGAAAGTCTCATTTCCCTCAGATGATGAGGATAACTTCGCTCGTTCTCAGTGAGTATCATTCTATCAAATCCTTGTCTCTTCCCCGTTGCCATGGTGATGTATATGTCTTGAAATGTCACAGTCGATGACGATCGTTAAACGCCCTCCCCATTTTTCCTTCTTTTTTTTCTTTTTTTTCTTCTTTCTTCTTCTTTTCTTTTCATTCAGCCATACCATTCTTCTCCCAGAGCCCTTCAGTTTGACACGGTGCGGCAACAGTTCATATCAGTTACAGCTGTCGGGGTATGGCTTTCTTTCTCTTGCAGTCTCTCCTCCCTACATACAGTTGCATGTTGAATTCGAGCTCTGCTTTCTTTGTTGTTTTTTTCGTGGGGGGTGGGGGGGAGGGTCGGGTCTGGGGGGTGGGGGTCTTTTTTCATGGAAAACAAAACGTCCTTGGAAATCAACTGAGTGTTCGGTGTCAGTCCTGTTTGTTTCCATCACCACAAGTGTTTGGGAAACGAAACGGCAACCAGCCAACACCCCCACCCCCCCCCCACCCCCCACCCCCAACGTCCCCCCCGACACCCCCCCATGCCCCCCACCCCCGAACCCACCTCCACTCCCCCGTACCCCTGTTGTTGTTGTTGTTGAATTATCCGGTTTCTAGGGAAAGAAATACACGTTTCTCTTTTTCTTTTTCTTTTCTTTTTTTTTTTTTCTTTCTCCAACTTATATTTTAGCAGCAGCTGTAGGTAGGTGTTGCTTCAGCCAGGCCTGACAAGACACGAACAGACGCGGTATCGTGCAGCCTTTATCCCTGTGCTGGCAGGAAACAAGAGGAGGTCTGTTGTGGCTGTGAGGGCCCCCGTGACACCTGAGTGGCACATTTCCATTTGGCCCATCGGGAGACGATTGGTTTGTCTCTCGTCTGGAATGGGTGAAAACCTTGTCTCGTAGTGTTCTCCTCCTCCTCCTTCTCCTCCTCCTCCTCCGCAAAGTTGTGTGTGTGTGGGGGGGGGAGAGATGGGGAGGGGTAGGAATGGTGGTGGGGGAGGGGGGGGGGGATCAGAACCTTCACGTCTTCTGGCTCAAATTTCGGCTCTTGTCTTGGTTTCTGTTTGCATTTTTTTTTTTTTTTTTTTGGTTGGTTCATTCTTTTTTGTTGTTGTTGTCTTCTGGCTGAGATTTCGGTCCTTGTATTCCAGCTGAAGTCTCAGGTTCTTGTATTTTGACTGGAATTTGGGTTTCTGTACTGTGGGTGGAATTGTAAGCCTGTTGTAGCTGAAACCTACCTCCTTTCTTGACTTCTTGTTGCAACTTCATTCACGCTTTATTTGTTTTTCTCTGTGTGATTTGTCTTCTGGACAGACTTTCTTTTATTCTGTTTTATTTTATTTTCTTCTATTCTATTATGCATACATACATGCATATATATATATATATATATATATATATATATATATATATGTGTGTGTGTGTGTGTGTGTGTGTGTGTGTGTGTGTGTGTGTGCGTGTGTGCGTGCGTGTGTGTGTGTGCGTGTGTCTGTGTCTGTGCGTGCGTGCGTGCGTGTGTGTGTGTTTGTCTGTGTCTGTGCGTGCGTGCGTGCGTGCGCGCGTGCGCGTGTGTGTGTGTGTGTGTGTGTGTGTGTGTGTGTGTGTGTGTGTGTGTGAAACTGCGTCTTTTGTCTCGTTTTTCAAACTTGGTTTATTGTCCTTTTTTTTCTTTCCTGCAGAACTTTTTTTTATTTATTTTTCTATCACGAGTGAAACTGATCAGTGTTACAAAATTCTTTTGAGTTTTGCTTTATTTTGTGTCATTCTAGAAACTTTTCCTTGATAAACTGATTTTATGGACGCTCTCTATTTGGATTGGTGTTGCTGTTCTGTACCTGTTTCGAAGAAGCAGAACGCCACTGCAAGGGCAAAACAAGATTTTTTTTTTCTTTTCTTTTCTTTTCTTCTCTTTGAAACAGAACTTCTTGTCATCTCACCAGACTTTGGTTGTTGTTTCTTTTAATGTTGTTTTTATTTGTTTTGTAGAAGAAATTGCCTTGCATCTTCTTCATTCTCTGCTGGGAATATTCTCTACGGGTTTTTTTTTTTTTTTTTTTTTGGTTTTTTTTTTGCCCCCGCCGTGAATTATTGCATCTCGACGTATTGAGACAGCGGTCTGAAAGAAGGAAAGACTCGTGAAAGTTTGAGAATGGTGTCTAGCTGTTATGCAGCATGGGGGTCCATTTGATGTTGTGTTTTTTACTGTTGTTGCTTTGCTGAGACAGATCAGTGTTTCCCTTCTGATCTTGATACCGGCTGGTTCGCTCCGTGAGATCATCTGTGTGCAGCGTTGGTGTTAGTGTCTGGGGAAATCAATGGGGATGTTGGTTTTTTTTTTATATTTCTATCTATTTGTTTGGTTGTAGTTGGGTTGTTGTTGTTTTTTTAATATCTGATCCTGATAGTGTC
>NC_134899.1:31159120-31164120 GCF_041734735.1 Babylonia areolata | reverse complement strand
TGCGGGGGGGGGGGGGGGGGGGGGGGGGGGGGGGGGGGGTGGCGGAAGGGGGGGGGGGGTAATAAGGGGATTCGGGGAGATGGTGTGTGGTGGGGGTGGGGGTGGCTGGAGTGAACGCGGCTGGGCCAGTGGCATGTGTTAATAAAAAAAAATTTTAAAAAAGACCAGAAAAAAAAGGGAAGGGAAGGGAGGGGAAGTCGGCATCAGTGGTCCGGGATGACTCCTCCCTCATTGGTGATCAGCTCCGGGGCTGGCGCGGCTCCCAACAAGGTCCAGAGGTCCCCTCAGTGAAACCCCCGCACAGAACCGGGCCAGAACCCAGATACATGTATGTCACTTCGGGCTTGTCACTACCTCCAGAGAAGGAAAGAAAGAAAATACAAAAGAAAAACTGACAGAAAAGAAAACTCGAAGATGAAAAACTGGAGAGAGGGAAAAGAATAAAAGGAGGAAAAGTGAAGAATGAAAGAAAAGGTGGGAAAAAGAGGGGGCTAAATGAAAGAAAAAGATAGAAAAAAAACAACAGAGCACGCCTCACACTCTAGAAGCAGAAAGGAAAAGGCACATGCGTGAGAAAGATGTGTGTGTGTGTGTGTGCGCGTGTGTGTGTGTGTGTGTGTGTGTGTGTGTGTGTGTGTGTGTGCGTGTGTGTGTGTGTCCATAGTTGTCTCAGTGGGAAAAAGAGTGGGGAAGGAGATGAGGTGAGAGTGACTGGGTGGTGGTGGTGGTGGTGGTGGTGGTGGTGATGGGTGCCGGAAATATGTGAAATATATGCGGCTGATGCACGCTTGGACGGCAAGCATGCATGCGTGTGCGCATGCACTCAGAAACACGCACGAACGCATGCACGCGAGAGAAATTTATCTACAGAGACACAGACAGATGGTGAGCTAGGGGTGTGAGACGTAGACAGAGAGGTAGAGCTGGGGTACTGAGATTGGATCGGGCTTGTTCAAATAAAGGCCAGAAACACAAGAGAGAGAGAGAGACGTAGACGTAGACGTTTTATTCATATAGGTCATAGCCCCTTAGAGAGAGAAAGAGAGAGAGAGAATAAGAGAAATGTCAAGTCAGGAACACAGCTTGTTGTCTATTCCGGGAGGACGCGGGTGTGTCAGTTGGGGAATGAGGATTACAGGAAGGTGAGGGTGTGGGGGGCGGGGGTTGGGGTGGGGGTGGGAGTGGATTCACGTAACCTTCCTGGGAGAATGTTACTATAAGAAAATACCCTAGGAATAATCAAGAGAATATATATAAAAGGGAGGGGGGAAAGTGTGATAAATAAAGTGTCAGCCACTAAAACAAAACTTGCCAGAGAAGAACAGCACGAAACGAAATGAATGGAAATTAAAATAGACAAAAAATGTAATGAATAAAAAAAACACACAAAGAATCGTGAACAACACAGGGGAACATCCATGTTTATTTTGATACGTGAAGTGAAGATAAGCAAAACGAGAGGGGGGAAATAGGAGAGAGAGAGAGAGAGGGGGGGGGGGGGGCTGATGGAGAGGAGGGGGAATTCATTTCTATTTGAGAGAGAGAGAGAGAGAGAGAGAGAGAGAGAGAGAGAGAGAGAGAATTAATTTAAAGGAAAATAATGATAAAAGAAAAGAAAGAAGTGGAAGAAGAACCGAAGAAGAAACATCAAAGTGGAACAGCGAACAAGTCGAGCGGAAAACTGCAAGCAAACATGGGAAGGAATTAGTTTTTTCAAGCAGAAGGTGAGTTATTACGTTACAGGGAGATTATTCTGTGGGCCATCCTGCTTCCAGTAGGGGGATTGGGGAGGGGGGTGGAGACAGAGAAAGAGGGGGGGGGGGGGGAGGGAGGAGTGAGTGTGGGTGAGCCGGTGTCCGCAATGCCGGCATTTGTCTGCCAGACAATGAATATTCCCTGTTTGTTCCCTACGGTTCTGGAATTGTATTGTATCGCTTTGTGTTGGTTTATAGTGTCATGTTCTCTTCGCATTGAGGTGGTAGGATTCTCTCCCTTGGTAAATTATTTCCTTTTTGTTTCACCCCATGCTCGAAACGCATTACAGCAAGCCAGTTCTCAACTTGTCTCCTTTTTTTTCTTCTTTTTTTTTGGTCTTTGATTTGATTTGATTTATTTATTTATTTATTTATTTATTTCTGTATTTT
The DNA here is from genome assembly GCF_041734735.1 of Babylonia areolata. Classification (NCBI taxonomy): domain Eukaryota; kingdom Metazoa; phylum Mollusca; class Gastropoda; order Neogastropoda; family Buccinidae; genus Babylonia; species Babylonia areolata. The sequence goes on along the minus strand of NC_134899.1, from coordinate 31,161,976 downwards.
GTTGTTGTTGTTTTTGCCTGACGAGTTTGATCTCACTCCCCTTCCTTTTACTTCTCTTTCTTTCATCACCCCCCCTCTCTCTCTCTCTCTTTCTGTCTCTCTCTCTCTTTCTGTCTCTCTGTCTCTGTCTTCCTCTCTCTCTCTCTCCCTCTCTCTTTCTCTTTCTCTCTCCCTCCCTGTGTGTCTCAGTGTGTTTTCATGTGCATGCGCGAGCATACGTGCATGAGAGTGCATGCATACGATCATCTGATCTCTCTCTCTCTCTCCCTCCCTCTCTCTCTTTCTTCACCAGCTCTCGCCATCCCCACGCTCACTTTCAATCCCGTGCACACACCCCCCCATCCCTCCAAACACCCCTATCCCCACCCCACACCTTCTCAAAAAGACAACAACAACAACAAAAAAACTTCGTAAAACGAAAACATAACAAAAACAAAACAGCAACAAAAATGTATGCACACAATATCCTGTCTCCTCACCCCCCCCCCCCCCCCCACTCCCACCACAACCAACCTCTGAACCTTTACCCCCCCCCCCCCCCCTTTAACCCCCACCTACTCCCCCTCCGCCCTCCCCCCTCCCATTCACATCCCTGCACTCCCCTCTTGGTGAAAAAAAAAAAATTTAAAAAATAAAAAACAACAGAAGAAGAAGATCAAGAAGAGTAAGAAGGAAAAGAAAAAAAGGTTTCGCTCACGCGCGCGCACCTATTCCGGTGTGGCGCGTGCGCTTCCCCGATCCCCCTTCCCCCAATTACCCCCACCCCCTCCCCACTCCCACCCCCCTTTAACACCCCCCCCCCACACACACACACACACACACCCTCCCCCCTTTTTTCCCCCTTTCTATCGGTGGGCGGTAGGGGTTGGGGTGAGGTGAGGGGGAGGGGGGGAGGGTGCCTCGTGACAACAACGTGACAGTGAGTAATTTGCTGGCCTCTGGTGCCAGAAAGGGGGGGGGGGGATAGAGGGGGCGGGGGGCGGGGGTGGGGGTTGGATGGGTGGGGGTGAGTGAGGGTGGCGGGGCTAGAGGGCTATGAGCAGCCACCAGGAGCTGACAGAATGAGAAAGTCATCCCGCATCCAGGCGACTGACTTCCTGTTTTGACAGACGTGGGAGGGAGCCGGGGATGTGTGTGTGAGGGAGGGAGGGCGGTGTTGGTGCGTGTGTTTAGGGGAAGGGGGTGGGGGTGGGGTGGGGTGGGGACTCGGGGGCAGGGAGGGTGGGGGGGGGGGGGAAGGGGAGTGAGTCTGCCTCTTGCAGTTATTCGGACCTGGTAATTACTTGTATTGCTTTTTTTCTTTTTTTCTTTTTTTTTTTTTTTTGTGGTGGTGGACGCAGTCTTCTTCACAAGGGCACCATTCCATTTTTTTTAAATAAAGAGAGAGAGAGAGAGAGGGTGAAACGGGGGGGGGGAGGGGGGGGGTGCGAGGGGGGGGGGGGGGAGTTCAACGATACACAACGATACGAAATTATTTTTATTTCACGAGCGCAACCCAGTAAGCACGACTATCTCTCGCCAAGCCTTATGTTCTGAACGAGAGATGACAAAGGTGATATATCTTTCTTCAGCAAGCTAAAAAAAAAACACACATTTCGAATTACTTGTTCGGGTGGTTAGTGTGTTAGATATCTCTTTTGTTCGCAGCGTGTGTGTGTGTGTGTGTGTGTGTGTGTGTGTGTGTGTGTGTGTGTGTGTGTGTGTGTGTGTGTGTGTGTGTGTTCGTTCTTTTGTTTAACGTTTTTTTTCACTGTTAGTGATATCAGACGGTGTGTGTGTGTGTGTGTGTGTGTGTGTGTGTGTGTGTGTGTGTGTGTGTGTGTGTGTGTGTGTGTGTGTGTGTGTGTGTGTGTGTGTGTGTGTGTGTGTGTGTGTGTGTGTGTGTGCGTGCGTGCGTGGTTAATGTATTACGTTACTCAATAATGTTTACATGTGTGTGTGTGTGTGTGTGTGTGTGTGTGTGTGTGTGTGTGTGTGTGTGTGTGTGTCTGTGTGTGTGTGTGTGTGTGTCTATGTCTGTGTCTCTGAGTGCAGATGATTAATGTATTACATTATTCAAGAATGTTTAGTTTATTGCGCGCGCGTGTGTGTATGTGTATGTGTTTGTGTGTGTGGTTTGATAGTTTTCCGATTTTGTAATTCTGACATCCAGCCACTCGTTGCAATACTTGTAAGATAAGTATTAAAAAAAGAAGGAGAAGAAGAAGAAGTGGGAAGAAAAAGCATGAAAAAAACAACAAAACAAACAAAACAATAGAATAGGAGACAGGAAGAGACCACAATGGAGAAACGGCAAGCCAACAGGGAATTATCCTTCAAGAAGGTGAGTTACTGCGTCACAGGGACATTGTTCCGCAATACATTTTCTCTCTGCAATCCATGAATATTACCTCTCCATTTATTCTTCCCTTCTTATTTTTTTTTCCGTGGGTATTATTCTCCAGTGGGAGTTGAATTAATTTGTTTCTTCAGTTCTTGAACCAGATAACAAGGCCGATCTCTTTTATCTTCCTTATCTCTGACCTTTCTTAACAAGCTCGATCCCGCGTGTGGTGTCTTTATTTCATTCTCTTTCCAGGCTCTTTGCCTCCCGCTTTTCCTCCCTCTCCCTATGAAACTCTCTGTCTGCCTGCCTGCCTGTCTGTCTGTCTGTCTGTTCTCTCTCTCTCTCTCTCTCTCTCTCCGTCTGTTTCTGTCTGTCTCTCTCTCTCTCTCCCTCTCTCCTGTCTGTTCTCTCTCTGTTTCTGTCTGTGTCTCTGTTTTTGTTTGCTCTCTCTCTCTCTCTCTCTCTCTCTCTCTCTCTCTCTCTGTCTGTTCTCTCTCTCTCTCTGTCTCCGTCTGTCTCTGTGCCTGTCT
>NC_134899.1:31121620-31139120 GCF_041734735.1 Babylonia areolata | reverse complement strand
TTCCTTTCTTTTCTTTCTTTTTTCTTCTTAGTCTCTTATCTGTGGTTGTCTGTGTCTCTTCTCTGTTCATCCCTTCTCTCAATTCTTTGTTCTGTTGTCTGAGCATATGTCGTTCCGTTCGTCCGTCTGTCTGTCTTGTCTGTCTGTCTACCTGTTTCGCTGTGTCTGCTTTATGTCTCAGTCTCTGTCTCCCTGTTCTCTCTCTCTCTCTGTCTCTCTCTGTCTGTCTCTCTGTCTGTCTGTCTGTCTGTCTGTCTGTCTCTCTCTCTCTCTCCCTCTCTCTCATTTCTCTGCCCACGGCACCCACCCCCAACCGCTCTCTCCATCTCACCCTCTGTTTAAACCAGAATCTGGTCAATATGAACTGGCTTGCTCACTCCCAACATCCTAGGCTTTCGCACACATACACGCGCGCGAGCACACACACACACACACACACACACACACACACACACACACACACACACACACACACACACACATACACACGGGCGCGCGCGCACACAGACACACACACACACGCACACATACACACGGGCATGCGCGCACACACACACACACACACACACGCACACGCACACGCACACACACACGCACACGCACGCACGCACACACACACACCACAAACCAACATGCAGCATACTGTCAACATGCAAAAAAGTGCTTGCATATTTCTTACCCTGCCACGACTGATGCCAAAATAATGATGGAACTTCTTTCCCACTATGCGGTTCCCCCTGTGTCACTTTTTTTTATGTCGCTGCCTGTCTCTGTCTGTCTCTCTGTCTCTGTCTCTCTCTGTCTCTCTCTCTCTCTCTCTCTCTCTCTCTCTCTCTCTCTCTGTCAGAAGAATCAGCCATGCCGATGCCATTCACAGGAAGTGAATAATTATATTCGACATGTTGAGGCGTCGGCCAGTATATGAAATCTTTGGAAACAGTGATCCAAAGTTTAGTAAATAACGGATTGAATGTCTGTCTGTCTGTATCTGTCTGTTTCACTGTTTTTTTCTCTCTCTCTCGTTCCCTTTCTCTGTCTCTCTCTCCCTCTTTCGTTCTCACTCTTTCACGTGGACACAAAAGCACACACGCACTAACGCACACACACACGCACACATGCATCCCCCACCCTTACACACACACACACACACACACACACACACACACACACACACACACACACACACACACACACACACACACACACACACACACACACACACACACACCGTGACACACACACGCACACACTCCACACGCGGGCATAGTCACATTCACTCACATACTCCCACACTCACACACAAACACCCACCCACCCACACACACACACACACACACACACACACACACACACACACACACACCACCACCACCACCACCACCACCACACGTACTTCTTGTCTTTTCAGTTTTGCCCTTCTGGTGAACTTTTTTTTTTTCCTTTTCCTCTTCCCGAAATACCAACAGCCTACCACTTCCCAAACCGGTAATCGCAAACCAACTGGGAGAAGAACATGCCCTTCCACACTGTTATATACCCTAGCCACACTATACCACTTCCACCACCACCAGCCCCAACACCAAAACATCCACCACCGTCGCCATCCGCCTCCCTACCACTCTCCTACCACCCTTACCACTACTACTACCACTACCACTACCACCACTCTTACTTTTCACCCCCAATCCTCCCCGACTATCAGCTCAGAGAGCGCCACAATAGGGCCTGGGAGGGAGAGACTCTGAGAGTCCCCCCAAAAACTGTCCGTTTGAAGTTTGAATTAGTCTGAAATTCCATTAGCTCGCGGGAACAAGAAGAAGGAAAACTTGCTCAGTCCCCCTCTCCTGCTCGGGAAAAAAAAGGAAAGAAAGAAAGAAAGAAAGAAAGAAAGAAAAAAAGGGGGGGGGGGGGGGAGAGAGAGAGAGAGAGAGAGAGAGAGAGAAAGTCTGTTGTATGAGAATGGATGGAACCGTGAAAAGAAAAGTGGAAAGGTGGGGGAGACTGAGGAGGAGGAGGAGGGATGGTTGGGGATGGAGGGGGAGTTGGTTGATGGCGTGGTGGGTGGTGGCGATGTGGGGTGTGTGTGTGTGGGGGGGGGGGGAGAGGTTGAAGTGGGTGTAAGAGGAATGTTTCAGTCATTTTATTATTTAAAAAAAACCCAAAACATTGACACTCGGAGAGGGAGAGAGAGAGAGAGAGAGAGAGAGAGAGAGAGAGAGAGAGAGAGAGAGAGAGAGATTCAAAAACTTTATTACTCAATGATAAAGATTTTTAGGCATCGCCTAGTCTTCCAATCTGTCCTTGTGACAACAATAACAATAACAACATTAACGATAACGACACAACAATAATGATTTTGTTGAGAGAGAGAGAGAGAGAGAGAGTTTGACAGACACCGAGAGAGAGAGGGAGAGAGATTTTCAGTTTCAGTTTCAGTAGCTCAAGGAGGCGTCACTGCGTTCGGACAAACCCATATACGCTACACCACATCTGCCAAGCAGATGCCTGACCAGCAGGGTCACCCAACGCGCTTAAAGAGAGAGAGAGAGAAAGAGAGAAATAGACAGACAGACAGTCAGACAGACTTGCGGGTATATGAATAGACAAAATTAGATTATGGAAAAAGACAGGCAGAGACAGACACACACACTGGAATGAACACAGTACTAGACAGACAGACAGAGACACACAAACAGGAATGAACACAGTACAAGATAGAGAGAGACACACACAAACTGTGATGAACACAGTACTAGACAGACAGAGACAGACACCCAAATTAGAATGAACACAGTACAAGATAGAGAGAGACAGACACACAAACTGTGATGAACACAGTACTAGACAGACAGAGACAGACACACAAACTGGAATGAACACAGTACTAGACAGACAGACACACAGACACACAAACTGGAATGAACACAGTACTAGACAGACAGACAGAGACAGACACACAAACTGGAATGAACACAGTACTAGACAGACAGAGACAGACACACAAACTGAAATGAACACAGTACTAGACAGAGACAGACACACAAACTGGAATGAACACAGTACTAGACAGACAGAGACAGACACACAAACTGGGATGAACACAGTACTAGACAGACAAGAGATAGACACACAAACTGGAATGAACACAGTACTAGACAGACAGAGATAGACACACAAACTGGAATGAACACAGTACTAGACAGACAGAGATAGACACACACACTGGGGTGAACACAGTACTAGACAGACAGAGATAGACACACAAACTGGGATGAACACAGTACTAGACAGACAGACAGAGATAGACACACAAACTGGAATGAACACAGTACTAGACAGACAGAGACAGACACACAAACTGGAATGAACACAGTACTAGACAGACAGACAGAGACAGACACACAAACTGGAATGAACACAGTACTAGACAGACAGAGATAGACACACAAACTGGAATGAACACAGTACTAGACAGACAGAGACAGACACACAAACTGGAATGAACACAGTACTAGACAGACAGACAGAGACAGACACACAAACTGGAATGAACACAGTACTAGACAGACAGACAGAGATAGACACACAAACCGGAATGAACACAGTATTAGACAGACAGACAGAGACAGACACACAAACTGGAATGAACACAGTACTAGACAGACAGACAGAGACGGACACACAAACTGGAATGAACACAGTACTAGACAGACAGACAGAGACAGACACACAAACTGGAATGAACACAGTACTAGACAGACAGACAGAGACAGACACACAAACTGGAATGAACACAGTACTAGACAGACAGACAGAGATAGACACACAAACTGGAATGAACACAGTACTAGACAGACAGAGATAGACACACAAACTGGAATGAACACAGTACTAGACAGACAGAGACAGACACACAAACTGGAATGAACACAGTACTAGACAGACAGACAGAGACAGACACACAAACCAGAATGAACACAGTACTAGACAGACAGACAGAGACAGACACACAAACTGGAATGAACACAGTACTAGACAGACAGACAGAGACAGACACACAAACTGGAATGAACACAGTACTAGACAGACAGACAGAGATAGACACACAAACTGGAATGAACACAGTACTAGACAGACAGACAGAGACAGACACACAAACTGGAATGAACACAGTACTAGACAGACAGACAGAGACAGACACACAAAGTGGAATGAACACAGTACTAGACAGACAGACAGAGATAGACACACAAACTGGAATGAACACAGTACTAGACAGACAAGAGATAGACACACAAACTGGAATGAACACAGTACTAGACAGACAGAGATAGACACACACACTGGGGTGAACACAGTACTAGGCAGACAGAGATAGACACACAAACTGGGATGAACACAGTACTAGACAGAGACAGACACACAAACTGGAATGAACACAGTACTAGACAGACAAGAGATAGACACACAAACTGGAATGAACACAGTACTAGACAGACAGACAGAGACAGACACACAAACTGGAATGAACACAGTACTAGACAGACAAGAGATAGACACACAAACTGGAATGAACACAGTACTAGACAGACAGAGACAGACACACACACTGGAATGAACACAGTACTAGACAGACAGAGACAGACACACACACTGGAATGAACACAGTACTAGACAGACAGACAGAGACAGACACACAAACCAGAATGAACACAGTACTAGACAGACAGACAGAGACAGACACACAAACTGGAATGAACACAGTACTAGACAGACAGACAGAGACAGACACACAAACTGGAATGAACACAGTACTAGACAGACAGACAGAGACAGACACACAAACTGGAATGAACACAGTACTAGACAGACAGAGATAGACACACAAACTGGAATGAACACAGTACTAGACAGACAGAGATAGACACACAAACTGGAATGAACACAGTACTAGACAGACAGGAGATAGACACACACACTGGAATGAACATAGTACTAGACAGACAGACAGAGATAGACACACACACTGGGATGAACACGGCACTAGACAGACAGAGATAGACACACAAATTGGAATGAACACAGTACTACACAGACAGACAGAGATAGACACACATACTGGAATGAACACAGTACAAGACAGACAGAGATAGACACACAAATTGGAATGAACACAGTGCTAGACAGACAGGAGATAGACACACAAATTGGAATGAACACAGTACTAGACAGACAGACAGAGACAGACACACAAACTGGGATGAACACAGTACTAGACAGACAGAGACAGACACACAAACTGGGATGAACACAGTACTACACAGACAGAGATAGACACACAAACTGGAATGAACACAGTACTAGACAGACAGACAGAGATAAACACACAAACTGGAATGACCATAGTGCTAGACAGACAGACAGAGACAGACACACAAACTGGAATGAACACAGTACTAGACAGACAGACAAGAGACAGACACACAAACTGGAATGAACACAGTACTAGACAGACAGACAGAGACACACAAACTGGAATGAACACAGTACTAGACAGACAGACAGAGACAGACACACAAACTGGAATGAACACAGTACTAGACAGAGAGACAGAGACAGACACACAAACTGGAATGAACACAGTACTAGACAGACAGACAGAGACAGACACACAAACTGGAATGAACACAGTACTAGACAGACAGAGATAGACACACAAACTGGGATGAACACAGTACTAGACAGACAGACAGAGATAGACACACAAACTGGAATGAACACAGTACTAGACAGACAGACAGAGATAGACACACAAACTGGAATGAACACAGTACTAGACAGACAGACAGAGATAGACACACAAACTGGAATGAACACAGTACTAGACAGACAGAGATAGACACACAAACTGGAATGAACACAGTACTAGACAGACAGAGACAGACACACAAACTGGAATGAACACAGTACTAGACAGAGACAGACAGAGATAGACACACAAACTGGGATGAACACGGCACTAGACAGACAGAGATAGGCACACAAACTGGAATGAACACAGTACTAGACAGACAGAGATAGGCACACAAACTGGAATGAACGCAGTACTAGACAGACAGACAGAGATAGACACACAAACTGGAAAGAACACAGTATTAGACAGACAGAGACACACAAACTGGAATGAACACAGTACTAGACAGACAGACAGAGATAGACACACAAACCAGAATGAACACAGTACTAGACAGACAGACAGAGATAGACACACAAACTGGAATGAACGCAGTACTAGACAGACAGACAGAGATAGACACACAAACTGGAATGAACACAGTACTAGACAGACAGACAGAGACAGACACACAAACTGGAATGAACACAGTACTAGACAGACAGAGATAGACACCAAACTGGAATGAACACAGTACTAGACAGACAGACAGAGATAGACACACAAACTGGAATGAACACAGTACTAGACAGACAGAGATAGACCCACAAACTGGAATGAACAGCAGTACTAGACAGACAGACATAGACACACAAACTGGAATGAACACAGTACTAGACAGACAGACAGAGATAGACACACAAACTGGAATGAACACAGTACTAGACAGACAGAGATAGACACACAAACTGGAATGAACACAGTACTAGACAGACAGAGACAGACACACACACTGGAATGAACACAGTACTAGACAGACAGACAGAGACAGACACACAAACCAGAATGAACACAGTACTAGACAGACAGAGATAGACACACAAACTGTGATGAACACAGTACTAGACATACACACACAGACAGACACACAAACTGGGATGAACACAGTACTAGACAGACAGAGATAGACACACAAACTGGAATGAACGCAGTACTAGACAGACAGACAGAGATAGACACACAAACTGGAATGAACACAGTACTAGACAGACAGAGACAGACACACAAACTGGAATGAACGCAGTACTAGACAGACAGACAGAGATAGACACACAAACTGGGATGAACACAGTACTAGACAGACAGAGATAGACACACAAACTGGAATGAACACAGTACTAGACAGACAGACCTAGACAGACACACAAACTGGAATGAACACAGTACTAGACAGACAGACAGAGATAGACACACAAACTGGAATGAACACAGTACTAGACAGACAGACAGAGATAGACACACAAACTGGAATGAACACAGTACTAGACAGACAGACAGAGATAGACACACAAACTGGAATGAACACAGTACTAGACAGACAGAGACAGACACACAAACTGGAATGAACACAGTACTAGACAGACAGACAGAGATAGACACACAAACTGGAATGAAAACAGTACTTCGAGCGCTTCCCTTAGTCATGTACAGCCTGCAGAGAAAAAAAAGTCTATGCGAGCGGTACGCATGCACGCACGAACACACACACACACACACACACACACACACACACACACACACACACACACAACACGCACACACACGCACACACACACAACACGCACAACACGCACACGCACACTCACACGCATGCACACACGTGTCAGATAAAGTATTAGGCGAACACGCACAGAGAGACAGAGAGCGTACCGATGTGCGACCACTTAAGAAAAGAAAGTCCATTTCAAGTAAATCCATTGCAATTACTTGGATATTGATGGAGAAGGAAGAGGAGCGAATCGTTCTCCTTTCCCTAAAAGCAAGCAACATCGCAGACAGGTATGAACAGGATTAGAAAAATTTTTTAAAAAAAGAAAAAAAAGAGCGGAAATGAAAAAAAAATTTAAAAAAGAAAAAAAGAAAAAAGCAGCAGCAGCAGCAGCTAATGAAAGCATCACGTGTATGCAAGTGCAGCTGAGACTGTGGCCCTGGAGACCTGGCGAGGGAGAAGAGGAATGGGGTGGAGGGAGGGAGGGAGGAGTGATGTGGGGGGGAGAGGGGGCTGCGGGGGGGGGGGGGGGGGGGGTGCAGAGCGGGGAAAGAGGAGGAAGGAAGGGAGGAAGAACGGAGGTGATGATGATGATGATGGCTTTTTTTTTCTTTTTCTTTTTTTTATATCTACCCGAGGTGTGGAGATTTGCAATGTCAACTTAGTGCGCTGGGCGTTGTTTTTTGTTTTTTTGTTGTTGTTGTTTTTTTTGTTGTTGGTTTTTTTGTGTGTTTTTTGTTTTGTTTTTTTCCAATATTTTGCTTCCTGCAATTTTTTTTGGTCCGTTCTGTGTCATCAAATGATGTATGGTCGCGAGAGAATCCAGTAGATGATGATGATTGTGATAATCAATTCTTATACAGCGCTATGATAACACAAGCAGAAGACAGCTAGAAACTCTGAACAAATCAAACACTTGAAAGGAAAAAAACAACAACAAACAAACAAAAAACTGCACGCAGGAAAAAATACAAAAAAAAAAAAAAAATGGGTGGCGCTGTAGTATAGCGACGCGCTCTTCCTGGGGAGAGCAGCCCGAATTTCACACAGAGAAATCTGTTGTGACAAAAAGAGAAATATGATACAATACAATACAAGACGAAGCAGAAACACATAAAAGATACAGAACAACGTCACAAAAACGCTTATTAATATCATAAAAGCATTTTATGTATATTTTTTTTCATTTCATTATCCTGGCTGGATGAGATCTTCTTCTTCTTCTTCTTCTTCTTCTTCCTCTCCTCCTCCTCCTTCTTCTTCTTCTTCTTCTTCTTCTTCTTCTTCTCAGCTCTGTAAAGAGTCATTTCGGTGACACACAACAGAAACTGTTCACCAGGGTGTGCCGGATGCTGTGTCAAAGCCTGCCTCTCTGCAGATGGCAGTGGCGTGAAACTCTGACCTGAAAAATGGCTGGGGGAATGACCAGGACCAACCCGCTGCCAGTACAAGTCTTATAGTGTGTTTGCCTGTCTTTGTCTTTGTCTTTCAAACTGTCTGCCTGTCTTTGTGCTGCCTGTGTGCCTTTTCTCTCTCTCTGTCTCTCTGTCTGTCCCTCTCTCTCTCTCTCTCTCTGGAACTCTTATCTTTTGCTCAATATTGACAAACATTTACGATTCATATTAACACGATTTAGATTTGGTATTTCTGAAATCAATTTGCACAGGTATCGCTATAAAAATGTTAATCATTTAGAGAACTTGTGCCCTCTGTGCAAAGAGTCAATGGAAGATGAAGTTCATTTTGTTCTGAAGTGTCCTGTATTGCATAATATTCGTGTAAAATTTGTTTCAAAGAAATATTATGAATATCCTTGTTTGTTTAAATTTTGTTTATTGATGGCATCATCTAACGACAGTGTTATAAGAAATCTCGCATTGTACTTATATAAAGCTTTTAAGTTAAGAGAAATGGTATTGTCCTAATTTCTATAGTTTAATTGTATAAGCAGTTGAACGCTTATTGCCAGTTACGGTAATGTATGCATATCTTGTTATCGCCCCTCATTTATATGGGGCTATGGCCTTAATGAATAAATCATCTGCGTCTGCGTCTGCGTCCTCTCTGGAACTCACTCCCTGTACACATACAAACGAACAGTTCTCGACCTACTTTCTAGTCAAATCTCCATAAATATCTTCAATCCTTCCAACCATAAGTGACAGTTACAGAAGCGACCGTTGGCAGTAACAATGAGGGAATTTATACTTATTGGATCCGTTGTTATTTTTTCTCCTTGTTCTCGTTCGCTTCGCTCTTATTCTGTCCTATTTTCTTTACACTTACTTTGTTTTGTTTGCTTGTTTGCGTTTCTTTCATGTTCTTCTAATTTGTGTGCATGCATGAATATATTTATTTCATTCCATCATGATGGTGACAATAGCTGTAGTATAAGTGATATTCGTGATGTTAGTAGTAATTTTAGTATCGGTTACAACTGTCTACGTGGAGTTGATGATAACAACAATGTGGGTTTAGTCATCAGGTTGTCGATAGTGATGGCATAATTCTCTTCCACTCCCCACCCTCTCTCTCTGTTTTTTTGTGTGTGTTTTTTGTTTGTTTTTTTTTTCCAATATTTTGCTTCCTGCAAAACTCCTCTCTCTCTCTCTCTCTCTTATCCATCTGTCAGTGTGTGTGTGTGTGTGTGTGTGTGTGTGTGTGTGTGTGTTCTTTATCACATTCCTTCTGCAGGACTTCTCTCTGTTTTTTTTTTCTTCTTCTTTCTTTCTCCCCTTTCCATTAAATATACATGTGTTATTGTAATTGATGCAGATTAGCAAGGACAATTTGGAAGAATTGGCCATCTTAATTCTTGAATAAAAAAACGTTTTGAGTTCTGAGTTCTCTCGATATATGTGTGTATATATATATATATATATATATATATATATATAGATAGATAGATAGATAGATAGATAGATAGATAGATAGAGAGAGAGAGAGAGAGAGAGAGAGAGAGAGAGAGAGAGAGAGAGATTCATATATCCTTCACTCTCTCTTTTCCTCCTCTCTCTCTCTATCTCTCTCTGTCCATCTCTTTATCTCTGTATTCCCCTTCTTCATTGTTTCTCTCTCCCAACCCCCTTCTCTCCCCCTTCTTTATCTCTCGTTCAAGCCATCGCACAGTCACACACACACACACGCACACACACACACACACACACACACACACACACACACACACACACACACACAGGGACCATCCAGGGGGTATGGCGGTGTGTGTGTGTGGGGGGGCGGGGGGGGGTTGCGGGGAGAGGGGGAACTGGTGGGGGGGGGGGGGGGGGGGGTCCAGGGAGGATAGTTCATCACTTTTTCTTCCATGTTCAAAAGGTCTATGATCTCTCGTTTGTCACGTGAGATTACTTTGTAAACTTATGACCCTTGGAACATGGATATTCCACACGGGTCCGCTGTAGCCAAGTTTCTTTCTTTTATTGTCTTTTTTTTTCTACAATGTTTGTGGAAGAAAAGTCTCTGTGTGTCGACTAGAATGTCGATTATACAGCATTCTGGTCGAGTGGTGTTCTTGTGTTTGTTTTGTTTGGTGGGTTTCGTCCCCCCCAACCCCCCCCCCAACCCCCCTCCCCCTTTTGGATTGAACAAAGCCACTCTCTTTGTTCCTGATGAAACGAGAGTTTGATGGTTTTGTGCTTGGAGGACGATGATGGCATCATATTCCTTGATGAATTCTTCACGATAGCGGCAGCTTCTCCTCTCCCCCCCCCCCCCCCCCCCCCCCCCCCCCATTCTTAAAAAAAAAAAGTAGAAAGTTAATAAACGATTGAAACACAGACATAAATAAGTAGATGAATAAATACATGACCAAATAAATAGTTACTTACTAAACGTCGTGATGGATTAGATGTGTCGTAGTAGTTAGGTTTTAAAAAGATTTTTTTTTTATATCTCTTTCATGCCAAGATTAAAATAGTTAACACATACAGAGCGTGTGCGCTCACACTCACTGGGACAGTAGCTGTAGTAGTAGTAGTAGTAGTAGTAGTAGTAGTAGTAGTAGTAGCAGATGCTGGGGGATGTCTTTCCCTTAAGAAAGTCATAAACCTATCAGCATTGAAAGGGATGATTGAAGGAATGAGCGAAAGAAGGGAAGAAAGAAAGGAAGAGAGGAAAAAAGGAAGAAAGAACCTAATCGGCCTTGACAGTCCTCATCCGTCATCAAACCACCATCGAGCATCAACAAAGCAATGGGCTTTGCCTTTGCCCAGGCTTTTTGCCCCCTGATCTGTACAGACATGGCCAGCCCTGTCCTCTCTCCCAAAGCCCACACTACCGCCCGCCCCTGATTTACGACACTAAGCACGCCAGTTGTTGCTATGTCGTGCCAAGCGGAAATAAATAACAGCAACGACGGGAATCTGGGAGAAAAAAAAAGATAGGGGAATAAAAAAAAAAATAAAAAAGAAAAGAAAAAGAAAGTCGGACCAGCAATGTCGTTCAACCTGAGGGCACTTTCGTGACCAACCACATCGGCGACTTCGGTGAAAGAGCAGGGGGAGGAGAGAGCCAATTAGTCTGGAGTAAATCACCGAGCTGTCAACATCGCTTGGACAATGAGCCAAGGACAAATTATTGACAAAACGGTAGTGGCGGTCTTATACGAAGGGGGTGGTTGGAGGCGGGGGTCACGGGGGCGGGAGCGGGGGTGGGGGTGGTTGGGGCGTGGAGGCGTGTGGGTTGGGTTAGGGTGGGGCGTGGGAGGGGGGGAGTACTTGGTATTGTCATCATCCGCCGACAACAAAAGTCATCAGACACAATGACGAACGAGGTTCCTCTCCTCCCTTCCTTTCTCTCCTTTCTCTCTCTCCCCCTCTCTCTCTCTCTCTCTCTCTCTCTGCGTCTCACCCCTCACCTTGGAGACGCTCGCGCGGGTCATAATTAGGGGTCGATCTGTCAGACCAGCGCAGAACGCTGCTGACCACCCAACTCCCTTGTCCACAATTGTCTCCCTGATTGTCCGGCGATGTTGAATGGAGATGTCCGCCGGTTTGTTTGGCCCCTCCAGAGGCTGGGCACAATGGACTCGGACCACTTGACGTCTGCTGAGTGGACTGATTTGTGTCACTCGGGCCTTAACGACAGGCGTCCACCCGTCCACCCGTCCACCCACCCACACACCCACACGCCCACCCACCCCTCTGTTTAGCTGACTTGACTCTTGGGTTGGCTGCTGGTGTGGTCATGAAACAGCAGGCATCCTCATCATCAGCTCTGTGTCGGGGAGAGGCACAGAGAGAGAGAGAGAGAGAGAGAGAGAGAGGAGATTCTGGCCTGAACCCTTTATTCTCTGTGCTGCGGACTCGCTACCCTGATATTAATGGGGGTTGATTTTTGATGATCAGAAAATAGTTTGACCCCATGACTGTTGAACGCCGGTGAAACGAGAGCACTTGTTGACTTACTTGTTTCAGTTTTTAAGAACGCGTCAAAGCGTGCAGACTGATCCAGACACGGTACACCACATCTGCTGAGAGAGAGCGAAACCAGCCAACCAAAAAACAAACCAAGAAAGAACCGCAGATACCTTATCACAGCACAAGCTCATCATGTTGATTAGCCATTGAGAGCCAACGCTTGTTTTTGTATAAAACAACACGAGACGATATTCGATATTAAACACACACACACACACACACACACACACACACACACACACACACACAGATCCCTTTGACAATGAGCAGGGTGTAGAGCCCAAGGACAAATCATTGACAACACGATAGCAGTGGTCTTGGAAACGTGGAGGGTGGGGGATGGGCGAGATGGAGGGGAGGGAGTAACTTGTCTTGTAACTTTGCAGAAAACGAAAAAAAAAAAAAAAAAAAAAAAAAAAACTGCACAGAGTTTGTTGGTTACTACTTCTTGATGAATGTGTTCTTGGCAACAGGCGTCATTGGTTCTGCTTAACAAAATTAATATAACGCTAGTCCACAGAGGATGAAGTCCACATAATGGTGGGAACTGACACACTGACCTGTCACATCACTAATATAATTATGACCTAAATGAGGCGACATCCTTTCAGTGTCGAGCATACTCGTTAGCAGCAGACAATGTATCAAGATGGGTGTCGGAGATATAGTTCTGCATACACTCGATCCCCCTGATTTTCACGTGGCTGAGATTTTATTGTCAAAATTAGATTTTGTTGTTGTTGTTTTTATTGTTTTTGCTGTTGTTGTAAGAGATTAAAAAAAAAAAAAGAAAAGAAAAAAAAAGAAAATCAAGAACTGCAAGAATGCAGATGCAATGATTTAATGGGCGATTTTGTTTTTTCTGCTGTCACATCCCTTCTCTCTTTCTTTTTGCATGCCTCTCTCACTCCCTCAGCCCCCCCCCCCCCCCCCCCCCGCCCCCCCCACTCTCTCTCTCTCTCTCTCTCTCTCTTTCTCTCTCTCTCGGTCCATCTGTCCCCCGACTCTCCCCCCTACTTTCGCCATCTCCTCTTCTCCCCCTGTGTCCTGCTGTCCTCTGCCCACCTTCCTCCCCGCTCTCACCTCTCCCCTCCCCTCCTCCCCCTCTCACTACCTTTTTTTTTTTTTTTTTTTTTCTATCGCTGACGTGGGGGTAAGATAGAAACAGGGAGCACAGGGAGAAATGGAATGGCAAATCAGTTGAATGGAAGAATAAGGGGGTAGGGTGAGGGAGATTGTAAGATTGTTTTATATGCAGTCGTTCGTCAAACAAACAAAAAAAAAACCAGCCTCTGAGGACCAGTGTTGCTGAGAATCGGAGAAGGGGGAGCCGTGGGGTGGGGTGGGGGGTGGAGGTGGAGGGGGAGAATGAATGAATGAATGAGTGAATGAGTGGTGCGTGGTTAGAAGAAAATGGTTAGCTGTGAGCTGGGGGGAAGTGGGGTTGTGTTGCAAGGAGTCCAAGAAGGATGTGTGTTGTGCTGAATGTAACTGTGATCTCAACGGCAGAACAAGTTTGATTTTTTCGCTTGACCGGATCGACTGGATTGTCGAATAAAAACGATTGGTGATCTTGTGTGCGTGTGCGTGTGCGTATGTGTGTGGATTGTGTGTGTGTGTGTGTATGTGTGTGTGTGTGTGTGTGTGTGTGTGTGTGTGTGTGTGTTGCATTGCTTTCGTTTTTTGATTTTTTGTGTGATTTGTTTGCTCGTTTTATCATAAGGGATTTCATTGAAATTTCTTTTGATCACTACATATAGTAGGTCTCAGTTCCTTTGTTTTATGTTTGTCTGTCTGTCTTTGTCTCTCTCTCTGTCTCTGTCTGTCAGTCTCTCTCTCTGTCTCTCTCTCTCTCTCTCTCTCTCTCTCTCTTTCTCTCATAATATTAAATTTATTGATTTCGTGCAAAACAACGACAGATAATCTTCGCCAGCCGAATACTTCATTGACGTGAGCACTTGTTTGTGGCGACAGGTGGATGCTAACACCGCATGCTCGT
Organism: Babylonia areolata; assembly: GCF_041734735.1. Classification (NCBI taxonomy): domain Eukaryota; kingdom Metazoa; phylum Mollusca; class Gastropoda; order Neogastropoda; family Buccinidae; genus Babylonia; species Babylonia areolata. The sequence goes on along the minus strand of NC_134899.1, from coordinate 31,124,241 downwards.
GTATGCCGGGCCTGTCTCGTAAACCCTCTTCAAGAAATGATTCGTGTTTCTCATTCTTGGGCTCTTCTTCTGTCTCTCATTCTCAGTGTCTTTGTCATTTTTTTTTTATGATTTATCTGTTTCTCTGTCTGCCTCTCCGTCTTTGTCACTTTTTATTAATCTATTTCTCTGTCTGCCTTTCTGTCTGTCTGTCTGTCTGTCTTTGCCACTCTGTCGTTCCCTGTCTCTGTTTTTTTTTTGTTTGTTTGTTTGTTTTGGGCGTTGTTTTTTTTTGTTTTTTTTTGTTTTTTGTTTTTTTTTTCATCTGCGCAGAGAATTTCTTACTGCGGTACGTACGCTTCAGAGGCATAGAACACAGAAATCAAACACTACCTTGCGTGCGTGCTTATCTTGGTTGAACGTTCCAGGTCCGTTTTTTCGCTTCATACATTTATTTAATAATTACTTTTTTGTTGTGCCTTTTAAACTTCCGACTGTACGTCTGATATCCCTTTGACACAGGAACCTTGACAAAGTGACTCTGTCTCCCTCTGCCACTCTCTGTGTCTGTGTCTGTTGTCTGTCTGTCTGTCTGTCTCTCTCTCTCTCTCTCTCTCTCTCTCTCTCTCTCTCTCTCTCTCTCCCCGTTTACAAGGATTCTCTATCTCAATCTGTGTGGGATATGGTTGTGGGTGTAGTAGAGTGTAGTTTCCTAAATTGTGTGTGTGTGTGTGTGTGTGTGTGTGTGTTGAGTTATGTTGTGTTGTGTTGTGCGTCTGTATGCCGCACACGTACGCATGTGTGTGTGTGTGTGTGTGTGTGTGTGTGTGTGTGTGTGTGTGTGTGTGTTATATCCCTGCTCTTACATGGCTTTTTCCGTTACCACCTTGCTATCGATCTCACACACCTCTCACTCCACCACCACCACCACCCAATCCCCCACACCTCCCACCCCCATCCCCGCCTCCCCCACTCTTCTCTCTACCACCCCCTTTTTTTCCCCCCCTTTCTGCCGGTGCCTACCAACCAACCAACCTACCAAGCAACTATCCAGTCATGCATTTTCCTGCAAGAGTACTTCACAACGTGTCATCTCATTTGACCACCATACCCCCACCCCCCCCCCCGCCCCCCCACCCTCCACCAGCCCTACCCCCCTCCTGCGTTTCTTCCCGGTTTCTGGTGTCGCGCGACGCAGTGCTCTCTCTCTTGTTCCTCTCTTTGCTGCATGCATGTTGTTGCTTTTTTTTTTTTTTTTCCCCCCACCTTCTTCTTCCGGCACTTATTGGCAACATGGCGTCTTCGTTTACATTCTCACCGTGTGGCCTAGCACTCCATATCTTTTCGTTCAGACTGCCTCTCAGATGTGAAAAAGACCTTTTTTTTTTCTTTCTTTTTTTTCTTTTTTTTTTTTGTTGTCTTTTTCTTCTTCTTTTTTTCCGGGTGGGGTGGGTTGTGGGGTTAGGTTTGATGTAATGGGGTTTTTTTTGTAGTTTTTTTTTTTTTTTCTTTCACCGATCTTGGCAATGTCTTCCGGTGAGGCTATAGTGAAGTGTTGACATGGTCTTGGGCGATCAGTTAACGCGGGTATTTCTAGCTGATTTTTTTTTTCGTCGGGGTAGAAAAGGGTGTGTGTGGGGGGGGGGGGGGGGGGGGCTGGATCAAGGGGGGGGGGGGGAGGGGCTGGAGCAAAGGATGAGTAGCAAAAAAAAAGGGTTAAAAAAAAAAAGCAACAAAAACAAGTAAAATGAATTGATTGATATATTCATTCATTTATCTATCCATTCATTTATTCATTTATATACCGATTTGTTTAATTTAAATTTGGTTCTTCTAGTGTTTGTTTTCTTTCGTCTTTAATTGTTATTGTTTTTGTATATTTCTTTCTTTTTCTTTAAATACATTTTGTTCTAACGCATTCTGTTTTGTTTGTTTCTATCTATAATAATAATAATAATAGTATTTATACAGCGCTGAATCTGTTCTTCGTTTTTATGCTTTGTATTTCTATTTTCGTCTTATTAGTTACTGTGATATATTACTAAGAAACTGGGTCAAGATGGACATAAATTCGTTACTTTCAATGTAAAGAAGAAAAAAAAAAGGAAATCAATCTTTTCTCAAAACGAAAAACATGGTAATAAAAATGCATCTTTTTTGTTGTTTTTTGTCTTTGTTGTTGTTTGTTTTTTGTTTTGTTTGTTTGTTTTATTTTGTTTAATTATGAGCACAAGTTTTGGGTAGGAACAACTTAGACGGACGTTCACACGAGCCTTCGGAACATCACAACAGCTGGGATGACAGACTTAGACCACGCTTACTCCGGCTTCGTCCTCGTTATTTTCAGGTCCGGTTCTTATTGCTAGTGCGGTGTGCTATTCGTTGCGTGGTGAACTGTTTAACCAACGCCCTCTTGCTGCCGATGTATGGGACACAGAGAGAGAGAGAGAGAGTGTGTGTGTGTGTGTGTGTGTGTGTGTGTGTGACGGAGAGAGAGACATTTTGACGCTTTCGTAATATAAGAGAGAGAGGGGGGTGGAGGGGAAGGGAGGGGAGGGGAGTGTGTGTGTGGGGGGGGGGGGGGGGGGGGGGAAGAAATACGGAAACGTTTCGATGTCAGCTAAGGGAGGCGGGGAAACAAT
>NC_134899.1:31101620-31116620 GCF_041734735.1 Babylonia areolata | reverse complement strand
CGTGCGTGTGTGTGTGTGCGTGCGTGTGTGTGTGTGTGTGTGTGTGCGTGCGTGCGTGCGTGCGTGCGTGTGAGTGTGTGTGTATGTGCCTGGCTGTGCATGCATGTAAGCAATTCTCTCTCTCTGTCTCTCTCTCTCTCTCTCTCAGAAAAACTCATCGTGCTTCCCACTTCCCATGGGGACAACATGGTAGTGTTACTTATTTCGTGGGGGTTTGTAATCCGATTGATGCCGTTACTTTACCTTGGAAACTCGATAGCGCAGCACACTGCCACCATCTTTGAGCGGGAAGCATCCTCACTTGGTCTGTAATGAATTGGATCAGGACTTGTTATTGGGCCTTGTATGTGTCCTCTAACCCTGCCCCTTCCGCCCTTCTGTCCCCTCCCCGCCCCCCCCCCCATTCCCCCCCCCCCCTCCACCACCACCACCACCAGCACCACTCCCTGGAGATGTCCGCGCTTTTCTCCTAGGCCTTCCTATACCCTTCTCTGCTTTCCATGCCAGCCCCTTCCGATATCTAATTCACTTCTTTCCTGGAGGAAGTTTTGCGTGGAATAGAATGATGCGGATGGAGGTGAAAGTGATGGTGGAGGGCGAGAAGGGGGGCCGGGGTGGGGGGGGGGGGGGGCGGGGGGCGGTGAAGAGTTCCGAATGCATAAGCTTGCCCTGTTCCTCCCAAGTCTCTTTCTTCTCCTACAGCCTTTTTTTTTCTTCTCTCTCGCCTTTTTCTCGCTTGTCCGCGCGCGTCAGTCAGCACGTGAAGTTCGTTCTTCGTCCTTGTCTGGTTGCCATGGGGGGGCACGTGTGCGTGTGGACAGTCTGCTGGGGGAAGCCACCCCCCCCCCACCCCACCCCGCCCCCATCCCCCCCCGCCCCTCCTGAGGGATTGGGGCGATAGATCAACTGATTATTGGATGGTGCACCGCCTGTTGCATCTGGTGGTGAGTGACTCTTTTGAAGTGGCTGCCCCTTTGTAGCTTCCTTTTGATGGGGATTACAGTGCCTGTCGCGATGATGAGGGAAGAGAGATATATCATCATCAGGGAGGGAGCTGCTGTGACAGAGGACAGCAAAGGCTTGTTGACGTCACCCCTTCAGGAAACGGCCACTATGATGATTATGTCAAGATCGCTGAACGTGATGCTGATGCTGATGATGAAGACTATGATGACGACGTCGACGATGATGGTGATGGTGATGCTGATACTATTGATGATCGTCCACGTCGTTCTTGCTCTTCGACACTTTTGGTAGTATTGAAGTACACGCGCAGTCAAATTTCTGTGTGTGTGTGTGTGTGTGTGTGTGTCTGTCACTCTCTCTCTCTCAAAACATGTCTGTCTGTCTGTGTCTCTCTCTCTCTCTCTCTCTCTCTCTCTTATACCTCATTTACCAGCACGAGTCTTCCCATGAGAGTTTTGGTCTGTGCCCACAATTTACCAAAAAGTTGTGAAAGCGACTCTGCTACCGCGTGTCAACAGCAACGTTGTAACACTTTTTTTTCTTTTTTTTTTCTTTTTTTTAAGGGTGTCTGACTTCCTTCCTCTGCTTTCTCTGAGACCAAAATTAGATTCTACAACTTAAGAACGACAATTCAGTTTTTCCCGCCCAAAGTAAAGAAGAAAAAAAAAAGGTGCTTTGTTCAGTCCCTAATTCGATCGTTTAGTCGACTTTTTCGCGTTGCGTAAAACGTGTAACTTACTTTCAAGTCAGGTTCCGAAACGGAAATTCAAACCGGTTTTTAAATTTCTTCTCTCCGCCCCCCCCCCCCCTCCTCCCCCGCCACCAGTACCGGTTTCTAAATACGGTAATTGTTCACACACCAACCCACGCCACAACTTCGGGACGAATGCCAATTCGCAAGCGATTCGTTTGGAGGTTTTGCTGGCACGCGAACACACACACACACACACACACACACACACACTGTCTCTCTCTCTCTCTGTCTCTCTCTCTCTTTCACTCGCTCACTCACTTGCTAAAATACAAATAAGCACAGCGAAAGATGATTTTTGCAACTTTGCTAGAGAGAGACAGACAGACAGACACACACACACACAAAGAAAATGTGTGTGTGTGTGTGTGTGTGTGTGTGTGTGTGTGTGTGTGTGTGTGCCACAGTGTGTGTTTGGGAGGGGGGATGTGTGTGTTTGTGTGCGTGCGCGCGTGTGCGTGTGTGTGTGTGTGTGTTTACAAATCCGGTTTGCTACAACTCGAACCGATTTTCAGAACAATCAAACATATGGCTCGGTTTTTCGGCACACACCGATTTTACACTGCACCAATGCTTTTAAGCCTTTCCTCGGATTTTTTATTTAATTTAACTTTTCTTCTTCTTTTTTTTTCTTCTTTTTTTCTCTCTGGCATGGTACCGTATTCCTCATGCTGAATTCCGAACATGTAGGACATAGATCGCCTGACCCACTCACCTTCAGGTTAAAAAAAAAAAAAAATCCTACAGAGGAATGGTGATTCGGGTGGGGGGTGAGGGGTGTGTGGGTGGGGGGGGGGGGGGGGGGGGGGGGGGGGGGGGCTGGTAGAGACCGACATGAAGAGTTTTGCACTGTCTTGGCAAACACAACCTCGCCAGTTCTCCGCAAGTCTGTGTCATTGTGTTGCTGCATGTTCCGCGCACTCGTCTTTCTTGCTAACTCCCCCCCCCCCCCCCCCCCTTCCCCTCTCTCCCCCCTCACACCCGCCCCTCTCCCTCCACCCCCTTACCCTCTCTCCACGTCAGTTGCGAAAGTAAAATGTGTCTGGTTTCCACTGCAGGGAGGAAGAACGTGCAGTGCCAGAGTAAAACGCCTGTAGATACCAGTCAGCAGTAAATCTTCTTCTTTTTTTTTCCTGAGCGGTGGCCTAGTGGTAATGTGCCCAAACTGGGAAGCTATTGTTTTCGGGTTCGAGTTGCACTTAATTATGGACTTGGGTTTTGCAACCATCTACCTGAAGATCTAGTCATCAGCCCCATCCATATGTAATATGCGGCTTCTGTTCAAACGTGTGTGTGTGTGTGTGCGTGTGCTTGTGTGTGTGTGTGTGTGTGTGTGTACAGTGCGTGCATGTGTGAGTTTGCACAAGTTTTTATATTGATGTGCACTTGTATGTATCCTAATTTCTACTATATCTGTGTTTGTGTATGGTTTTCGATTTATGTTCGTACCTTGTTATGTACTATCCCCCCCACCCCCCACCCCCCAATATTCCTTGTGACCCCGGTACACTTGGTAATAGACATATTCTGTTTTATTCTAAAGACATATTCTATTCTTTCCACTCATCCTTTAGTGACGGTCTGTGTGCTAGTCATTTGGACAAGATGGCAAAACGAGATTTCGTGAGATGATGTACAGCATGCACTTAAGCGCACATGAAGGAAACCACGTCAAAACAGGAATATTCCCTGGCAAAGTACTGCAGAAAACCCCAGCTTTAATAGTAAAATAAAAGACGAAACAAAAAGCTTTCCCTTGGGGGATGGGGGAGGGGGGGAGAGAGAGCAGCCCGGAATTTCACACAGTTAAATCTGTTGTGACGATAAGCAAATACAATGCAGCTCAATGCGGCACAACAAAATACAACACAACACAATAGTGTACAACACGAGCTGTGCTGTGAGCTGCACTGTGGACCAGCGGTGGGCAAGCTTTTTAGCTGTGAGTGTTGGATGGCCACGCCAAGAGCGGTGACTGCGTGTGGTCGGCAGACAGCTGCACTGCTCCTTGCAACAATACAAGCTCGCTGGCAGCTGAGGTGGCCACACTTTAACTCACTCAGTACGGCCAGTCCTCTCTTCTACTCTACACAGACCCCTCGGATATCCAGTGGGTGTCTGAATGACCCAACCTTTAGCTTCCGTCGTCAGAATTGTGGTATTCTTTGTCAACATTCACCTCTTCAGTATAAGAGCCTTCCGCTTGCAATATTTTGATGATGGTAACTGGGGTGAAACGCTGTTAACGTCGTCTCTTTCGCCGTTCGTATGGAGAGGGTTAAACTGCTTCAGCTAGCTTGATTCCTAGCGTGCCGCGTAGCTGTCATTCACAACGCTCGTTTCATTGCACCTGATTTGGTTGAGCAAGAAGGTACAACAACAAACCAACCAACCATCCAACCCAGCCAGACCCAGTAAAACCGAGCATGTATATTTTTCTGTTCATACGCGAAATCCTTGACCATGACCCATGACCTTTCTGTCAGGTGGATCATTCTTTCAAAATGAATGATGTAACGATCGTGCATAATTCAATTGTTGTCCTCTTACGCCACGCATGAAATGGAGCAGAAAGACGCAAAAATTCAAATCCCCATCTTCTTGGAAAAGAACAAGTAGAATTGAATACAACCTGCATGTGTTGCAAATAGGCAAAAAAGGTAAATTGAAACTTTCTCTCCAGACCCCAGCCACATTGGTTTCGTGTATGAATCACAATCTTATCATATTAGAGTCGAAATAGGTTAGGGTTGCGATTGGCTTTACAGCCATTGAGGCGGTGAATTGATATCCACTGTGTCTGGGGCTTGGCACAGGATAGAGCTGGGACATAATCCTCTCCTTCCGCCGTTTTATCCTTCCCCAAAGGAAATTGGGAACCTTTTCACACTTGGCTTGGGTTAGTAAAAAAATGGAGTAAAGTGCCTTTCTTAATTAAGGATGTAATAATTATCATGGCGACACGGAGTCTCGAACCCTGACCACTGCTGAACACTGGGTCAGAAGTCCAATGCCGAAATGATTCTGCCCCCCACCCCCACCCCCACCCCCTCACCCCCTCATGTTGGAGAAGATAAACTGAAACAAAATTGACGAAAAACGGAGAAGTAGAGGAACTCCGACAGTCGAACATGTTTCCCGCTGCGAGTTTGTAAGTAATATCCGAGTGGTTAAAGCGTTGGACTTTCAATCTGAGTGTCCCGGGTTCGAATCTCGGTAACGGCGCCTGGTGGGTAAAGGGTGGATATTTTTTTCCGATTTCCCAGGTCAACATATGTGCAGACCTGCTAGTGCCTGAACCTCCTTCGTGTATAGATGCATGAAGAAGATCAAATACGCACGTTAAAGATCCTGTAATCCCTTTCAGCGTGCGGTGAAAACAAGAACATATTCAGCATACCCCCCACCCCCACCCCACCCCCACCCACCACACACACACACCCCAACCCCCCACACCTGATTGACTGACACCGGAAACGAATGAAGAGCGCCCAATGGAAGCTGTGAGTCGGCTTTACCCAGGTAGGCAGCCTCCTGTGCAAATGACCACGTGTTTTTAAAGTGCTTTGAGTATGGTCACCGACCGAGGACAGGCGCTATATAAGTATCCATATCATCATTCATTCGAGTAATACGAGTCTGTTTGATTCATGTGTCCTATAATGGGCTCCGCACAGTGCTGAGTCAAAGAGCTGCCACCTGCCTTGTTCGTGCCTGTGGGCGAGGAAGTAAAACACTCATGTTATTGCCAAGGCTGGGCGCTCACTGGAGTGGATTTCCTTTCAGCACCGCACGCAAAATTGACAAAGATTTATTTTAGTGCTTTTATGGTTACTGTCCTTAACGTTTATGGAAATTTCCTGTTCTGATATGTCATTGCTTAGGGTGCTTGTGTTTGAAGGCACTGCTTTACAAATTGGTGGAAAAGATAGAGAAAAACAGAGCCGCGCTATCAGTGTATCATTTGCCTTCTGTACCTATCTTTCCGTCTATATTAATGTGGTCTCTCTGAAATCGTACAAGTGTACCCCATCTTGCCAGCAACAAATTTGCTATACCAACATTTCTTTTTTTCTAAATCTTAAATAAGTATAACCTCTTTGTTCTTTCCCCACATCCCCATCCCACCACCTGAAAATCCTTTATTCACATTCCAGACACCTTTTCTTTGACCAGTTCCAAGTGTCACTGATCCGACGTGTCCCCCATCGGAGTGAAAGCTGTTTTGCACTTACCCCTCGCCCTATACTTAAATAAGTATAACCTCTTTGTTCTTTCCCCACATCCCCATCCCACCACCTGAAAATCCTTTATTCACATTCCAGACACCTTTTCTTTGACCAGTTCCAAGTGTCACTGATCCGACGTGTCCCCCATCGGAGTGAAAGCTGTTTTGCACTTACCCCTCGCCCTTCACCCACAATTGACAGTTGTTTTCAGTCGTAAAGCGCCACCTGCTTCTTCACACTTATCCCCCCCTTCTTTCCAAAGTTGCTTGGCTTCTGTCCCCCCCCCCCCCCACCCGCTCCTCCTGCGCCCTCGCAGAAGATGTCTTTCAGTGCAGACTGACAGACATGAAGAGCTCTCAATATTCTGGCTTCCCAGTTCCCAGGTCTCTCCTTGTACCCACTGTGTCTGGCCGTCTCTGGCCTCTCCACGTCGTAACGTGGGGTAACTCTGTCTGGTTGCTATGGCGGAGTCTGTGTCGCTGGAGAGACTGTAGGGAGAATGGGGTTGTGGAGATTGAGCAGTGTCGACTTAAGTCTGAAAGTCGTGGGTTTGTTGTCTATGGCCTGTGGGAGTGAAGTGCGGGTTATTGTAATTGCATCTGTCTGTGAACTGAATGGCTCATAGGAATGGAGTGTCAGTCATTATCCGAAGTTACTCTGTACTTCTCTCCGTCTGCCCCGCCGTCAGTCTCTTCTCCTTCACTGTCTTTTCTTTAAAAAAAGAAAAAAAAAAAGAAAAGAAAAAGTAAAATAAAGAAAGGTCTCGTACTACCACTTACTTGGAAGAACATTGCAACGATGGTACGGGAGTCTAACTTGATTTGTTTGGTTTCTTTGTGCCCGAAATTACATTCCACTGAGCCACAGAAGAAGAAAAAAAGAAACGTTGCCATGAGTAACATCCTCACTTGTCCTCTCATTCAGGGGATCGGGGGTGCACTTTGTGTGAAAGTTGTTCTTCGTCTGTGTGAAAGTTGTTCTTCGTCTGTGTGAAGATTGCCCTCCCACACTTTTTTTTCCCCACTTTAGTTTCAATTTGAAACTCATTTTGCATGATTTATTGTTGATCCATCGGCAGTGTATCACACACAACAAGCATGATTTATTGTTGATCCATCCAATGTATCACACACAACAAGCATGATTTATTGTTGATCCATCCAATGTATCACACACAACAAGCATGATTTATTGTTGATCCATCGGCAGTGTATCCCACACAACAAGCATGATTTATTGTTGATCCATCCAATATATCACACACAACAAGCATGGTTTATTGTTGATCCATCCAATATATCCCACACAACAAGCATGGTTTATTGTTGATCCATCCAATATATCCCACACAACAAGCATGGTTTATTGTTGATCCATCCAATATATCCCACACAACAAGCATGGTTTATTGTTGATCCATCCAATATATCCCACACAACAAGCATGGTTTATTGTTGATCCATCCAATATATCACACACAACAAGCATGGTTTATTGTTGATCCATCCAATGTATCACACACAACAAGCATGGTTTATTGTTGATCCATCCAATGTATCACACACAACAAGCATGGTTTATTGTTGATCCATCCAATGTATCACACACAACAAGCATGGTTTATTGTTGATCCATCCAACATATCACACACAACAAGCATGGTTTATTGTTGATCCATCCAATGTATCACACACAACAAGCATGGTTTATTGTTGATCCATCCAACATATCACACACAACAAGCATGGTTTATTGTTGATCCATCCAACATATCACACACAACAAGCATGGTTTATTGTTGATCCATCCAACATATCACACACAACAAGCATGGTTTATTGTTGATCCATCCAATATATCACACACAACAAGCATGGTTTATTGTTGATCCATCTAATATATCACACACAACAAGCATGATTTTTTTATTGTTGATCCATCGGCAGTGTATCCCACACATCAAGCACGTTTATTGTTGATCCATCCAATGTATCACACACAACAAGCATGGTTTATTGTTGATCCATCCAATATATCACACACAACAAGCATGGTTTATTGTTGATCCATCCAATGTATCAATATCCCACACAACAAGCATGATTTATTGTTGATCCATCCAATGTATCAATATCCCACACAACAAGCATGATTTATTGTTGATCCATCCAATGTATCACACACAACAAGCATGGTTTATTGTTGATCCATCCAATATATCACACACAACAAGCATGATTTATTGTTGATCCATCCAATATATCACACACAACAAGCATGATTTATTGTTGATCCATCCAATATATCACACACAACAAGCATGGTTTATTGTTGATCCATCCAATGCATCACACACAACAAGCATGGTTTATTGTTGATCCACCCAATGTATCACACACAACAAGCATGATTTATTGTTGATCCATCCAATATATCACACACAACAAGCATGGTTTATTGTTGATCCATCCAATGTATCACACACAACAAGCATGGTTTATTGTTGATCCATCCAATGTATCACACACAACAAGCATGGTTTATTGTTGATCCATCCAATGTATCACACACAACAAGCCAAAACAAGGTAAAGCAACTCGGAGGAGCGCAGTGCTTTATGGAGACCACACCTCACCACCAAGGTTATCGTACTCACCAGGCATGCATAATTACAAGGGAGCACATCAGGTCGAAAGGTGAGAGATAGCAATGAAATAGGTAACACGAGTACATAGTAAAAATGGCAAAGCAAGTCTAAAAAAAAACACAAAAAAACAACCCCCCGGGGACCCCCCCCCCCCCCACCCAAAAAAAAACACAACAAAAACAAAAAACAACAAAAACAACAACAACAAAAAACAAACAAACAAAAAAACAAAAAACAAAAAACCAACAACAAAAAACCAACAACAAAAAACAAAAACGAACAAACAAATAAAACCCAACCCCAAAACAAATAAAAACAAAAGCATAAATAGCAAATCTGAAAATAACGAAAGGAATTTTAAAAAACAACAAAAAAAAAAAACGAAGGTAAGAAAGAGGTGGTGAGGTGTGGTCTCCATAAAGCACTGTCCTCCTCCGAGTTGCTTTACCTTGTTTTGGATTGTTGTGTGGGATACATTGGATGGATCAACAATAAACCATGATTGTTGTGTGTGATACACTGCCGATGGATCAACAATAAACCATGCTTGTTGTGTGTGATACACTGCCGATGGATCAACAATAAATCATGCTTGTTTTGTGGGATACACTGCCGATGGATCAACAATAAATCATGCTTGTTGTGTGGGATACATTGGATGGATCAACAATAAACCATGCTTGTTGTGTGGGATGCATTGGATGGATCAACAATAAATCATGCTTGTTGTGTGTGATACATTGGATGGATCAACAATAAATCATGCTTGTTGTGTGTGATACATTGGATGGATCAACAATAAATCATGCTTGTTGTGTGTGATACACTGCCGATGGATCGACAATAAATCATGCTTGTTGTGTGTGATACACTGCGGATAGATCAACAATAAATCATGCTTGTTGTGTGTGATGCATTGGATGGATCAACAATAAACCATGCTTGTTGTGTGGGATACATTGGATGGATCAACAATAAACCATGCTTGTTGTGTGGGATACACTGCCGATGGATCAACAATAAATCATGCTTGTTGTGTGTGATACATTGGATGGATCAACAATAAACCATGATTGTTGTGTGGGATACACTGCCGATGGATCAACAATAAACCATGCTTGTTGTGTGTGATACACTGCCGATGGATCAACAATAAATCATGCTTGTTTTGTGGGATACACTGCCGATGGATCAACAATAAATCATGCTTGTTTTGTGGGATACACTGCCTATGGATCAACAATAAATCATGCTTGTTGTGTAGGATACACTGCCGATGGATCAACAATAAACCATGATTGTTGTGTGGGATACACTGCCGATGGATCAACAATAAACCATGCTTGTTGTGTGTGATACACTGCCGATGGATCAACAATAAATCATGCTTGTTGTGTGGGATACACTGCCTATGGATCGACAATGCCTCTCTGTCCTTAATGTGCATGTTCCCACGTCGTGCGACGCATGACACAGTCAAAGTATTCCAAGGCCTTCGGTCAGCAGCCGCGGTCAGTGCGTCGTTCCGTCGTCTGTTCACCATCTGAAGGTCTCTGTACATCGTCTGGCGCCAGGTCATCTTTGGGGCGTCGCCTCCGCCTCTGTCCGTGTTGGTTTCATTGATGAACTCGGTTGGCAGGTCTTGCGACATGTACAGGTCACTGCGAATGAATATATGTGTCGACATTTCGAACTCTGAACTCTTGTACTAGGTCTACTTAATTGTTCTGTTCCTGTCTGCGGACTAGGATGTAGTGTAATCATCGTGAGATAGTATAAGTTGTTAAGAAAAGAAAGGGGGTGGGGGTGGGGGGGGGGTGTTCATGAAATATATTCAAACTGACTCTTTTTGTGTAATTGATACTTAGTTTAAAATGTTCAAAAGAAAACAAGTTCTACAAAGTCAACCAGAAAGGAAACAACAGAAGAAGAAAAACACGTATTGCGAAATGACATTAATCGAAAGCAAGTGAGAAGGCACACACGCTCAGTGACAGGTCATCAGGTTTCTCTAACTGCATGCTTATTTCCTTGTTTTCTTCTTCTTGATTTCGATTCTCTTTTTCACTTCTCTTAAATCACACACACACACACACACACACACATAAAAAACGAAAAACGAAACACTACCACTTGTGAGCAGGAACATCGCAATAGTTTTACAGACGCCTTAACCTCATTTGCATGGTGTCTTTTGTGGCCAAGATTACAATCCACGCCATACAAAAGACCGATAAAAAAAAAATTAAAAAATGCATTCACATTCTTTGAGACGTTGAACTCGGTTGATCAAACTCGTGCTCCACGATTGTGTGAATCTTGCACCTTCCTTTTTAATCACTGTTCCAGACTTCCCTAATCTGCATCGTTCCCAATTCACGTTTTTTGAACCGATTCTTCACAAATCTGATTTTTTCCCCCTTGTCATTATTTTTTGTTTGTTTTTTTGGGATTCCGTGAAACAGAAATGAACATTAACGGTTCTCGGTAATCAAGTTAGCCAGTTCCCTGCGACCTGTGTCGTCTGTTCACCCCCCCGTTCTTTTTACTCTGTCCTCTGTGTAATCTGTTTCTCTCCATCCCATGTCTGTGTGACGGTCTGTTTTGTTTGCTTGTTTATTTGTTGTTTATTTTTGTGTGATTTCTTTTTCTCTCTGTGTGCGTGTAGGGGGTGGGGTGGTTTTTTGTCGTTGCTTAGCAGATGTGGTGTAGCGTATATGGATTTGTCCGAGTGTAGTGACGCCGCCTTGAGAAACTGAACTGAACTGAACTGACTTGTGCACGGAATGACAGTCATGAGGAGTTCTGGATGTTCAGACTTTCCAGGTCCTCAAGGGATCTGTGTGTGTGTGTGTGTGTGTGTGTGTGCCCTCTCTCTCTCTCTCTTTCTGTGTGTGTGTGCGCCCCCCTCTCTCTTTCTGTGTGTGTGTGTGTGTGTGTGTACCTCTCTGTCTCTCTCACGCACACACACACTCTCTCTCATCCTCCGCCCTCTCTCTCTCTCACATACTCTCTCCCCCCCCCCCCCCACACACACACACACACACACTCCACCACCCTCTCTCTCTCTCTCAATCCCCGTGCGGCCCCGTCTCCCGCCCTCTCTCCCCCCTCCACGTCACGTGTGACGTGACATGTGTCCAAATGGTTTCTGTGTGAGAGGCACGTGCGCCCAGGGACAGGGGTGGGTGGGCATTGGAGGGCTTTGGGGAGAACGAACAGTACCACCCCCTTTCCCACCCACCCACACACACAGACACCCCTCCACTACCGCCCACCACCCCTGCCCCACCCCCCCAACCTCCTCTTCCGAGTCTTTGTGGGGGCTGTGTCTTGTAGGCGTTGGTCTCAAGTAGGTATACCAGAAGTTGTAACTACATCTGGGGAGTGAGTACCAGGGTAAGATATATAGGGCAAGTGTCACCGGACAGACATTATTGAGTACGGAATTCTTCATAAACTCCCCCGAAAAGCTTCTGTCTGAGCCAGAAGGCGCCAAATCCTCGACGACTTGCTTCGTGTGAGGGTACCTGTGGAAGAAAGTTATGGCAAAAGTATGACCTGTCCATAAACCTGGTAACTATGCTGGTTGGAGGTCTAGACATACAAAACAACAACAACAAAAAAAGTTTAGTTTTTTGCGTGTGTGCTTATGCGGGGTGGTAGTGGAAAGTGCATAGACATGAGTAACTTTCAAATCTCTGTTTCTGTATGTGGATATCACAGTGACTGAAGTTCTTGTCGCTTTATTTCTGTTTGTGAACGGTGCGTTAACTGAAGTCTTGTCGTTTTGCATAGTTCATGTCTGTGAATGTTACATTGACTGCAGTTTTTGTCGTTGTGTTTATTTGTGTCGGAGAATGGTATATTTACTGACTGAAGTTCTTGTCGTTTTATTCCTCTCCGTGAATGGTATGTTGACTGATTCATGTGTGTGTGTTTTTTTTTCTGATTGTACACGACACTGAAGTTTGTTTTTCTGCAGTTATTTTGGTCTGGAAGTGGAAAGCGAAGGTATTCTGTAAATGGGGTGCATGAAAGGTACGTACGATAGGGTATTGCAGTTGGGTTTGTGTGGCGGTAGACCGTATTTGTCCTGTTCTTGTTTTACCGTTCCAATCCTTTGCTTCAGTTTATATTCCATTTTATCATATTTTAATGCGTTTATCTCTGTGTTTATATTGTTTGATTCTTTCTTGTGATTTTAAGTCGATGTTTTACAGAACGGGCGTAATAGCCGAGTGGTTTAAGCGTTGGACTTTCAATCTGAGGGTCCCGGGTGGAGATTTTTCCGATCTCCTAGGTCAACAATTATGCAGACCTGCTAGTGCCTGTACCCCCTTCGTGTGTATACGCACGCGGAAGATCAAATACGCACGTTAAAGATCCTGTGACCTACGTCAGTGTTCGGTGGGTTATGGAGACACGAAAATACCCAGCATGCATGAACCACGACAGAATCATCGGCAAGTCGATCTTGGTCGTGTAACGGAAAGAAGAAGAAAAAGAAACATAGAGAAAGCTTTCAAGGCCTGACACACGCTGTTGGTTTTTGCGGGGGTCTAACGCTCGCTTTTTACTTTCTAAAGCAGGTGTGGTATGGAAAATATTGACCGTCTACACGCGTTGACACCGTATCGAAACCGAAACTTTCCTGATGGTAAAAGTGGTGGTGACTGGGTTGGGTTGTCATCAGTAACAGATATGCAAGGGTCGTGTGAAACCTTCCCTGACATCTTATTTACCGTCTTCCTCTAACCCCATTCGACTAAGTCTGACTATTTTCGTTTTATGCTTTCGATCTTTTCTCCTAAAACACATTCTTCGCGCTTGTTTTTCCCCCTTCAGACGTCGTGTCTCAGTGCAATACTAGACATAATTGAAATGAAGAGTTCTCAGTACTTAAGGGTTGCTGGTTCTGGCACCCTCGCCCTGCGAGACCCGATTCCGAGTCCTGCCAGTCTCTCTCTCGTCCTTCCACGTCAGTTATCCCGTGACGTGTTTTTGTCTGGTTGCCATGGCGTGAGCGTGTGGCAGGGGAGGGAACATGGGGGAGTTGGGGGGGGGGGGGACTGGGCAATGGGTCCCGCAGAGACGGGGGAGTGGGAGGGGGGGGGGGGGTGGGGGTTGAGAGGGGTGAAAGGGGACGTTGGGGAGAGGGGGCGATTCTTTGTGGTCTGCCCTGTGTCTGTCTGATGCGTGGTATTGAAGCACCGGATGCTGTAATTATATCTGTCTGGAAATGGCGCTTACCGTTTTGAGGATCGTTAACTGTAAAGTAGTTTTCCCCCACGCCCCCTCCACCCCCTTTTTTGGTAGTGTATGATATGAGAAACAGAGTGTTTATGTATATTCACACACACACACACACACACACACACACACACTGGCACGTACTCATTTTTATATGCTCGGATTCTGTTTCTATCACGCCAGACATGGATGGTTTTCACCATCTCTCTTTATCTGTTGGTATATGTATGGACTTCTCTCTCTCTCTCTCGCTCGCTCGCTCTCTTTCTCTGTCTGTCTGTTTGCCTCTCTCTCACTATCTCACTCTCTGACGTGTGCTCTGTCTTTTTGTCTCTCTGTGTATCTGTCTCCTCAAGCTGTGCCTATATGTCTTCCTATGATCTTTTTATCTACTATTGTATCTATTCATCTATATATCTATATTTCTGTGTATATCTACATGTGCGCCAATCTACCGGTTTATTTATCTACCTACCCGTATGTCTATCTATATAGTATACTGTATACGTACATCGATATCTGTCTCTGCCTGTATTTTGTCCTCGACCCTTCTCTAATTGTACCCGCAGTTTAGTGTCTTAGTCTTGCTGCGTGTTCTGTGTTTCTGAACCCAGTTACTGTGTTTAATGAGATAGTTTTATGAATCACGGACACGCAAACCCAAGCCCGCACACAATATATTTGTTTCTGTGTGTGTGTGTGTGTGTGTGTGTGTGTGTGTGTTTGTGCGCGCGCGCCTCCCTATATGGACACCCATCCTTATTAAAGCCGGGCAGGCTTTTCGATTGGTCATTTCCAGGACGACCCCATGTCTCGTCCATTTATAATTCTCTCTCTCCATCCTTCCTCCCTCACCCCCCCCCCCCTTTCCCCCCTACATCCTCAGAGCTTTGTTGCAGCCGTCAACATCATTTCGCATTGCCTCCCCCCCCCACCCCCACCCCCACTGCATCTGGATTAGAATGAGAGAGAGAGAGAGAGAGAGAGCTCCACGTTTTTTCCCCTGTCTCTCTCTCTCTCTGTCCCCCTCAGGAAATCCCATTCAATTGGACGAGAGACGTGGAGAGAGCTCAGTGCGCGAGCCTCTCTCATTCCTGGTTGTCTTCCCGAAGTGGCTCTTTTTTCGCCATTTCTGCCCTTTCCACGTCAATCAT
>NC_134899.1:31091620-31096620 GCF_041734735.1 Babylonia areolata | reverse complement strand
CAATAAAAGACTTGTCCCTGGCAACAAGTATGCAGATAAATCCCCCTAGGTTGTAAAACAAGTCCCCATGAGTATACTTATAGACAGGAAAAAGAAGGGGGGGGGGGGAAAGAAAAGGCGGCGCCGCACTGTTCTATCTCAGGGTATCCTCTGCCTCTCTCTTAACCACCCAGACCAATGACCTCAGTGTCCTGCCTGGGTCTGCGCGTGCTGTGTGTGTGTGTGTGTGTGCGTGTGTCTCGCTGCGTGTGTGTGTGTGTGTGACTGTGTGTGCGTGTGTGTTTGTGTCAGTGGCGTGTGTGTATATACTGTGTTTGTGTCTGTATGCGTGTGTGTATTTTTGTTTCTTGTTTGTTTGTTGTTTGGTGGGTTTTTGTTTTTTTATCTGTTTGTGTGTGTGTGTGTCTATGTGTATATATCTTTCTAGATATATATATATATATATATATATATATATATATATATATATATATATATGTGTGTGTGTGTGTGTGTGTGTGTGTGTGTAATGATATGTGTGTATGTGTTTGTGTGTGTGTTTGCATGTATGTGGATGTGTGTGTGTGTGTGTGTGTGTGTGTGTGTGTGTGTGAAAGGGGGACAACAACGCTCTCTAGGGACTGTAAACTAACCAGAGGTCACCGACACTCCAGCAGGTACCCAGGGACTCCTCGAAGGCGTCTGGTGTGTGTAAATGAAGCAGGCCGCCTTATTGGGCACCGGGCATGGCTGCCAAGGGCTGGCCCCATGGTCTGTGTGTGTGGTGGGGGGTGGGGATGGGGGTGGGGGGTGGTCTGCAGGGAATGGAGGATAAGGATGATGGAAGTAGAGGTTTGGTGGTGGTGGTGGTGGTGATGGTGGCTGCAGTGGCGATGGTAGTTGTTGTTAGAGGAGATTGTGGTGCTGGTTTGTCAGGATAATGCTTGTGGTGGTTTCAGTTTTCAGTTTCAGTAGCTCAAGGAGGCGTCACTGCGTTCGGACAAATCCATATACGCTACACCACATCTGCCAAGCAGATGCCTGACCAGCAGCGTAACCCAACGCGCTTAGGCCTTGAGAAAAAAAAATATATAGATAAGCTTACATAAATAAATAAATAATTATGATATAAAAAAGGTAGTGTGGGTGGGTTGTGGTGGTGATAGTGATGGTGGGTGGTGGTGGTGATGATGATGATGATGGTGGTGGTGGTGATGATGATTTCAGTGGCGATGGTATTAGTTGATAGTGGAGACTGTGGTGCTGGTTTGTCAGGATAATGCTTGTGGTGGTGATAGTGATGGTGGGTGGTGGTGGTGATGATGGTGGTGGTGGTGGTGGTGGTTGCAGTGGTGATGGGGGTGATTGGTAGTAGAGATTGTGATGGTGGTTTGTCAGGATAATGCATGTGGTGGTGATAGTGATGGTGGGTGGTGGTGGTGGTGGCTGCAGTGGTGATGTTGTAGATGGTGATGGTGGTAGTGATGGTACTTTGTCAGGATAATGGTGGTGGTGATGGTGGTAGCGATAATGAATGTGGTGAGGGTGGTGGTCAGGGTGGTGGTGATAGTGATAGTGGTGGTGTTTGGTGGTGGTTAGTTTAGATTGAAGTGGTAGTGGTGGTGGTGATGGTGGTGGTGGTGATGATAGTGGTGGTGGTAGTGGTGGTGGTGGTTTGTCACGATAATAATGGTGATGGTGACAGTTTTGGTTTTGGTCGTGGTGGTTTGTCAGGATAATGGTGGTGTTGGTGACGGTTTAGGTTGGGGTGATATGGTGGTGACAGGAAATTGCTGGTGACAGTGACCATTGTAATAGTGTGTCTGGTTTGACACTCCGGGGAACTGTTGTCCATTCACATACATACTCACTCTCACACACACACGCGCGCACGCACACGCACACACACACGCACGCGCGCACGCGCACACACACACACACACACACACACAGACGCGCGCGCGCGCGCGCACGCGCACACACACACACACCTCCATCATTGTCTGCCGGCTGCGGTGCTAAACTAGAATCCTTGCGCAGTATACTCATCATACCTATGCCCGATGTCAAATGTCCCTCGGAAACAAAGAGCTGATTTTCACTCAAAACATGGAGATAGAAGAACAAAAACAACAACAACAACAACAACAACAAAAACTGGATCCCCTTGTACTGTGATGATGCGTTTTCCAAGCGGAGAGCAACCCAATCATCATAATGGGGAATTTGATTTGATGGGAAAGGGTTAACATACTACTGCCGAACGCTGCTGTTCACGTTGGCAGAAAAATGGGACTTCTTTAATGGAGTGACTGTTATCGGTCTGTAAACAAAATGCCATTTCTTACAACAGGTTTTAACTTTTGTTTTTATTCTTATGACGAGCCTCAAGGCAGATGTCGCTGCCTTGCGTGTTTCGGACATGTATGAGATTAATTAATTGGTACTTCAGCGATGCTAATTGCATTGCTAAATCGTGCATCGTTCGAGAGAGGCCGCTTTTTTGAGACGGTGGCGAACCCAACCCGCTGGTGACATTGAGAAGGAAATCGTGGTGGAGGCAGCGCTGGTGACATTGAGAAGGAAATCGTGGTGGAGGCAGCGCTGGTGACATTGAGAAGGAAATCGTGGTGGAGGCAGCGCTGGTGACATTGAGAAGGAAATCGTGGTGGAGGCAGCGCTGGTGACATTGGGAAGGAAATCGTGGTGGAGGCAGCGCTGGTGACATTGAGAAGGAAATCGTGGTGGAGGCAGCGCTGGAGACATTGAGAAGGAAATCGTGGTGGAGGCAGCGCTGGAGACATTGAGAAGGAAATCGTGGTGGAGGCAGCGCTGGTGACATTGAGAAGGAAATCGTGGTGGAGGCAGCGCTGGTGACATTGAGAAGGAAATCGTGGTGGAGGCAGCGCTGGAGACATTGAGAAGGAAATCGTGGTGGAGGCAGCGCTGGAGACATTGAGAAGGAAATCGTGGTGGAGGCAGCGCTGGCGACATTGAGAAGGAAATCGTGGTGGAGGCAGCGCTGGAGACATTGAGAAGGAAATCGTGGTGGAGGCAGCGCTGGAGACATTGAGAAGGAAATCGTGGTGGAGGCAGCGCTGGTGACATTGAGAAGGAAATCGTGGTGGAGGCAGCGCTGGTGACATTGAGAAGGAAATCGTGGTGGAGGCAGCGCTGGAGACATTGAGAAGGAAATCGTGGTGGAGGCAGCGCTGGAGACATTGAGAAGGAAATCGTGGTGGAGGCAGCGCTGGTGACATTGAGAAGGAAATCGTGGTGGAGGCAGCGCTGGTGACATGATAATGATAGCGCGATGGGAATGGAAACACTGATGTTGGTAAGAGTAGTGATCTTTTCCCCCTGAGGTTGTGTGTGAGGGGGCGTGGGGGGGGGGTTCTCGTGACAAGATAACGGTACTGATGACGACGATGATGATGACGACGACGATGATGATGATGATGATGATGATAGCGCGATGGGACTGGAAACACTGATGTTGGTAAGAGTAGTGATCTTTTCCCCCTGAGGTTGTGTGTGAGGGGGCGGGGGAGGCGGGGGGGGGGGGGGGGGGGGGGGGGGGGTTCTCGTGACAAGATAACGGTGCTGATGACGATGATGATGATGATGATAATGATAGCGCGATGGGAATGGAAACACTGATGTTGGTAAGAGTAGTGATCTTTTCCCCCTGAGGTTGTGTGTGAGGGGGCGGGGGTGCTCGTGACAAGATAACGGTACTGATGACGATGATGATGATAATGATAGCGCGATGGGAATGGAAACACTGATGTTGGTAAGAGTAGTGATCTTTTCCCCTTGAGGTTGGGTGGTGTGTGTGTGTGTGTGTGTGTGTGTGTGTGTGTGTGTGAGGAGGCGGGGGTGGGGGTGATGGATAGCGATGGTGGTACTACTGGTGTGCATTGCAAACGGGTATGCATGGGGGATATCGATGGTAGTGGTATGGTATTACATTTAGGATACTGATAATGGTTTGAATATGGATGCTGGTGTTCAGAGATGGGGAAGGTGATGGTGGTGGGAAGAGCAACAGGGTTACCGTTTTAGAAAAAAAAGAAAAAAGAAAGAGAAATAAGGATATATATTCTAGTTAAGTGGTGTTCATTGGAACAAATATGGTGGTGATTGCTGGACATATATGTTGATGTGTTGTCATCATGAGGGTTCACTCTGATATACTGTCATACAAGAGCGGGCTCTGAAAGCTATGAAAGGTGAGCGAACCAGATTGGCTTGCGCGTGCATGAGCACATACTTGCGCTCGCCGTGTCCACTCTCTCTCTCTGTCTCTCTCATCCAGACCTTGCCGCTCTGCTTTGTGTCTGAGGCATACACACACTCTCTCTCTCCTCATGACTATTCATTCGCTCACCCCGCCCCTCCAAAGCCTTCCAGCCGTTCTGTCCATCTGCTATATCCCCATCCACAATCCTTATCAATCTGTTTGCGTCCCTGCAGCAACTGAAGTGGTTGTTTAACATGTGTAACTGAATCAGGCGATATTACCTCAATGGTCTAAATTCAATAAACTTCATGTCCGAGGTCCATTTCTATGCAGGACGCCACGCTACTTCATTCGTTCCGGGATTGATCTGCTTGTGTGGAAACGATTCAGTCTTGTTCTCTGGTTGTGTGGAAACGATTCAGTCTTGTTCTCTGGTTGTGTGGAAACGATTCAGTCTTGTTCTCTGGTTGTGTGGAAACGATTCAGTCTTGTACTTTGGTTGTGTGGGAACGATTCAGTCTCGTTCTCTGGTTGTGTGGAAATCATTCAGTCTTGATCTCTTGTGTGGAAACGATTCAGTCTTGTACTTTGGTTGTGTGGGAACGATTCAGTCTTGTTCTTTGGTTGTGAGGAAACGATTCAGTCTTGTCCTCAGGTAGTGTGGAAATCATTCAGTCTTAATCTCTTGTTGTGTGGAAACGATTCAGTCTTGTTCTTTGGTTGTGTGGAAACCATTCAGTCTTGACCTCTTGTGTGGAAATCATTCAGTCTTGTTCTC
>NC_134899.1:31079120-31086620 GCF_041734735.1 Babylonia areolata | reverse complement strand
GTTCATAAACGGAAGCTCTGAAAAGCACTAATCTGGATGATGCTCTTTCTTTCAGCTTATGGCGTTTTGCAGTAATCAGCCCACTGTTGCCAGGAATGGCGACATTATGCTTTGATTGCAATACTGAATCACGAAAGCGCAAGTGCACACGCACACACACACACACACACACGCACACACACGCATACACACACACACACTAATTACTTTACAGATACGCGCGCGCGCACGCGCGTGCATGCCCGTGCCATTGGAGAGCATTCACTCGTGAACTGATACAAAAGCACACGTTCGTTTCTTATATGTTACGATGATGAATAACATTATTTACATGACACACCAAAGAGAAAACGATGAAATAATTATAAACTTCCTCTTTTCCCATAACCACTCACACAGACCTGGTTCTTTGAACAGCGGACTTTTTCCTTTAGTTCGAGTTCTCGCATAATTAGTTTCAAGCAATTATATTTTTAAGCCAAGGGCCAGCAGGTGCAGGAAGGAAAGCAAACATGTGAGCATCCGGAGAAGGAAAACACAATGACAGTGGTCAGATAAACACATGGGAAGCTTGACAAACAAAAAAGAAAATGGTCAACTAAAAGACAGGAAGAAGAAGAAACACACGAAATAATGAAATGGTGTCAAAACCACGAGTCGTTTGACAAGAAACAAATAGCCGAGTGGTTTAAGCGTTGGACTTTCAATCTGAGGGTCCCGGGTTCGAATCACGGTAACGGTGCCTAGGGTGTAAAGGGTGGAGATTTTTCCGATCTCCCCGGTCGACATGTGCAGACCTGCTAGTGCCTGAACCCCCTTCGTGCGTATACGCAAGCAGAAGATCAAATACGCACGTTAAAGATGCTGTAACCCATGTCAGCATTCGGTGGGTTATGGAGACACGCAAATACCCAGCATGCATGAACCATGCATGCCATCGGCAAGTCGACGTTGTTCCTGTAACGGAAAGGAGAAGAAGAAGGAAAAGAAGATCACACTGTTTATGAAGGTTATTTGATACAAGTCATAATCAGCCGTCATGATAAAATTGAAGTGCAACGTTGTGAGCACAGTATAAGCTTTAAGCTTGTTGATGCTCTTTTGTCATTCCTTGCATTGTAATCATGTGTATTGTTGAATAATTAAAGATTATTTTAAACCAAGATCACACGAGCTGCTTGACCAATAAACGAAAAATAAAAGAACAGACATGGACAAACAACTGTCGACATAATTAGGTAAAATAGTATATGAACATTTTGACAAGAAATAAACACACTGTTAACAAAGTACATGAGCTGCCACACAAAACAGAGAAATAAATAACAAACGAATGAATAAATAAATACGGTGAAAATAAAACAACTGATATGTCTGGCAAGCAAATGAAAATGGGGTACGAGAAAAAAGACCAGAAGAGGGGGGGTTGGGGGGGGGGGGAGATAGAAAAGGTAGCCAAAACCACAGTCGGACCAAGAATTAAACAGTCACAACCACTACCACCACCACACCCACCACCACCACCACCATCCCACAGACGGAGACCCAAGGGACGGTGTGTTGTGTCACATCAAAGCTGGATGGATGCCCTTGCTGGCTATTATTGATTGACGGGTCAAAGCTCCCCCCGCGGGCACACAGACGTGTAGTATTGCTCCTGCTCTGTCTCCAGCCCCTGACCTTTCCCTGCCTCCTCCCCCCCCCTCCCACCCTCACCCCACTCCCCCATACACAACACACAAACACCCCATCCTCCCAACTCCCTTCCGCCTCTACCACCACCACCACCACCCCAGTCTCTAGAGACCTCACGCCCCTTTTCTCTCCCATCTTCTTCACCACCACCCACTACTCCCTCCGGAGACACACACATGCTGGAGGTCACCCAACGCCTGCTGCTGCAACGTCGTGTTATGAATATGGCCACGGCGGGTTGCCTCGCTCCCTGATGAGCTGTGAAAAACAACAGTAGGGGGAAGGAGAGGAGGGGTGGGGGAGGGGGGAGCGAGGGGGGTGGGGAAACCAGGGGCAGGAAGGGCAGTGCACCGTGGAGGTGACCGTGTGATTAGTTTTATTAATTTCGATCGGCACAACAAGCCCCCCAGACCCCGAGATCACGTCGGGCCCTCTCTGGTGGTTTGGTCGTCGCGGGCAATGGGCGATTCGCTGCCACTCGCTTCCGGCCTGCGCCCCTCACTTTTTTTTTCTTCTGTTTTTTTTTCCTTTGCCCACAACAGTGAGAGAAGAGTGTTTTCCTCCTACTCCTTGGCGAGTCCCCTTCTCCCCTCGCTTTTCCCCCACTTCCATCTCTCGCCGATTTCTCATCAGCTGGAGTGAGCCTTGTCTGCGGAGGATATGGCTTCTTGTTACCGACGTTTCAGTCATTGTGACCACATTTGTCAGGCCTGGCACGTCCCTGGAACTCAGTTAGGGAGTGCCCCAGGTTTGGAGTGGCTCGGAGGTCGAACAGGGAAAGAATGGTGAAGGGGGTCGTGTGGTCGACACTACAGGCCCCGTGTATTGGTTTTTATTATTTGATTGAAAGGCGGGCCGAGCCGCCTCGCCTTGTAAATTACCTCTTGTGTTTGCCAAGACCCCCACTGCAGGAAGCGGAGCCACGGGACTCAGAAATGGATGGTGGACAAGAAGTGGGATCCTTGGGGGATATAATGGCGTGGGGAATGGACGGAATGAGGGGAAGGAGTGAGGGAGGAAAAGAGAAGGCCTTGAGTTTGATTTGAGGGGGAGGGTAAAGGAGAACTTCTTGAGGAATTGGGTCCAGAGAACGATATCATCTGTTACTTGGATTGGTAGATTGGGCAGACGCTAGAGAGTAACGTTAACAGTGCTAGGTTATTCTTTTAAACGTACTGAGGTTGTTTCCTTAGTGATTCACCAGTTGCCAAAAATAATTGTGCTTTGACTTGTGTACATGTTTGAATTCACTCACAAGGCCTTCAGACAACTGAAGTCAAAAAGGTCTATCATCTGAGCGCCAAGATTTTCACCTCGCGTAATGTAATATGCTGCTCTCGAACTGCAAGGCAGGCCGTATGCTTTCAAGTTTCTCTGCTCTGTGCCATTTATTTCATTTCTTTTCGGTGCAGTCTTTTGAATTTCAATGCTTTCTTCTGGAGTTGTTGAGTAACGTGCCCATCGAAGATGTGGAGACATTTTTTTTTTTCCACGAACTGATGTGACCATTGTTTCAGTAGTGTATTTCCACTGCCGTTGGGGTGATTCAGGTGTTGTTTCATTCCAGGTATTCTGGCATTTCCCTGAAAGCGATCTAGTTCACACACTTTACAAATCATTGTTGTTGTTGATTGTTTTGTTGCTGGTTTTTGTTGTTGTTGTTTATTTGTTTGTTTGCTATTTGGAGTTTTTTGTTTTTTTACACGTTTTGGAGTTCTAGAGGTTTTCACGAACATTTCCGACTGTCGTTTCTCACATGAAGTGATTGTTGGGTGGTCTTCCTTGTTCTGTCTTCACTTATCTCTGGTTACGTATCTACATTCACACCAAGATAAGGCAGCTATGGACACAGTTACGCTCTCCTAGACTAATCAGGATAAACCCCTTGGCATAGTTTATGATCTTTCTTTCATGTTCTTCTTTGCATTTTATTTTTCTCTGACAGGAAAAAGAGATAGACGTGAATTACTTTATTCAACGTTGTGATTGAGAACAAACTGCTTCACAGACGTTGTCTTCGTGATGTCCTATGTTCATTTCGTTCGAATGAAACGCGTTTATTTCTATTCAAAAATATTTTTGTTGTACTTTGTTTTTCTTTTTCTTTTTTTTTGTGTGTGCCAAAGTCATAACGAGGATTCCTCCATGGTCCATATGCCCATTATAATTGAATTGCTCGATAGAAGCTCTTTGATTCATCTCAAAATTACATTTGCTACCACTCACATTTCCATTTCTCTGAAAACAATACTTTATGCGCGTATTTCACAAAATTTCTAGCGTTCATGTCTTTGGCATTTTTTTTCCAATTCAAGAGGGAATGGTCATGAATGTTGTTGTTTTCCCCTCCACACCCCAACCTCCAACCAACCCCCACCCCCCACGCGCCCCCCTCCCCTCCTCATCCCTCCTCCTTATTTTATTTCCAATCCAATATAATGGGTCCTCCGTTGCCACTTTCTGTTCCATTTTTTGCATTTCATGCGTTATCTTATTCATGCTGATAGCATGGCCTTTGAAGTTAAGTAACTGCCTTATCTGGATGATGAGGTTGCAATGTTGTCTTAACTTTGAACTTAATGTTTTTGATGAAACTCGATAATTCTCCAAGATATGTTGTACTTCGTTTTGACCAAATTATATACACTTATCAAACTATTGATATATATATATATATATATATATATATCTTTTAACAGAAATCTTTTAACAGAAATCTTTTTTTCTTATTTTCCATGAAAAATAAACACCAGTCAGGTTCGAGCCACATCGCTCATTATCAAAAATGTACTGGATGTTAAACACTATTTTCATGGGACATATTTGTTCACCTTTTGAAAGGGTTGTTTCATTTACACACACTCTCTCTCTCTCTCTCTCTGCCTGCCAGAAGCCCTCGCCTCTCTTCCAGAAGCCCTCGCCGCCACCCCCAACCCACCCACCCACCCGCATGTTACGAGACCGTAATCTGAAACAAACCAGAACCCCTTTGATGCCAGCTTTACTGATGACCTGACTGACTGGCTGACATCAACACGCAACATTAATTTTCGCTCTGTTCGGACCCCCCGTTTGTTTGTTGTGTAGCTGGCAGCAACGAAAAACAAAACATAAAAAACGGAGGGGCCTTCAAAAAGCTGTAAAAAAAAAAAAAAAAAAAAAAAAAAAAAAACCCTAGGGAGCCGGGCAAGGCCTGACAACGGGGAAAACTGATCGTGACATGCGCATGAGCGGCTCGCTGCCTTGCCACGGCCGTCCTATGGGAGCCGCTGACACGTCTGCCTTTGGATCGGATGACCAATCAGATCTCGTGTGTCAGCCCCCTCCCCGTAACTCGGGTTTCGATGGCTCGCTAGACAGGCTGTCGCTGGCGGTCAGACGCCACGTCTGTCGGCCAGGAAGCTAATTGACCGGCGTTGGTGCGGCGCCTTTGCTGTTGGGGGGAATTTTGTCAGAGGAGATTCAAGTTTATTTTATTTTATTTTATTTTATTTTTTGTATTTTTCTAATTACTTTTTTTTTCGGGCGGTGTGGGGGTTGTGGGGGGGAAGTGTTGCGATGGGGGTCGCTTTTGTGTGTGTGTGTGTGTGTGCGTGTGTGTATGTGTGTGTGTGTGTGTTTCGCCCTCTCTCCATCAATTCGCCTCATGCATGGGAAAACATGATGTATCTTTTCACTACTATATATATTTCTCTCTCTCTCTCTCTCTCTCTCTCTCTCTCTCTCTCTCTCTCTCTCTCTCTCTGTGTGTGTGTGTGTGTGTGTGTGTGTGTGTGTGTGTGTGTGTGTGTGATTAAGAAAGAGACACAGGAACACACACACACACACACACACACACACACGCACGATATTAATTTAGTTAAAAGCAACATCACATGCTTCTGCGGCCATAAACGAAACGAATTTACTCCTCTTTCCTTCACGTTCGTTTATAAAGGGGAGAGAGAGAGAGAGCTAGAGACCCTGTGAACACTGTGTCTGATCCATTTCGTGATTTGATCCGGACACATCATATAACGAGTTTGTTCGGTACGGTGCACAGAATGTTGTATAGCGTTTATGGATTCTGTAATGTCTCTTAATTTCTTTTTTTTTTTTTCTTCTTTCTTTTCTCTCTTAAATTCCGTTAAGTCAGATCGATTTTAGAAAACATTGGAACTGATCATCGCCTTTGTGCATGTTTTTTTTAATTAAAAGATCATACATTTTATGTATGTATGTATGTATGTATGCATGTATGCATGTACCCATCTATCTATATGATAATATATATATATATATATATATATATATATATATATTATTGTTATAAGCATAAGTGTAGTTATCGACATCGCACACACACACACACACACACACACACACACACACACACACACGCAAAGGCACACACACAGAGGCACACTAGCTAAATATAAACTATTTCAAAACATAAAAACCCCAGCCTCTGTTAAACCAGAAGGAAATAAACATCTTTTAAAAGTTTAGAGTGCGAATGTTTGCCCATGGGAAAAGAGAGAGAGAGAGAGAGAGAGAGAGAGAGAGAGAGAGAGAGAGAGACATACAGACAGACAGAGAGAGAGAGAGAGAGAGAGACAGACATACAGACAGACAGAGAGAGAGAGAGAGAGAGAGAGAGAGAGAGAGGGACAGACAGAGAGACAGAGAGAGAGAAAGAGCGGGGGACAGACAGACAGACACAGAGACAGACAGACAGACAGAGAGAGAGAGAGAGAGAGAGAGAGAGAGAGGAAACACGCAAAGAAACAAAGTGAAGATAAAAACCAACCTCTTCCCTGCATTCTGCGGCAGATTTCCACCGCGCTGATTCCCTCCCCTACCCCCCACCTCCACCCCCTCCCATTGCCCACCCACCCACAGAGAGAAGACAACAAAAAGACCCTTCTTCCCCCCCTCAAAACGACCACGGCCTCCCCTCCCTCGGGACAGGGAACTAAATTCAGTTGCCATTTTCCCCGGCCATCTTATTGCCAAAGAGAGAGGCATTGGGTCAGACTTGTCTCCCCGTATCAGCGGTTGCCTCCCGTGGGACGGCGGCGAGCGAGGCTCGCTAGGGGGCACTGCTGGCTGCGTTGGCACGCGACCGGGGGAAAGGGGATACGTCATAGGAACGGCCCCGGTCCCAGCTTTTTTTTCTGGAACCATAAATCGCCGAATGATATCTAAATGTTTTTATAATTCGTGAACGATACAGACAGTGCATAGTAATAAATCGCTGAATGATTCTGAATGGTTTAGTATATTCTGAAATGTTCAGACAGTGGGGAGCGAGAGAGAGTGAGGGAGAGAATTTGAATTGGATTTTATTGTATTGAATTTGATTTTGATGAGGAAAGCGGAATAAGCAAAGGGGGAAAAAAAGGAAGAACGAGAGAGAGAGAGAGAGAGAGAGAGTGAAATGAGGGAATTTTGTCTTTCTTTTTTCTTTTTACATCTGTCTTGACAGGCCTTTTCGAAAATGACAGTCTCTCCCACACTTTTCGCAGACGAAGAAGTCTGATCCTCGTCTGTCTGTCTCTACCTTCCTTCCTTCCATCCTTCTTTCCTTCACCCGTTTCGCTGTTGGGCAAGTGTCTGTTCGAACTTGGAGAGAGGTCTTTCTGCAACTGTCTGTCTCCAGGATGATCGTTTGGACTCTACAGCGTCCCACATGTCTGGGGTGATGCCTAGGAGGGTCTTCAGGTCTTTTTTGCAAAAGCACACACACACATGTATATATATATATATATTTTTTTTTTTCTTTCTCTCTTAGCATAGTTGGGGCGTGCCTACGGGGCGCTTTAC
>NC_134899.1:31059120-31074120 GCF_041734735.1 Babylonia areolata | reverse complement strand
CTCCTTTTCATTGTTCGACCTTCTTGTTCAAGACTGCCGCTTTTTACCTACGAACATTTACTGGGTAGCATCACACAAGAGACTCGAAAGAAAAGAGACGCAGACTGCACAATCATGAGGCCTGTACATTATCGTTGCACTCAATTTCGTCATTAATTAACACGACTGATTAATCGATGTTATCACAATCAGCAAATAGAGGGATAGAGTCAATGTACACACTGCCGTGTGTGTGTGTGTGTGTATGTCAGGGTTGGGGGGTATGGGGGTAGGTATGTATATATGAGGGCCTGTGTACGTACGTATGATATTTCCACGTACACGCATAAGTCTGGACTTCGTTTGTTTGTAAAGGGGAAAGAAAGTTGTATTGATGTGTTTCTCTCTCTCTCTCTCTCTCTCTCTCTCTCTCTCACACACACACACACACACACACACACAGAGCGAGTCTATTGGATATTGACAGAAAAGTACATCCGAAAGAAAGAAAAATATTAAAAAAAAGAAAGAAAACTGACGCATGCTGCTCAGACACCAGCCAGCGACTGTCCTCATTCAAAACCTCCCGAGGGAGGAAGTAGCACCAACAGACAGGGGGAAGAAGGACGTTAGGGGGGTGGGGGGGCTGAGGGGGGTTACCTACCTACAGTCCCTCCAAGTACCCCAGACATGTCAGAGATAAACGAGTGATGCTCATGAAGGCACCCGGGCAACACCATCGCAGCTTGAACAGCAGACTCGCCAGACTTGTCTGCAGTTGGTGCCGGGGAAACTGGAAGTTCTGGAGGAAAAAAAAAAGCGGAAGACACATTGAGTCAAGTTTAATGGAAAATTGTGTGTGTGTGTGGTGGTGGTGGTGGGGGGGGGGTGGTGGTTGGGGAAGTTTCGTCACTGATGTTACCGAATGTGGTCGTAGACAGCATGTAATAGAAGTGAGTGTTTATGTGTGTAGGGGGAGGTGGGTGGGGTGGGGTAGGGGATGGGGTTGCGTGAGGTTTAGGAGGGGGAGTCTGCACGTGCAGGAAATGTGTGTGTGTGTGTGTGTGTGTGTGTCTGTGTGTGTGTATCTCTCTGTGTGTGTGTGTGTGTGTGTGTGTGTTCATACAAAAAACAAAAACAACAACGAAAAAAAGACTATTGAGTGAATATACACATGCGTTCGTGAATTAGCATGTATATCTTCTCGCACAAACACACACACACACACACACACACCTACAAAGACCAAATCGATCGCAGTGTGGCAGGAAAAAGGACCATGTGAGGCAGAGAGGGTATCCAGAGACACAGGAAACGGAAGCAGGCATTTCAGAGACGAACGGTTTTCCAACCTTCCAGACCCTCCCCCGCCCCCCCACCAACTCCATCCCCCCACGGCCAATGGATCAGGAAAGGGTACCGACTGAAACGATGTTCTCCCCCTCCCCCCCCCTCTCTCTCTCTCCCTCCCCCTCTCCCTCCCTCTCTCTCCCTCGCTCTGCTCTCTCTCTCCTTCTCCCTCTCTTTCTCCCTCCCTCCCTCTCTCTCTCTCTGGCTTTCCTTCGCCCTCTCTCTCTCTCTCTCCCTCCCCCCTCTCTCTCTCCTCCCTCTCTCCCTCTCTCCCTCTCTCTCTCTCTCCTCTCTCTCGTTCTCCCTCTCTCCATCCCTTCCTCCATCTCTCTCCCTCCCTCCCTCTTTCCAGTCACAGATAAAAGAGTGACGTTCAGACAGACACTGGCGCGAAGCCATTACTTGAGCAAACTCACCCAACTGTTGGCGAGGCTACTGCAGGCAAACTGAAAATCTGGAAAACGAACGCTAGATGAAGTTAATGGAATGGAACAGGAGAAATAGCCTGGCCTCTATCAGTTGTGATAATCAGTCGCACCTAGACACAGTAAGTCAAACTGATTGTATAATAAAAAGAAATGAAATGAAATAATATGGACGGGGAAAAAAAATTCCATTTCAAGCGACAGGGAAATAAATGTTAGCTTATGAGTGTTAAGATTTACTGAATGCAGTGTAACATTGGAGCATATGTAGGAATTTCATTTCTATAACTTATACATTTTTAAAAGTCGGTTTTATACATTCTTTTTTAATCAATGCTGTGGGAACAGATTCTTTTGAAGGCACAAATGTTTCCTTTTCTTTATGACTGCATGAAGGTAAAATCAGGATAAACAAGGGAGACAAGGCCTTCTAGACTCACTTGTGATGCACACTTTATCCAGTGAAAATAATCTTTAAAATGTTTAGTGTATTTAATATTATAAAGCTTCAAGGGGGGGGGGGGGAGGGTCTTTTTGTTTTTGTTTTTGATTTGATTTTTTTGTTTTTTTTGTCTGTTTGTTTGTTTGTTGTTTTTTCTTTTTACTGCGAACCAGAAAAACGAGGTCATGCCGTCTTAATACCCAAACATTAATCGTGATTTTCCGGATCCGAATCCTCAAGGAAATAAAGCGTTCAGGATCCGGGAATACAGCTTAATCCGGAAAACTTACAACCGAATATTTGTATGATTTTGTTCCCACTATGTTTACTCCGAAATTGTTATCGGCAAAGAATTTTTCAGCAAAAATCAGTCACAGTGTTATAGTTTACCACGGACGGACACACACACACACACACACACACACACACACGCGCGCGCGCGCGCTCATCATTACATTAACTCATATTGTTTAGACAACTGAGGTTGTTGTGTTTTTTGTTGTTTGTTGTTTTTTTTCAATAGGAATATCAAAAACGCGCAGTCTCAGACTCTCTCTCTCTCTCTCTCTCACGCACGTACACACACACGCACACACACACACACACACACACACATATTTACAACGCAGTATACAATGCAAATCAACACAACACAACACAACACGATACAATACGATATCGAAAGAAACAAAATGCATAACAATGTCATGGTTTTGGGTCCAACGTTACCTTTCCAAACCTGTCCAGTTAACTAACTACTACAGCTGAGAGAGAGGAACATATATATATATATATATTTTTTTTTTTCAAACGATTTTCTCTCGCACGAGTCAGAGATAAAAGAGCGGCTTTTCAGACACGCACTAGTGCAGCAGCATCACTTGAGCAAACTGACTGACTGAACTAATGGCGGCACCTGAATGCAAACTGAACTTCGGGAAGAGGAAAACAGTTGGAGCTAATGGAATGGAGAGAGAGAAAAAAAAAATGTGACTGCTGCCAAATGTAATTATTGCAGAATGCACATTCTGTGCAGTTTTCTTCAGAGTTTGTGAATGTGGGCGCGGAAGGGGTTTGAGGGAGGGGAAGGGAGCGGGGGGGGGGGGGGGGGGGTACATGTGCATTAGCGTGCGCATTCAAGCGTATATACACACGCGTGTGTGTGTGTGCGCGCGCGCGCACTCACATACACACACAACACGGCACATAAAGACACACACACACACACACACACACACACAAAAATGTATTTCTGTTTCTGTCTGTCTCTCTCTGTCATTGTTTCTGTTCTTACCCCCTTCCCGCCCTCCCCCTCCTCTCTTTCTCTCTCTCTCTTTATGTCTCTCTCTCCCCCTCTTTATGTCTCTCTCTCCCTCCCTCCCTCCCTCCCTCTCTCTCTCTCTCTCTCTCTCTCTCTCTGTCCAAAGCAAAATCGATCCACTTAGCGAGAGCTTTTAGACATTTCCCATAATTTCTTTGATTCTAGCGGCCCGTGTTCCGGGGCAGTAAGGAGAGCAGAGCCCGGCAAAAGCCCCTCCCAGTCCCCACGCAAATTCATCCATACTGTAATAACTATGATCCCCTTTCACTACTCCCCTCCCTCTCCCTCTCCCTGCCTTCTACTTTCGTTACCTCACGACTGATGCTGTCCCCACGTGATAGAAAACCTCGCGCCAGTTTGTCGGCTCTTTTGATGTTCTCTGAGGTGAGGGGATTATGGGCAGAAGGTCCACAAAAGGCCGTGAGAGAAAGCAGAATGTTTGTCGGGTTTTTTTTTGTTTGTTTGTTTTTCTCCCCCAAGGTAAAAGACTGCACTTCTTTTTATGCCAACTCGGGATGCTAGCATAAGCTGTAATGATTGTAACCGAGAGTTTGCAGTGACAATTAGTTGATCAATGCTTAAGCCGTGATTATATATATATATATATATATTTTTTTTTTTCATGCCGTGGTCTTCCAGCTAGAGGTCGGTGATGCTGAGCCTA
Source organism: Babylonia areolata (assembly GCF_041734735.1). Taxonomy (NCBI): domain Eukaryota; kingdom Metazoa; phylum Mollusca; class Gastropoda; order Neogastropoda; family Buccinidae; genus Babylonia; species Babylonia areolata. Next base: position 31,069,939 of record NC_134899.1, on the reverse strand, counting down.
TATCTCCATGGAAGCATTGCAAAACACGATCTGTTTCAGCTGCCATTGGCAGTAGGTAGCCGGTTGAAACCGGATAGAACAGTACATGATTCAAAATAAGTTAGGGACCATTTCAAAACAACAAGAACGGCTGCGTTATCGTCTACTACTGGATTCTCGTCGAATTCTTGAACATCTGATTTAGGTTTAATTGTACCGTGTACTGCTGATAAAACGTGTTAGAAATTTCGGTGTTTCTGCCAAAAATCGACATCAATCAAAGTCGGGGCTTATAAACGAAAGCTGTGATTTTTCATAGTAAAGAATGGAAGTGTACACGCAAGAACGTACCTCTGATTACTGAGTGGTACTCATTACAGTGGCTGCCGAAAATTCAGCATCATTTCACGACCACTCCCTACCCCATAGAAGACAATAGTTCAAATTTATCAAGTGGTCTCTATTTTTTGTGTGATCCCTGTATAAAGCAACTAATGGATGGCTGCCAGGAAAGAGACTGACTATACTGTTTTTTTCTTGATGCGTTTCGTGATCGATATTGTTTAATATGGTAGAAAAATATAATTTCCTAGTTGTGAAACTGGGTCAGCGAACGTATGATTGGCGAGGGAAGCTTCTGTGTGGGCGGGGAATAAACAGTGGGGTGGTGGGGGGAGGGGGGGGGGCGAGGGGGGAGGGTTGTTGCCGTTCACTGATAATTCTAAGCCTTGACAACGGAAGCCTTCACGACAAAGGAGCGGCGTCTCCCAGGGTTTTCTGCTGCGGATTGTTGCCATGAACGCTGACTGTAATAATAGTTATTATGATAACGAAAGCAACAACCAACAATAGCAATACTACTACTGCAACTATTACTGCTGCTGCTACTACTACCACTACTCTAATGATAGTGATTATAATAATACAAACCATGATAATATAAATGATGATGATGATAAAGAATCAAGATAGTGCTTAATCTTGCGCAGAGGCATAGTCATTTACACGCATTCATTACTGTGATTCTGAGGCATGAAAGACGAACCATCAGTTCATTTAAACAGAAAGCCAGAAACAGCGTAGACCAGACAGACGGAAGAGAGGACCGGAAGTGAAGGGGGGGGGGGGGGGAGCACGGGGGGGGGGGGATGCTGTTTTGAAAAGATATAGATTTTGAGACCATTACTCGAAAGAGCAGTTAGTAGATATTTGAGAACCAAAGCCTCCGGCAACGCGACTGCTCAGATTTTCAAAGTTGGTAAAAAGCCACTTTTCCGTATCTCACTTTGAGTGACGTTTGGCTTGGAGTCATTTCAGAGCTTTTTCTTTTAAAGGCATAGCGGTCACTGCTTCCTGTAACCAGATCGTGAACCTCTTCACGAAATGCCTCGTCTAACAATTCGATACATGTTTGTAAGGTTGCCGTAAAGTACATTTTCGTCACACACACACACACACACACACACACACACACACACACACACACACACACAAGCACATATATATTTATTTTTAATGGATAGTTCTAACTTAGTGGGATTCATATCTTTATGGACATAACTGAAACGTTTTATATTCCTATAGATTTTTCCCCTTTAACTGTACGTCAACTTTCTTGTAACTATAAAGATAGGGTGGTTGGGGGGCGGAGCTGAAACGTGACGCATTCACACACTCCCACCCCTTTCCCCCGATGCACTCACACCTGTCCCCCCTCCCCTCACCCCTTCCCGCCTCCCCACACATAGTCACATGAAAATAAACCTTTATTTCCTTTTCTTTTTAGTATCTGCAGGAGTTATTAGTTTTCGCCCGTTTTCTGTGATGCTCTCGAGTTACACTGTGAAAAACCATCTTCCAAAGGGAATACATTGCAGCCGCACACTGACGCTGTCTCTCCCACTTCCCTCCTCACCCACCCGCTTCGAGAGTTTCGCAAAAAAGGAATATTCTGATGGTTAAAACCAAACCCCACCCCCACCCCCTCGCACGCACACACACACACACACACACACACACACACACACACACACACACACGCACACAGCACACGCGCGCACACACACACACACACACACACACACACACACACACACACACACACACACACGGACGACAAAATAAAGGAGGGAGGTGGTTGGTTGGGAGGCGGAAGATAACGTTACTCTGAGCTACGTGTTCCACATCGATTTTTTTTTTCTTCCACGAAATCGATGATTTTGATCGTTTAGCAGCCCCATGTTGGCGATCTGGCTAATTGATCGTCGACAAAATCTCGATAATGGAATATGCCTTACCCCGCTAATTTAATTCCCCCTCGTCCTGCTAATTTGACGTCGCAAGCTTGGCTAATCGAATGTCACCAGGGCCGTTAATTTGAGCTCTGCCCTTGTTTTGGGGGGCTAATGGGAGATAATTTGCCACCTGGTCCACGGGGGCAATCCATTTTTGCCGTGCCTGACCGGTTCTTGTCGGGAATCAATGCACATTTAAAGAGGCGCGCGTGGCTGCACACGCACACACGTGCGCATGTAGTGGCGAAAAAGAAGAAGAAGAAAAATAAAAAATAAATATTAAAAAGAAGGAAAAAAAAAACAGAAAAAAATAAGAAACAAATACAAGAAGACTAGAGAAAAAAAAGGAGGAACAGAAAGAATGAACAGAGTTGGGGAAAGGAAGCAAAGAAAATTCCCTGTGGTATGCAGCCGTGTAAACTGATTTTAATGAGCTGAAAAGGCGTATAGGTTTTCTTCTTGAATCAGGTGTGTGTGTGTGTGTGTGTGTGTGTGTGTGTGTGTGTGTGTGATTGACAGACAGACATACTTTAGCATCTAGAGGAGAGAGAGAGAGAGAGAGAGAGAGAGAGAGAGAGAGAGAGAGAGTTTGGCATCTACAAGAGAGAACCCAAAATCGAATGTTTTATTGATGGTTAAAATTTCTTTGTCTTTTTTTTTTTCCTTTTAAGGAAAAGAATCAGAAAACTCAAATATGTATTTTTGATGAGCTTTTCATACATCGTTTGTAAGCCATGATTCGTGAAAGATAATAATTTACGCCTCAGCCATCTCCCTCCCACCCCCTCTTTAATTTTTGATTTTGTCAATCTGTGAGTGTGTGTGTGTGGGGGTGTGGGGGGGGGGGTGGAGTGGGGTGTATGCGCGAGCGCACTGAAATACCTCCATTCTTCCCTTGGTGTTTCTTTGTTCTTCCCCTCCCGTGAAATCCAACACCGACTCGTGGAGTGACCTCGCCCATGAATATTCAGTCCCGGAAGACGTCGCTATGGAATGACTTGAGGCATGAAAGTGCAGTGAAGGAATCACAGGCGGGGCCACAGGAGAGCAGGGCTTCAAAGGTCGCACAGTCCGAATCTATTCTTCTTCTGAAAATCATGATCGACGAGCAGGAAGGTGATGTCGATAAGGCATCGGGAACCTGGTGGTGGGTGTGAAACGGGCATGACAGGGTTACGTTCAACAGGGGGTAGAGGGATCAATACCTTGAGGTATCCCCGGTGCATTCAGGGATGTGATGGGAGTGTGCGCAACTCTGCCTCTCGCAACAAACCCCTTGCTTCCTCCACAACTCTGGTCGAAACATGTTTGATAGTGTTCTCACGCTTTGGTCGGGCAACTTTCGAAATTCTTACAACTTCTGCCTGTCTTTTTTGTTGTCTTATCTCTTGGTCTGCCTGTCTGTTTCTCTCTGTGAGTTTGCAGCAACACTGGTATCAAGAAAGAGCGATGTCCTCCAATAGCGCGCTCTGTGACAAGGTGTTTCACATCAGCGTTGCAACGTTATTTCAATCCCGCAAACTATGAAACACGTTTTCAGACTTTGTTCCCCATTCTGGAAAGGAAGGGACATCTCTTGGGACTGGGAGTTAGGGGATTGGGGGGGGGAGGGAAGGGGGGGTTAAGAAACACATAATACCAAGGGAAAGGGGGAACGTCTTCCACTAAGTCCCGAATGGGGTGAAGAAGCGCTTGGGTATGACCACGGGCATCACGGCCGAACACGCTGAGCTGTAAACAATAATGAAAATGAAGATAAGCGATAACATTTGTTGATGAGTCTGTCTAACTATCTATCTGTCTATCTGTCTGTCTGTATTTCAAGACATCCAATACCTTTGTCTCTGCGTTATATCAAACAGATGTACATAGAGTTCGCATCATAGTTTAGGTCAGAACTACGAATTCATACACACACACACACACACACACACACACACACATATATATATATATATATATATTCATATGTTCAGCAAAATTTAGATCACAGGTTAAGCATTCAAAAATATCTTTCAACGTGAGCAGAACTGTACAGATGCGCTAAACAATAGAATCAGTAATCCAGCATTCAGCTGTGTAGACGTATGCTACATTTAAGTAATACCTCCAATCCACGTGGATAAAATGTGTGTGTGTTATCATCGATTTGATTCTCGACCTCTCCGTGAACCAAATAGTTCATAGAGTAGCGCCTTCGTCCTTCAGACAGGAAAGTCAGTGATAAAAAAAACGAACAGCTCACATGAATCAGCGGAAATGATCCCCGTTCTCTATGTGAACTTAGCGCTTCGTCGTGAGATGCGAACTATGAACCTTCTTCATGTTTCAGATGGGGAAAGTGAATGAGAAATGAATGACCCACATGAACTTAGCCAAGCAAGGATTGGATGGTTTTCGGCTCTGAAGAAGTTTACTGGTCTGGATGATTTAGCTGACGGTGTTTTCCCGTCTTCTCGCCGGATCTATTTCACGACTGACAGCACTTTCGGCTATAGCTGTATGCAATGGACAAAAGCTACAGACTTGGGTTTTTTCGCCAAATAGCTTTCGATGCCAGTCGGTCGACAACATTGTTACTTTGAATGCCTTCATTGGCAGGAATGTAGGTCAACTGAAGAGTCAATCATGGCGTCTGTGTGTGTGTGTGTGTGTGTGATTGATTGATTGACATAGATACTTATATAGCGCCTATCCATCAGAGACCATGCTCTAAGCGATATACATACGCGGGGTTATTTACAAAACAAGCCACTACATGTCTAGAACCTACTGACTGCAGCCTTGACGCGTTTATCAGAAGCACGCGCATGCGCACACGCACACGCACACACACACACACACACACTTAGAAGCAAGAATGTTAGAGTGAATTTCATTATGAAACTTTTGCCACGAATAGCACTTTTGTTGCCGTAGTTTTTCTTGCGTGCTCCAAGTTCGTTAAACATGACTCTGTGTGTGTGTATCGGTGCGTGGCCGTGTGTGTGCGGTGATTCAGAAAGTCTGTTCAGCAATTGTTTAGACATTTTTTTTTTCTAAACAAACCAATCATTGATTCAATATAAAGTCATAGCCCCATTTGAAGGTGTTGGACAGAAGTAGATGAGATATAACTTAGTTACCTGTTGTTCACATACAAACACTGTAGAAACACACACGCACTGGGTGAACATGGGTAACTGACGAAACCAAGAGGCACAGGACAAAAACAATCGTCGTTGTCTCACTCCTTGACACTGTATACTTTTCAGTTGCACTCTGGCGTCTCTATTAGCAGCTTTGTTGATGTATATAGAGGATTTAGTGTTATATATATATATATATATATATATATATATATATATATATATATATATATATATATTTGATGTATAGAGAAGATTTAGTGTTAGATATATATCTCTATCTGTTACATATATATATATATATATATATATATATATAATATATGTATGTATGTATTTGATGTATACAGAAGATTTAGTGTTAGATATCTATCTATCTCTCTCTCTCTATATATATATAGATAGATAGATAGATATACAAACAATGTTTACCGCCTTTCAAGATAAATGTGTGGTGTACCTTTCGGTTTTAAAACATAAGGTTAGACTTGAAAAAAAAAAAAGGCCTTGAGTGAGTTGTTATGAGTTGTTATGTGCAACAGAGATGTATGAAGCTGCTCAATAATGTGGGAAAAGTCGATTTCAAAAGACCAGAACTTGGCGGAGGAAACAAATACCTTATCATTCTATCCTCGCTGTAAGCCTTTTGTGATGAGGGGAAAGTCTTCGCGTGTGTTCGCCACATCGGAAAAAAATTGCAGGCAAGTGAATCGACGCTGGGTATATTTGTCAGTAACTGATAAGGTTAGAGCGAACAAAGAAGGTTTAGGCTTCGTTGGAAAACTTTTTTTGTACAGAAAAGCTGGGAACTCGCGAAGGAGCACCAGTTGTGTCTCCGTCTTTTTCAGAGTGAAGATTTACAGGAATCTGATATATATATATTTTTTTTTTAGAACTGACGTCAAAACACAACACACACACACACACACACACACACACACATATGATCTACACACATACACGCACGCACGCACATATACACACACACACACACACACACACATTAGCGCGCGTGCGCACGCATAGAGGCTACTGCATTCTCTGGAAAAGAGTCAAATAATCCTGTCCTTTTTTTTTTATATATTAATCATTCCGTTGCGTTCCTTACCATTCTGCATTGTCCGGCAATGCTGTAACTAGTTAGAGAGAGAGCTGAGCTGCCAAAACTTTCCCGCCAAGTTAGAACACGGTCACAGGTCACAAGTCACACGTCGGGGGGTATCAGGACAATGGTTCAGCTCTCTGGAAGGCTTCCCGTGCCGGCGTCAGTCTCACGGCTTTCCTGGGAAGGATTGTTCAGAACTTTGCACACAGACTAAACACGGCGGTGAGGTATGGCCCGCGGGTTGACTCTTTAATCCCTTGCGGGGTAAACTTGGTCCTTGTATATTTTAACCCCTTGACTACTGCTGTTGACAAATTCTGCTTGACAGAGAAGGCTGTCATCTTACTGTGTGAAAGAAAAACGAGTTTACAAATCCGGCTGTCAGTCCTTTTTTTTTTTTCGTTTTTCTTCGTTTATCAGACTTCTTCTCCCGGGGATCGTATGACTGTTTTTTTTTTCAGCAAAATCAATTACACTTATTAGAGGTAAAGTAAAAAAAATAAAATTAAAAAAAAGAAGGAGAAGAAGAAAATCTGCACTTCAGAATCGGCTCATTTTTCAAGGAATGAAGGTGTCTAAGAAAGGTGTCTCAGATATTCTAAACAAACCGGCTTCTCTACAAAGTGAGTGGAGGTGATCGGGTGTCGTATTGCTGCATATGGAGTACAATCTCAAACATTACAGAAATGGATACACTATACCTCTTATAATGAAAACTGCAAAGCTTGCTCGTCGCCTGACGCTTTTGGTTTTTTGGGGTTTTTTTTTCTTCTTTCTTTTTTTTTTCAACGAAGGACAGGAGTCAAACTTGTGCGCACGTAAACACTTTACTTATTTTCTTTTCTGCAAATAAACTCCCCAACAAAGTGAACAAATCCTTGACTTCGAAACCTAACTTTATGCATGCTGTTATTGCTCATGTTGAAAAAACGTAGGTGTTAGTAAGCTGCACTGAAAAACACCCAACTCTTGCTTGAAAACATCGAAACAGTGGTACCAACACGCACCTCAAATCATTCGTTTTCTTTGGAGAAGAAAACAAACCACGAATACATTGGGGCGAGCACGAAATCCGTGGGTGTAATGATAAAAAAATTAAAAAAAGGATAGCAAAGTCATAAGCCTTTTCGAAGTCAGTCCAAGTTATGATCGTAAACATCTTCTTAGATATAAGAAAATTACACACACACACTCGCGCGCGCGCGCACATACACCCCCCCTCTCTCTCTCTCTCTCTCTCCTTTACGTTTCTCATTCTCCGTCACCACTATCTCCCCACCACTCTCTCTTCCTAACCTCTCACTCTCCCTTACCTCCGTCTATCCCCCTAACCCTCCATCCGCCACTCCCCTTTGTCTTACTCTCTCTCTGCCAGTGTGTGTGTGTGTGTGTGTGTGTGTGTGTGTGTAATCTAAAGCGTCTTACACGTGAGTAGTGCTTTCAAAACATGGACTGTACTTTTTACTTTGTTCTGAACATTTCCCATACTGTTCTTTACTGGGTCCTCAGCAGTTCCGGCCGGCACCCTGTTTCGGCAGCTTGGCTAGGAAGTCTACCGGAAGGGATGGAAGAAGTTTGGTGTCTGTTATGAGTTTCAGTCAGACCTCGTCCCCACTCCCTCCATCTCCCTCCCGAACGACCTGTCTCTTGTCTGTTATTCTCCCCGCTCCGCATTCTATCCTTCTTCTTCCTCCTCCCTCCCTTCCTCCCTCCCTCCCGTCTTCCCGCTCTGGTCCTCCATCCCCAAGCTCACCCACTCCACCCTCCTCCATCATCTTCAGTTCCCCTGACCTCTTCGTATCGTTCGACTCAAAAGTTAGGATGTCAGTAAAGTTTTGTTGTTTTTTCTTAAAGGCAAGTAGTTTAAGCTTAATCTATAGTCCATTCTCTCTGTCTCTCACTGTCTTTGTCTGTCTGTCTGTCTGTCTCTCTCTCTGTTCTCGTTCCCGCCTTCTCGTACGAGTCAATGGGAATGTGCGTGTGTGTCCATGACTGTGTGTACACTCACCAGGGGTTCGTCAGTGGAAGTGGGTGCACGCAGACGAAGCTTTATGTTTCTGTCCTTTTCTGCTTCTTCCTTTCTTCTGGAAAGGAGAAAAAAAAGTGATTAAAAAAAAAAGACAAGACGGATGGACGGGGCCTAGACACAGAGATGCCAGTAAACTGGATCGTCTACTTTCGTTCCATCCTTTTTTTCTTTTTCTTTTTTTTCTTTTTTTTTAAAGATGGTAGAACGTTGGCCAGTGCCTTCAAAACAACTCGGTAGACTTCCAAACTCCCAACCCCTGACTCCCACGCCCTTCTTGTTTCTTCCTACCCCCCCCCCCCCCCCTCCCCCTTCCCCTTCTTCCCCTGCCTCCCACTCCTCACCTCCGTCCTCAACTACCACCATCCCTACCCCCCCCCCCCCCCCCTACCTCTCACACATCCCGGGGAGTAACCGTCACACTACCAGACCCCAAGTATTTTGGGCTGTCCCGGTCACCAATCGGCTTTACCAAAGAGGCGCCGAGTCCTTCTTAGCCCTCTGGGCAGACAGAGGCACAGACAAACACTGACAGACAGACAGACAGGCTAGCAGACAGGACAGGCAGGCAAGCTTCGTCGGGCAGACAAAAACGCAGTCATACACTCGCGCCGCCGTGCAGATATGCATGCATACATACGTGAGCGCACATGACAATACGCACACGCATGCGCGCGCGCGCAACCACACACACACACACACACACACACAGAGAGAGAGAGAGAGAGAAAGAGTGTGTGTATGTGTGTGTGTGTGTGTGTGTGTGTGTGTGTGAGTGAGAGAGAGAAAAGCAAAGAAAAAGGGGGGCAGAGACATCTACACCCCCACCACAACCTCAACCCCCCCTCACTCCCCCTCCCCCCTTCACACACACACACACACACACACACACACACACAATGACAAAGAGTAATAAAGAGACAAAGAAACAGACAGCACAGAACAACATAACAAGAAAGCTAAGATGGGGTGGGGTGGGGTGGGTGTGGGGTGGTATCCGCTTCTCTGTCTGTGTGTACCGTGAGGCAGGAAATGGGGACAGACAGGCAAGGATCAGACCTGGTGTTCCAGTCCCCTTGTCAGGAGACTTGGCTACAGGCAGGGTACGGTAGAGAGAGAGGGGGGGGAGAGGGGGGGGAGAGAGAGGGGGGGAGAGGGGGAGAGAGAGAGGGGGGAGAGAGAGAGGGGAGACGGAGGGAGAGAGAGAGTGGGGGGGGAGATATATATATATAGAGAGAGAGGGGGAGGGAGAGAGAGGGGGAGAAAGGGAGACAGAGAGAGGAGGACTGGAGAGAGAGAGGGGATTTCTGAAGAGAGAGAGAGGAGAGAGACAGAGACAGAGACAAGGAAAGAAAAAAACTAAGAACACAGTGACAGGGACTAAGCAGGATATTGATTCTGACTTGTGGTTTCCTATCTGGGTATGCCTTGCCTTTGTGTCTGTCTGTCTGAGTGTCTGTCTGTGTCTGCGTCTGTGTCTGTCTGGCTCTCTGCATGTCTGTGTGTCTGTCTACCCCCCCAGTGGAAATGGCTATCTCTCCCTCTTTCTCTTTCAGTGTCATTCTCTTTCTCCCTCTCTCTCTCTCTCTCTGTCGTTATCGTTATCTCTTTTATTTGCGTTTTATTTCTTTTTTTTTTTAAAGTTTATCAGTGCATATGGCTACCTCTCTCTCTCTCTCTCTCTCTCTCTCTCTCTCTCTCTCTCTCTCTCTCTCTCTCCGTAACCGATTTCTCTGTGTCTCCATATACACCTCTTTATCTTACAAGTTATGAGTCTCATCTGCTCTGTCGATGGATCAGGTTTTTCTTTTCTTTTCTTTTCTTTTTTTTTTTTTTGGGGGGGGGGGGGGGGTGAGGGGGGGGGGGGGTCATGTACGGAGTCTAAAAAAAGATAAGTACCCCAGCTGTGTCTTCGTCTCGAAATAATTGAATATCATCATCTCCCTCTATCTCCCTCCCTCCCTCCCTCCCTCCCTCTCTCACTCTCTCGATTTCTTTCTCTCTCTCTCTCTCTCATCCCCATCTCATAAACATCAGACAGAAAGACAAAACAAGAAAGCTGGGTTTGGGGGTGTGGGGTGGGGGTGGGGGGTGGGGGGTGGAATGACATGACCAGGGGAACTGGCCTCGGGGGAAGGGGGGAGAAGGATGGAGGGAAGGAGAGGAGGGAGGGAAGGAAGAACATGTCAACAAACAATAAAAGATAAATATATAGGAGTATTATTTTTTGTTATTGTTGCAGACTTCAGTGTACTGCCCTCTGTCCATGTCTGGCTCTGTCTTTGTT